>NC_137271.1:14880101-15480101 GCF_053477335.1 Acartia tonsa | reverse complement strand
TACGTGGATATTAGGACAGGGGAAAATTGCCGTCAATTTAGGTTGCCAACATGAAACTTAATTAGTGGACAGTTCGTTCGAGATTGTTGTATTGTTATTTTAACCCGTTATAGAGAACTAGCTGCCTCGGCCCTAGCCTCTAGGGCTTTTTTTGTGTCCCACCCACTAAGAAAATAGCCTAAAACAACCACAGGACCAGTAGGTATATTCCCTGAAAAGTAGAATCCAATAGGTTCAGTGGTTAACGAGATCTTAAGGGACGGACAGACAGACAGACGGACGGACAAACAGACATTAAGCTACTTTGAAATATAGATATGACATCCATGTAATAAAATTATTGTTATTAGTTTAAGCAACCAACAGGGATAAGCGTTCTTAACGAAAAATAAGTACGATTAAGCCCAATAGTAGCGAAGCTGGATAAAATCATAAGCAAAATAAAAAGAAAAAAATTAGGATATTTCGAGTACTTTTCTATTTTATAATTATACTAGCGGCTCTTTGGGGGGGGGGGTAGGTTTTTGGGGGTGTCCTACTATCCAAGAGTCAAGAAAATAGCCTAAAACCACCACAGGACCAGTAGGTATATTCCCTGAAGAGTAGAATCCAATCGGTTCAGTGGTTAACGAGAACAGACAGACAGACGGACGGACGGACGGACAGACATTAAGCTACTTTTAGATATATGTATGAAAACATCCATGTAATAAAATTATTGTTATTAGTTTAACAGATGGACGGACAGACATCATTCTTCTTTGTATTTTAGATTTATGTTGGAGGCAGAATTTTAAGAAATATAATAACCCTATCATTACTGACAAATAGACAGACAGACAGACATAAACGCATTACTACTAAAGATTTTCTAACAAGGGCATGGCTGGCTGATTCCCAATTCTAGAGTATGTTGTCAAAAATATTTAACAATTGACGACATATTTAACGAACGTTCGGACGTTCAGGTAATAACTATAAACTTCTACGCTTTATTTTACCATATTATTACATGAATCTTCATGCAGAGTTTAACACTAATCATATCTATTTGTTAAAGACGGATGGAATTATTTATGGACATATCCTAAAGAAGGTGCTCTAACTTTCGTGATTTTTTAAAATAGCTAGTCGGTGTTTTTGGAAAGTAAAGGATGTAAAACGATCCATAAAATTTATATACAGAATCGTTTTTTTTGTAGACCTCTTATTTTTGAATCAATTTAAGTTGATTTTTAGATACTAAAACGCAACAAAACAAAGAAGAAGAAAATTGCCATTATGAACAAAAATAGTATGACCTTTGACACCTTACTTTTTTAAATTCTGTTGAGTAATCATTAAAAAAAAGTCTATTTTGTTGAACCCCGTTTAATCAAAACTTTGAACTTTGAGAGCTCGTCACGAATTGTTTAAAAAAATAACAAAAGTTAAGACAAGTTCTTTAGAAAAGTGTTATAAATAAACTTGTAGGCGCTTTTACATGTTGAGCAGTAACTGATAACAGCTCCCTACCTCTACATCATTTTGAAAATAACTTGTTTAGGGCCCCCGCAGGGTTTCGGCCAAGGATTTAAACTACTCTACTTATTTCAATTTTTTAAAAGTAAAGGGAAAGAAGGTGGGTCAACAGGAACTTTGTATGAAAGCACCCACTTGTAAAAAAATAAAAATAATTTTAGAGAAGCTACGTTTCTAATTCAAAATTAATACAAAATCCAAATTAAAGCAAAATTAAATTAGCTTAAATTTAAGCAAACGTCAGCATTGTGTTTCATAGTTTCATATTGAGTTTCTAAATTTGACTAAATTAGTTCCGGTTACATTGGTTAGACCAGGGAAAAATTTAGAACAAAAAAAGATTATTTTTGGACGGTGAACAAGAAGTAGACATTTCTTTATATTTTACTAGCAGCTACGCCTCTAGAGGCCTCTAGGGGCACTTGAAGAGGGGAGAGTTGAATTTCATGACCCATTTTTTTAGATTTAAAAAGACCAAGTAAAAAAAATGGGGGGGGGGAGTTATTTTTTTTCTAGGGATGGTTTATCTTTGTAGGGTAGTGGTACCCTCCCCCAAATAGTTATAAACCTTCGATCCTAGAACCTACCCTGTAAAGGAAAACCTGATCGGTTAGCGAGATCCTTTGGTACAGGCAGACAAATAAACAAAGAGACATCCTGTTTCTTTATTGTAAGGATGGTAATAGATTTTAAGCTGTAATCTGTAAAATTATGTTAATTTGCCTATTTTAATATATGAGTAAACTGTCACAAACAATTTTAAAAAAATATCTATGTTTTTCATTATTTCTAATTAATCATAATAATAGCTATTTCTCACATCCTATTAAAAACAGCTTTCCGCGTATAGAAAATGTACAATTTGATTTTGATCTTATAATTGAACCTTTTTATATTTTTAGAAAACCGGATGTAATACAATGCTAGACATTATTTTTTTCGTATTTTGAGAACCGGTTTTAATCCACTGGATATTAACCGGTTTAAAATATATATCAGTGGTTATAAAAATGTACAATTATAAGATTAAACCAGTTTTGGTAGCCTCGAAATGCCGAAGTCACAGGCTAACAAAACTGGGTTTGATATTATGATTGTACCTTTTTTTATATTCGCAGAAAAATTGGATATAATGCGATACGTTACATGATTTTTTTCAGTATGGCTGTGAACCGATTCGTATTCACCAGATATTATTCGGTTTCGAAACCATACTGGAAAAGATATTTGTATCTTCTATCATTGGCAAGTTAATTAATTACTAGATTATATCTTCCTGTTCCTCTCATAAGCACCTGCAAAATTTTTGCTTGAATAACTAAGCAAAATTTATGTCAAGATTTTCGCACAATGTGCAAATTTTTACAATTTCCTCTGTGTTTCATTTCGTACATTTTTCTGCCACTTTCTCTTATCAAATATGGAGAATATTTTTTGAACAAGGTAAAATATATCCAAAAAAACGAAGCACAGCAATTTAGACGGGCCCATATTTTTGTAAGGTAATTAATCCGTAAAACTAAATTTATGCTTTAACTATATCAAAAATAACCTAATTATATAGATTATATGCTGATTGCCTGATGCCTTCACTTTACCAAAACGGCCTAGAAATCACAAAAATGGAAAAACTTCATAACTTTAAAAAGTTGTCATTGTATCTACCTAGAAAACTACTATCTATAAAATGGATATATAAGTTTTTAAAATTGTATCTTGTAACTTTTTCATGATTTTCTAGGTGATTTTCTTGGCTGTTCCTTATATAAAAGTAACAAAATACTTGTCCGTCTATGTGTGTGTGTTGGTCTGGCTGTAAAGAATGTCTGTCTGTACAGAATGTCTGTCTGTACAGAATGTCTGTCTGTACAGAATGTCTGTCTGTACAGAATGTCTGTCTGTACAGAATGTCTGTCTGTACAGAATGTCTGTCTGTACAGAATGTCTGTCTGTACAGAATGTCTGTCTGTACAGAATGTCTGTCTGTACAAAATGTCTGTCTGTACAGAATGTCTGTTTGTACAGAATGTCTGTCTGTACAGAATGTCTGTCTGTACAGAATGTCTGTCTGATCTTACAAACCATAGAACCGGCAGGAACTCCTATACATACAATGTAGCTTTTCATAGTTCTTGAGAAGGTTTATAACAATTTTAGATGAGTGTACCGCCACCCTCCAGAGATTTAAAATGAGGGAAGGGTGAATTTGCACCCTCCCCCCCGCGCACCCCTGCCACAATTTAAAATCTTTGCATCTAATGCGTATGTTAATAAGTCGGGTATAAGGATGGCATACATGAAAAAATATGGAAACTGCCTAAATTTTTATCAAATATACCAGATTTTTAAATTAATTGAGAAAGCAAGCTTTAATAAATACATGTACAACATCTGCACCAGAAGACAGGGAGGCAGGGGACAATGGGCTTTTTATTACACAAGTCCCCAAAGTTTTATATAAGGTTTTCTTATTAGTTGGCTTAACTAATTTGGGGACTTTTGCTGAATTTTGATTAGTTAAGTGTCCAAAGTTTTAATCACTAATTCTTAATCTACAGAAAGGGTAATTTGATATCATCGGCCATTGTCTTATCCTTTTAGATCCCTGACCAGAAGGACTCAGTCAAGCTTTCTTAACTTTTAAAAGCAAAGTTTATCATTTATTTAACCAATTTATACTTATACTTTTTTGTAAATCAGACATGTTAGAATTGTCTAACAATTTTAAACTTTATATAATGATTCCTATGATAATTAGGTACGATTTAGGAAGTCTGGCAGTTCTATAATCGGTACCAGAGAGTCCGTACGCCCATTAAATATGTTGATTGTTAAATATTTTAACATCAAACTCTTTACGAAGCAGGGCCTCCTAGAACTGGGAAACAGCCAGGCCCCTATCACCCTTCCTTCTTTGAAAAAATTGCTTCCATGGATGTTGTCATCCTTGTTTCATTCATCTACTCTCGTTATCTTTTTCCTTTTCTTTTTAAAATTTTACAAGTAAAGGGTCGGAATTTCCAACCACCCCAAACATCTCAGGGGGCAAAGCCGCATCGCATTAAATAAAAGTAATATGTCGCTGAACTGGTCACTAGTAAAATATAGGTTTTTTAGCCAAAAAGATGAATACTCTAGAAATTCGACCAGGTATCATTTATTTATACCAATATAGAGAGCTCCACGTTTTTATTTAAATCATAAGTGCATGGCCTAAAGCATAAATTGCAGTTTAACTTGAGTGTATTTTTTCTTGAAAAAAAAATGTAAAATTATGATCTTTAAACTATAAAATTCATTTTAAAAAATCCGCAAGTTAAAAAATGAAAAATCCATGAAGCTTTTTAGTAATAAAATTCATTCTTAGTGTGATTGTTTCTTAAATAACAAACATGCCATAGTTTGCAATAGATCATTTAAAAGATCCAAAATAACTGTGTTGCTTGTGAAAGAAAAGGCAAGAATTGCCAAGATATAGAGAAAAATGAAATGTTGTTCGTTCTTGTAAATCTGGTTTAAATGAAGGAACCAACAGGTCTTTGTAATACTTGTAAAACATATTTATAAACATATTTTTAGTTATGAATTATAAATTCAAAGTAATGTGTCTATTAAAAGCTAAACTTTTCTAAAAATAAAGTCGGTCCGTTCGTCCATCTGGATAGTTTTTTTCCGTTAACTTGGGCATGTTAGAATTGTCTTATTGATTTTAAACTTGCATGGTGATTCATGTTATAGTTAAGTATTTATGATTCAGAAAACGTAGCAACTGTATAATCGTTACAAGAATGTCCGTACTAAGTTTTTCAACAGATTTACTCCAATTTTGTTTTGACATTTAGAACATTTACATATATTATGATTATTCTATAAGCGTTAATGTTCATTCGTCCTAGTGACCTATTCCAGTATGAGAATCTGAATTGCTATAATAATTATTTTGACATGTTTATTAAGAGATATAAGTTTTCCGGAATTGTAATGTAGGGAGTAGATTTGAAATCTGCATCAAATTTTAAGGATTTTTTATAAAATTCGTTTTTTGTAAAATTCTTTAGGTATCTAAAAGCGAAAATACATTTTAAGTTAATTAATTTTGACCAATAGGATAGGTGGATTTTAAACTAACTGCGTTCTAATTGGTTGAATGATGTACGACATCCAATCAGAGCGCAGATTTTTTAAATCCACCAATCACAGATGCCAAAATCAATTAACTTAATTTGTATTTCCGCTTTTAGATAAAGAATTATACAAAAAACGAATTTTATAAAAAATCCTTAAAATTTGATGCAGATTTCAAATCTACTCCCTACATTACAATTCCGGAAAACTTATATCACTTAATGTTTATATACTTTGAAATTTTTTAAAAATTTTGAATGCCATCTTAGTTAATTAATGTATTTCTATACAAAAAAAACAAATATTATTGTGGATTTAAAAGAACTTAATATAAAATAAATGAATAAAACTTGTTGAAATGATGTTAGATCTATGGAAAATAGAGGGTTTTATTATAAAATATGAAAAAAAATTGGGCCATGCACTTATGATTTAAATAAAGACGTGGGGCTCTCTATATAGGCTTAAATTAATGATATCTGGTCGAATTTCCAGAGTATTCATCTTTTTGGCTAAAAAACCTATATTTTACTAGTGTGGTGTAGCTCTCCTTTGCAGTTCTTTATTGGTCCTTTTTTTTTTGGAAGTTACAGTTCTTGCTATTCTCAATTTAATTTTATTCTTAGTTACATTTGAATAATTAAAGTAAAATATTGAAATTAAGCACATAATATTTAAAATTTACATTATAATAATAGATATAGAATATACGTGGATGTTTTGACAGGGGAAAAATGGTCGTCAATTTAGGTTGCTACACATGCACATAATAGATTGGTCAGTTCGTTAATCTAGTAGGAGGAGAGGGAATGGGGTAAACGTAATAATCGTTATTCTAGCCAATTACGAGTTTAATTTCATTAGAGTACATAATATTTTAGTGTAAGATCCCAGTAAACATAAATCCATTATTGTGGTTAATTTTTAATTTCGGTATGCATAGAACAAGAACGACAAACTCCATAAAAGCGTTCGTCCGTCCTTATGTCCTCCTATCCCTGTGTTTAAAACGGTATGATTTTCTGGGTGCTATCCAAGATGGAGGGCTGATTTTTTTGTTTTGATTTTTCCCTTTCTGAACAAGCCTCCATTTAACAATTGCTACATAACCTACACACATATTTTATATAAATATTTTTTGTTACATATATTCTACTTTGTATGTATATACATACCCCTTAGTATCTTTCGACTCTATATTCCAAGTGATATGGATTAACAGAAAATAGACTAAAGCCATACCCCGACTTATTATAAAGAATAAGTTGGCGGCGGCCTAAACCATATCGGTTCAGCGGTTAGAGAGATCCTTCGCTACAGACAATAAAAGCTTCCAACTGTATACATTAGTATATATGTATTACTAGCGGATTCGCCCCTATCCTCTAGGGGCTTTGCCTCAAGCGGTAATTTAAAAAATAAAAATAAAAAATAAGTACCTCTGGTGCTGCGACCACTAACTTCAAATAATTTTTTTGTTTGAGGGGGTTATTTTGTTTTTTGGAAGGGGTTGGGGGATGTTCTACTCCCCAGATAAATAGCTTAAAACCACCACAGGACCAGTTGATATATTCCCTAAAGAGTAGAATCCAATCGGTTCAGACAGACGGACGGGCGGACGGACAGATAGACAAACAGACATCAAGCTACTTTGTATTATAGATGACACTAAAAAATCTGCTTTATAACTGACTTTGTATGTCCAAAATCAATTTATATTACTTTGCTACTTATGGATGTTGTCATTCTTATTTTATAAAAAAATCCTTACTGACTAATAATGCAAAAATGCGTCAAATGTCAATATGTCCATCAAAAAAAACAGTATAACCTGTAATTATGCATGTATAATCTTATATTTTGTAGTAGTAAATTATAGACAAGCTACTCTTACATTTACTCTTTCTGCCAGTCAAATAAACTAGGACGATTTGAAGCGAAGCTGTTGGAGGTTTAAGCCAAATATACGATTAGAAAGGTAAAAAAAATCTATAAGCTGAAGCCTGAATGGTTAGTTTTGAAAGTAAGACCAACTAAGCATTACAGTCAGAAGGACAGACTGACACAAGGACAGACAACAACAAAAAACTTATAGAGTAGCTTCGCTATTAATGGTGCGATTGAATTTTAGTATCATTTGGTGGTTTGGGATTGCTAAAATGACTCATCAAATCATTAAAATAAATATAATGTTTAGCATAAAAAATGTAAGCCATTAAATGCTAGCACTTTATAATGTGAATTATCAGAGAAGGTCAGAGGTTGCGCTACTAAAAAATATGGCTTTGGCTTTGGTGTAATTAAATTTAGTATATAGTTTTATTTAAACAAAAATAAAAAAAATTCTTAAAAACGGAGCGGAAGAATGTTTCGTTATCCTTGCATTTTAGAAATGCTCGAAATATTGCCTTCTTAAAATTAAAAATAGATTGTATTTAATTTTCTTGTTTTTTAAACTATAGGTGACAATATCCATTAAAGCGAAGATCAACCATCAATATTGTACATACTTACTTTTTTTATTATTTCAAATCGCCCCAGGACTCAATGTTCCAAAATCAAGTGATTAGGATAATTATAACATAAGATAGAATTTAATGTAATAAAACAAGATGACAACATCCAAATAAACGAAGCTTTGAAACGGTATGACAGACAAACATTTACTCTTGAAGAGTGTCAAACTAAATTTGCAAAATATAAATATATAGTTTGTTGCATAACTTTTTAAAATAAGAATACTGTTTAAGGACATAATGGCATTTTTAGGATTTGACAATAGACATGATTTGCTTATAATATCGTACCTTACTGTAATAAGAATAAAAACTCCAAAAATCAGACCAATCGGATGATTATTGTACATAAAAATTTGTTGTTAATAAAGTTCAAAATCAACACGTTCAAAATGGACGTACGGACATTCTGGTAACGATTATAGAGTTGCTACGCTTTCTAAATCGTACAGAACTACTACAATCCAAAGTTTGAAATTGATAGGACAATTCTATTATGCTTAAATTAACGAAATAAAGCTAACCATTACGGTCGTACGGAAAGACGGACCTACCCAAATTCTAGAAAAGCTTCGCTTTTAAAAAGCAAATAAGAAATCATTACGTTTAAATACTACCTATGCAAATTATTGCTATGCTTTTTAGACACCTTGAACCTACCCAAATTGTAGAGTAGCTTTGCTTTGGACATAATGTTATAAAATTAGTCTCAAGAGTGTCTAAGTAATTTTAATTTGTAAAGTATACATAATTATATATTACTACTCAGTACTCATCAAGACATGAAACTTCTTGCTTACAAGGGAAACTCAAATCAACAAGGATGACAAATCCATGAGTAGCGAAGGTCATAAACATACAACACTTTTAAGTGCCATCTCCAGGACAAGGTACAATATTATAAGCAAATTAAATTCTAAAAATGAAAGTATGTACTTTTACTATTTCCTGTTTTTACGCAATTAGTAATAAAATTATGTACAGTTTCGTTTAGACATACAAATTATTGTTCTGACACTCTAGGCGACTGCGGATTATTCAATTTATTTTCGGATAAATGACCAATTTGAAAATAATCAGGGAATAAGACTATTTTAAGTTATGTAGTATTTTAAGGCTCATAGTTTATCGTAATTTTCTTTGTCATTTCTTTTTAGAAGCTTTTTATAAATAGTTTTTATCCCATGTTTGAACTTTTATTCTTACTGTCTCTGTCTTCAAACAATTTCCTTAATCTGTTTCTTTCTTTGGCTCTTTCTCTCTATCTTTCAATATCTCTCTCTCTCTCTCTCTCTCTCTCTCTCTCTCTCTCTCTCTCTCTTTCTCTTTCTCTTTCTCTCTCTATTTCTTTCTTTCTCTCAGAGCAAACATCTGTGCCCTGAAAATCATTTGCATTTCAAAACATTTAAGTCAAATAAAACAATTGAATTGAATCAAGAACGAAGGGATCAGTAACGGTACACAATTTAATGTTTAATGTGTTGATCTATTATTTGATATAAGTGGTCAAATTAACGGCATTCCGTTAAAAAGGATTTTTTTTATATATATTTGGATATATCAGGGGGGGTTATTTTTTTCTGGATTGTTATGTACCCGACCACAAAACAGCATGACCCCACTCCCGCCAAATGGCGTATAACCTGCCCTAGAACAGCGTTGATTCAGCTTTATCTTAAAAGTCAAAAAGACAGAGAGACATCCTATCACTTTAAGTTCAGTATAAAGGATAGAGCATCACACAAAGAGATTGTATTGTTCTTGTTTTTTTTGAAGCATTATATTGATAATTTATTTATCCTTAATTTCTGAATTTAAGGCATTTCTCTCTAAATCCATCTCTCTCTTCATTTAAACAATAGAAATATGATATATATAGAAGGATAACAATTGGTGCAGTAGGGTTAATGTATCAATGTACATTTACTTAGAACTTTTATAGAAGTGAATAAAGCAATATTAGATTGGATGTTATATTTTCACTTCTGATTCAATGCTATTTTACTTGGTCTTAGCAAGTTTGATGGGTTTTTTTTGGAGTAAGGTACATGGACAAATAAAATTAGAGGTTTAGATTCATCTAATTATTTAATTCTTTCACAGTCTTGTTTGAGTCTTTCTCTCTTAGCTTTAAATCATCAAACCCATAATCAAGAGACCTAGTTTCGTTTATTTAGACATTCTTAACAAAGCCTAGAAAATAACAGGGTATCCAAAACCTTTTTCTATTTTTTTAATGATTTTTGAGGATATGAGGTTTAAGGTTTGATTGCAGGTTTTCTTGAGTAGGGGAGTAGGTACGGTTGCTTTTCAGTTCAGAACATAGGTCAAATAACAAGAAAGAATAAAATTTAAATTTGTGTTTGATTTAGTAAGGTTATCAGAATCAATATATTATTTCTCTAATAGAGTGATTGGCAAAATTGGCCGCTCTACAGCTGTTTTAAAATTTAGCGGCTGGCTGCTAAAAAGCAGCTAAGGAGCGGCCTGACTGCTATGACTAGAAAAAGTAATTTTCTCTAAAAATACACATGAACCACCAGAAAAAAATTTTACGTCTTTATCTGTAACAGAAGCCGAGATAGAGGGGGGGGTCAATATGACCCCCCCCCCCCCCCGATCTATTAAGGTGGGAATAGGGGCCCGATCTGTAAGGGTTAAGCATTCTGTTTAAAAGTAGTTTTAAAATGGAATTTTCATACTTCTAAAAATGTTAAATTTTAATTGCTCAATAATCATAAATGTGCGTTTATCAGACAATCTGATTGTTCGAGCTTCGCTATTATGGACTTTGTCATCCTTGTTTTTGCCTTGGTTTTGTTCTGTTTTGGGGGAGTATGGAGCGCCTAGTTAAGGTAAATAATACTAATATATGTTTTAGCCGCATTGCGTTATACTCAGGCACAAGAAGAAAAGTAAATATGCAACAGGAAAAATCAATGAGGTAATAGTTATTTCTCGCATCGTATTATAAACGGCTTTCCGCGGAAAAAAAAATTACAATTATAAGATTAAAGCTGGTTTTTTTTCCTCGAGATGCCGAAGGCACAGTTAATATTCCGATGCTAGACATAATTTTTTCATATGGATGAGAACCAGTTCTAATTCACCGGATATCAATCGGTTTTAGAATGAATATGAGAATATGTATTTCTCGCATCATATTATAAACAGCTTTCCGCAGATATAGAATGTACACTTAAAAGATTAAAACTAGTTTTATTAGCCCCAAGGTGCCAAAGGCACCAACTAAAACAGTTGGTTTTAATCTTATGATTGTACATTTTTATATTCGTAGAAAGCTGGATATGATACGATGCTAGACATAGTTTTTTTGTATGGATGAGAACTGGTTCCTGTCTACCGGATTTGAATGAATATGAGAAACATTTTTACAATGAGAGAAAATTTTAATGATTCCCATGAAGATAAGGTTTTTAATGTTATTTTCAGTGTTTTGAGATTTTTATGATTACACTCTCCAGGAAGATTTGGCAATTCTCATGAATATTTTATTTTCAACATATTTTTTAAAAAGTTTATCAATATTTTAATGATTTCTAATATTTTTCAATGTTTTCAAAACATTGAGAAAAGAATCTTCGAACTGAAAAACATTGAGAGAAAAAAATCTTAAAACTATAAAACATTGAGGGAAAAAATCCTCCAATTAAAACATCCAATAATGTTAATGCTTATCTTTCTAGGGCTTCGAGTAAAAATGTGTAATGTTTTATGCCCTTTTTATTCCAAAATAAAACTTGAAAATTACATTTAAGTTAGTAAAATAAATTGGTTCTCTAATACTTTGATAAATTCAATAGTTTGCTCTAAAAACGAAGACTCATTTTGGTTGAAAATAGGTAGTTGTGACATTATAATTGATATATTATTACTTCGACCTTACAACAAATTTTCATGATCTCTAAAAAAGTGATACTTGTAGTAGGCTAAAATAATGATACTCCCCCTTCCATCAACCCCCTTTACCACACCTTCTACCCTCCTACTGGATGAAAGAACTGACCAATTAGCAACCTAAAATTGACAACAATTTTTTCATTTCATCCACGTATATACTTCATCCATTGTCATGGAACAAATTTTTTTAACATCTTTTTATTTTCCATTTGTTCGTGATTCTACTTTGTAGTAACCCCTCCTTTTTAAACTTTTACATTCCCTTTTTACCTCCCCCGCTTACACAGATTTCACACACACACACTCACACACAAACACACACACATGCTTTTAGTGTAGAGGTATTTTACAACATTTAATTAAAAGCGAAGCTTTTCCTTATATAGCATTTTAAGTCAGAAAGGTGTAAACAGCTTTGATATGAAACTGAGGGTTGTTACAATCATGCTATTAACCCTTAAAGTTTGGGGATAGGGGGCGTTTTTTTCTATCTCATTTTCTGTGTGTGAAAGATAGAGGGCTATGACTGAGTGACTTTTTAAATATAGGTGTTTAAATCCATACTGACGGGCACAGGATGCCAGGAAACCTGGAGAGGTCATCAAGGTAATGAGCAAAAATAATTTTGTAACACATTGCACGTTCACCTTTGTTTGGAAGTCATAACTAAATAAGGTTGCTTCTCCTTGGCTTATTATTGATGACACTTGTCTGACATATCAGCAGTATGTTACGCTAATGCTCTGGGTTAAAGGTTTCTTTAACAATAAGATATCTAATGTTGTTGTTTCCTATATGAGCTATCATTGGTTTTGACAGGATATTATCCTTTCGGTTTAAAACTTTTAATACATTTCAATATCTTCATCTTAAGTAATTTAATACCACATAATTTGAAGGTTTATGTTCTCTTGTAATTATGGATGTTGTTATCCTTGCTTTATGTGTAATTGTAAGTATGCAGATGGTTTAGACTTTAACAGTTTTCAAAGGAAACTTTAAGCCATAATACAACAAGCAACTGCGCTGGCAGAAAAATAGCCTTAAACCATACTAAAATTGGATTTAAAAAAAAAATAAAAAAGCCTGAAACAATTCGTGGACTCGTGTAACCTTCCCTAAATTAAAGAACTTTATTTGTTGTATTACAAACGTGTATTATATTTACATAAAAAAATACTTGTTATTATTTTCTAGTTTTTTCTTGTGAGGACTTTGGCAAAGCTAATCCCAAAAAAATACAAATTGCGTCCCTTTAATTATCTAAAACCTTTGCTTTATATGCCATACTAATTTAGACTTCATCAAATGTAGCAAAAAAAGTTGTGGTGCCCTTTTAAACCAGTTGAGTTTTTTCCTTTCATTGAAGCTTTTTGTCGATCCTAAAATGGATATTTTATTTGGGGATGGGTTTAGTTTAGGAAAAGTGCTATTTCGTTGGAGCTGTGTGTCTATTCCCAAAGGCTTTTTGCTTATGAACAAAGAAGAAACACAAAACAGATAAAAAATATAATTTTCTTTTTTTTGTACGAAAAAAGCCAATTTTGAGGATTGTTCTGGGCTTATAAGATAAACTCAAGAATTTACCGCGTAAGAATATTAATCAACAAGGATGACAATTTACGAAGATAGCCAATATTGTCTCGTTAATTATTACAAGCGGTTACGGCCCTAGAGGCCTCTCAGAGACCATGAAAGAGGAGAGGGACACCACCTCCCACTATAAATTGTAGTTTTTTTCTTCTTTTTTTCTAGTGGCGATTACTCTTTGGACGGTAGTGGTATCCTCCCTCAAATAGTTATACTCCTTCCCAGAACTACACAGAAAGCTACACTGTAAAGGAGAACCATGTCAGTTCAGCTGTTAAGCCGTTTAGTCAACGTATATAAAATGAATAATAATAAAACATATTATTTAATCAATATAAACCCTTGAAATGGCATTACGATATCAGGGCTGAATGAAAAAATGAAGGGATAGATTCCTTAAATAATTTGGGCAGGTAAGAATAATCCTATTGATTTCAAACTTGGAATGGTGATTCCTGTAGCAGTTAGGTATGATTTTAAAAAACTTAGAAACTCTAATCGTTACCAAAATGTCCGTACGTCCATGTCCTTAAACAGTATCTTGTATTAAAGCAGTTTTGCAACAATTTTCATACATTTTTGTTTAGACTTACATCTATATTATGCTTATTTAGCTCTGACACTCTACAAGTGTTGATGTCTGTTTGTCCTACCGTTTTAGAGCTTTGCTTTATTGATGTTTTCCTTCATTTTCTTATAAATGATATATAAAGAGTAGACTAATTTTGGAACAAGTTAATAACTATTCTGCGGTATTATGCTAATACATTAAGCAAATAGACCCTTTATATTACATAAATATATATACAGTGTGTTTTTTTAAGAGAACTTTTTTGAAAGCAATTGTACCCCACATATAGTTATTAGAATTTAATGATTAGTGGCTTATTTTCTTCATTTTTAAGACAATTAATAGAACAACAAAGAAATATTTCAGTTTATATTTAAAAAATACAGTAAAATCTAAAATTCAAAACTTAGGTGTCGACATCTATAAATGGTTTTAGCACATTTTTCTTATGCTCAAATTTTCTACCTTTTACAAGAATGGCTGCAAAACGCTTCAAAGTTGAGATATAGAGCTAAAAATAAAACATATCAAAGTTTGAAGGCTTTAACTCAACCAGGGAGGGAGTACTGGCCCCCCAATTCGACTACTGAAAATCCAATTTTTTTCTTGCAAATGGTAGAAGATTTCAGCATAAAAAAATGCGCTTAAACCATTTTTAGATGTCAATGTTTTAAATTTTAGATTTTACTGTACTTTTAAAATAAAAACTGAAATATTTTTGTGGAACTATATTAATTGTCTTGATAAACCAAGAAAATAAGCCATTAACCATTCAATTTTGATAACTATAAGTAGGGTAAAATTGCTTTCAAAAAAGTTCTCATAAAATCAGACTGTATTTATAGATATTTGTACATTTTCTATTAAGGATAGTACAAAAAAGGCAAAGGGCAAATAACAAAAAAGTGTTTGAAAAAAAGCCCATTTGAATAAATTATTATATCAATAGTAGTGAAGCTACTCTATAATTCCAGATGGCCGTCCGTCCGTAAGAGACAAAGTGGGGAAAACATTGTTTTCTCGGCTTTTAAAGAGACTTTAAAAAATTGGATTTTATTTTTTTTCCTATCATTTTTTTGACTACAATTTCGAAATAAGTCTTTGTGCATAGGAAAATAATCACATTTTTGTTACAAGCCTATCATAAATAATAGTATAAAGAATAATAATTTACGTACACAAATGTACAATAACATAGATTAATTATCATTTATAAAGAAATTACTACTGTTTTAAACAACTTGTGGCTTCGCCCCTTCTTATAAGGTTAACAACCCTTATATTTTTGTCAGGGGGGGGGGGAAGGCTTACACACCCCTTTCTACCATCGCCAGGCTAAAGTTTGTTGCAACTAAGCTTCACTGAAAAAAATGTAGATTTAATTCTTTTTTTCATCGAAAATCGTACAACAAAAAAAACAGATTATCCATAAAAAATTTCAGATCAATAAAAGAAAACGAATTAGCAGGCTTCGTCGTATTTTCACGATAGCTTTTGATAGGTTATATTAGGTTAGGTTAAGTAATTGTTACTGGTTGTCCCGCATGGTTAGGAAATAGGCCCCGCAGGTATAGAGCTAGAAATGAGACAAAAGATTGTGAAAATACGACGAAACCCACTACTTCGTTTTCTTTCCATTATCCAAAGTTTCTGCTACTTTAGTAAGAAGCTAGCGGCTACGGCCCTAGGGACCACTAGGAGAACTTAAGGAGGGGAGATTTTTTTCTAGGGGTGATCTCTCTTGGTCGTACCCTACCCCAAAATAGTAATAAACTTTCCTAGGACCTATGAGAAGCTATCCTGTAAAGGAGAACCACTTCGGTTACCGATATCCTTCGGTACAAACAAACGTGAGATCCTGTCACTTTGTTATAAAGACTAGAGGCTACGCCCTTAGAGGCCCCAAGGGTCAGGTAAAACTGTTTCTTTACAATCTATTTTAAAATATTTGGAAAAAATATTTTGTTCGCTGGTAGATGGTGTTATTTATGTTTTTAGATCATTGCCAAAAATATCAGCAGGACGGCAATTTTCAATTTTGGCGATTTCTCTGGGGAGGGTGGTGATACCCTCCCCCAATATAGTTATAAACCTTCTCTTTATCTATGAGAAGCATTAAAGGAGAATCATATCAGTTCAGCAGTTAGCGAGATCCTTCAGTACAAACAAAAAGACATCCTATTTATTATAAGGATAAGATTTAATTTACAATTTTTAAAAGTTAAAAATAATAATTTTAAGTGTCTATATCTTTCATCAAACACTTTGGTTAGGTCAAACTTGCTTTAATTAAGGGTTGGGATAAAAGGATGTTTGCCCCCTCAGACATTAAACTCCCCCCCCCCCTTTTATACCCTTAAAATTTTCAAAAATAAGTTAGTCCCCCCCTCCCACTCTTTAACCTTCGAAATCCCTTATTTTACCTCCCTCAAAATAAAAAGTTTGGACGTCACTGGTTAGGGGCAATTTTAAATTTATAATTACTTGTCTTTTGCCTAAGTAAAATGAGCCATCTAAGGCAAATGTCAAATACAGAGCTTTTATGACAACATGTACTAATTACTTAAATTCATTTTTTTCTGTTAGTTCATTTTATTTTGAAATATTGAATTTTTTCAATGGATTTATTATTATTTGGATCTTACACCCGATTTACATGTTCTATAATATAAAAGTGAAACACGCAACGGGCTAAAATAACAATACACCCATCCCCTCTTCTCCTACTGGATGAAGGAACTAACCAAAAAGTGAGTTATATGTTTCATTATTTCCCCTATTATAATAACCACGTACAAAAGTCTACATCCATTATTTTCCAGGGATGTACAGGGATAAGACAATCGCCGATGAATTTATGTATATCCCCAATGATGTTACACAAATTACCCCTTCTGTAGATTACAATTGGTGGTTGAATCGTTTTTACACTCAACTTAATGAACCAACCAAAGTTGTTAAGCCGACAAATTAAAACGTTATTATAAAACTTTGAGGACCAATGTAATAAACAGAACAATGTTTTTATCTCATAATTGTACATTCTATATCCGCGGAAAGCCTTTTATAATACGATGCGAGAAATAACTATTACAAATCATTTTGTGTAGTCTTCATAAACTATTTCTACAGAAAACTAGTCTACATCCATTATTTTCCAGGGATAAGACAATGGCCGATGAATTGATGTATATTCCCAATGATGGTACACAAATTAGGTTGCAATTATTGGTTGAATCGTTTAGACACTTAACTTAATGAACCAACCAATTAAAGTTGTTAATCCAACGAATGTAAAGGTTATTATAAAACTTTGGGGACCAGTAAAAGAACCAGCCCGATGTCCCCTCCCTCCATGATTATTTTATCGCTATAAAAAAATTAAAACCTAGTAATAGTGTCTAACTTTTTATCTTTGTGACGTAACAAAAATCCATCTCTTATTTAGGGGTTTCCTTTCCCACCTCCCTTCTCATCCTTCGATTTTTGTTACGTCACAAAGATAAAAAGTTAGACACTATTACTAGGTTCAAAAAATTGCTGCACTGCTTGTGAAAATAATTCCTTGTTTTATTTTTGTTTTTCTTAAAATTCCAAGTTGAAACAAATGTTGTAATATTTTATGTATTTAAATGTACAGGTAAACAAAATAAAAATGTAGTGCTTTCCCTCCAAATACCTAGTTGGACAATGATATCCCCATCCCAATTATTTTTTAGATAAATCCTTGTAATAAAGTAACCGGGTGTCTGTCTGTTTGTTTGTTTGTTAGTTTATACCGAAGAATCTCGCTAACCGCTAACCACCCCCCCCCCACCCAAAAAAGTTAGATTTTTTTTTAAAGGCGAAGCTTTTCTTTAATTAGGGTCGGTCAGTCCGTCCGTCCGTAACTAAACGGATAGCTTTTTTCGTTAATTTAGGCATGTTAAAATTGTCCTATCGATTTTAAACTTGAAGCATGATGATTTCTGTAGTAATTAGGTAAGATTTAGAAAGCGTAGCAACTCTAATATCGTTAACAGAATGTCCGCACGTCCATTTTAAACATGTTTTTTTTTACTTTTTAACAACAATTTTTTATGTGATAAAATCATCTGATTGATCTGATTTTTGGATTACTGATTCCAATTACAGTAAGGTACAATATTTGCAACAAATTTACGTATAATTGTTTTGTATATTCAATTCTGACATTCTACAAGAGTTGATGTTCGTCTGTCATACCGTTTCAGAGCTTCGCTTTTATGGATGTTGTCATCCTTGTTTGTTTTTCTTTTTAAATAAAAAAAAAAAAAATTGGGTTATCGATCTATAGTGTTTTACTCTAATACAGTACTCATCTCCCACCTCCTCAAGTGCCCCTAGAGGCCTCTATTGGCGTAGCCGTTAGTAAAACAAAAAGTGAGTAGTTCTTCGTTTGTTCATTTAACACCTTAGGTTAGGTAATATTGGAATCGAAGGGTTGGTTGTCTGTTGGATGTTATTAACCTAATATCCACCAGTGGGCGTTAGAGTATTGCATTCCATTACAAGTGGAATAATGTCCTAGGGTTCTCTAGATGATCACTTGAAATCGAAGAAGAAACCCACCCCATTTAGGTAATAGGTTACCCGGGAAGAACTGATTAGGATTTAGGTTGTTTATTGTTATAGTAATTTTAATTGTATTTGTATCTTTTATTTTTGTGATTTTATGACTATGTTTAAATTTTAATGCCCAAATACATATGATGATGTTGTTTGTTTGTTTTTATTGACCAGCACGCATATATCATAGAAAAAACTGAACCCCTTTATTTTCATTTTTTAAATAAAAGAGGGGTGTGGGTCAGTACTCGTAAGGCATTTTGAGTAAGAGGACCAATAAAACTCTTAATTTACTGGGATGATCTTAAAATTTACAACATGAAACACAAAAATTAATGTTTATTTTAGAGGATAGATAAACAGAAAAGGCTGGGTTTGCATAAGCAAACAAATTTTTTAGACCGTCGTAAATAGCCGCCGCATCAAAGAGAGAGAGAGAGAGAAAGATGGTACAATGGGCTGCTTATTACACTAGTCCCCAAAGTTTTTTAATGTCTTTTCTTACTCGTTTGCTTAACAACTTCTGGGATTTTGGTGAATTTTGATTAGTTGATTTAAAAGTTTCAACCACTAATTTTAATCTACAAAAGGGGTAATTTTGATCATATAAGTAATTTTAAATAGTTTCACTACTTTTGAACAATATCGTGACACCATGGAAACTGTCCCAATTTTGTATAACTTTTGCGGAACATGTTCCAGTGACGTCATATTTTTCTTACCCGAAAAAGAGAAGGGGGGAAGAAAATCTCTTCAAAAGAGATGGGGAAAACCCCCTTTTCTCCCATCTCTTTTTTCTTCCCCCCTTCCCTTTTTTTCTTTCCCCCTTCCCTTTTTCGGGAAAGAAAAATATGACGTAACTGGAACATGTTCTGCAAAAGTTATACAAAATTGGGACAGTTTCCATGGTGTCAATATCGTCCTTGTTTTCTAATTACAAAAGTTTCTCCTTATAAAAGAATCCTTAGCACTTAATGTAATAAATTAATTATTCAATTTACCCAATATCCTTTTTTTGTAGCGCAGCTACTTTGTAATTAGGTCATGTTCGACGAACATCCATATACCAATAATACCAGGGATAAGGGATAGGAAACCTGGCCATAAATTAGGTCTCGGCCTGGTTTTGAAAGGGATCATGCAACTTTTACCATTTGCCTAATTTAATGACCTTACTGGCAGACGGCTCATATTGGCTACCGCTCTAAACCAATAGTGTTCTGTGATTTGGGCTTGTTTTGTATCAACCAATCACCAATTGGCGGAAATTTTAGAAGCAGACAATTCTAGAAAAAATAATGATTTCGTCTGCTACGAAAAAATAAATATAAATGGTGTTAGATCACATTAGTTTGATTATTAAATCTGCTTAGAGTTAAACATTAAAAAAGGGCCATATAGAAAAAACAAAAATAATGGGATTATTTTTTTAGAAAGACGGTAGCTACAAATTTTCATTTGGTAGTTTATAAATTAGATGTTGTATTTTGAATTTTAAAAATTTAGTACGGAATTGATACAACACCTTAACCCTAATTTTTGTACAATACAACACAGTACAGATATTTCATTACATTATAGTATCCAAAGAACTTGATAGAATGTTACCCAAGTGCATATTTAATTATTTATTTTGAATTTTAATTAGCAATGAAATTTTCAAATAAAATTTTTTCTCATTAATAAAAATGCAAATAATACAAACTAAAATCTGTCTGAGGGAAACCCAACGATAGCTTTCTGACAGTTCAAATTACCTAAGTAAAAGATAAAAAAATTTTGGGAGAGAAAAAACTTCATTTTAACAAAAGCCATTAATATATAGGTTTATAAAAAGTTATGTTTTTTACTTTAAACTAGCTACCTGAATTTGATTCTATACTTTATCTACACACACACACAGCTTTTTCATTAGCGTTTAGGACGAACCACTGCGTCATCCCAAAACTGGTTTATTAGGCCTAGGCTTGAAATAGGTCTGAAATAATATTTTCCTACGTTTCCCATCCCTTATCCCTGAATAATACCAAGCATATAAGGTTTTCAATGCAAGGTGGTGAAGCTAGATTATTATGGGTGAATGCTACCCTTTCCTTTTAAAGGATATCCAAATTTCTTTTTAAAAGCGAAGCTTTTCTATAATTAGGGTCGGTCCGTCCGTCCGTCCGTACGTCCGTCCGTCCGTCCGTCCGAGATAGATAGCTTTTATTCGTTAATTTAGGCATGTTAGAATTGTCCTATCGATTTCAAACTTTGCATGATGATTCCTGTAGTAGTTGGGTACGATTTAGAAAGCGTAGCAACTCTATAATCATTGCCAGAATGTCCGTACGTCCATTTTAAACATGTTGATTTTTCTTCTTTTTTAACAACAAATTTTTAAGTGTTTTAATTATCCGTTTGATCTGATTTTTGGTATATTGATTCCTGGGACAACAAAGAACAATATTATAAGCGAAGCAACTCTATAATCAAGTCCCAAAATGTAAGTATGTCCATAAACATTATCCTGTTTTTAAGCAGTTTTTTAACAAATTTACCTACAATTTTGATTCGACATTTATACATTTATGTTCCGATTTTTCAGTTCAGATACTATACAAGTGTTAATGTCCGTTTGTCCTACCGTTTCAGTGCTTCGCTTTTATGGATGTTGTCATCCTTGTTTTTTAAGGGGGAGGGATATAAAAACCCTAAGAGGAAATGATTCAGAATGGAGGGTAATAGGGCAAAATAAAAAATAGGGTAAAAAATTTACTACTGTTATCCAGATTATTTTATAGCACAAAATTTCTTGTCTTAAAATTAAAAAGGTATATAAAACCTAGAAAAGTGTAAGCTATTTTATTTCCAGATTTATGTTATAAAATAGTTTAAGGCTTCCATACCGTATTTAATAGAGAGCCCCATGCATGGTAGAGGCGCAGCTGCTAGTAAAGTGTCAATATCAATGAAAAACAAGAACTAATATTTAATTAGGACAGACTAATTAATGAAAAGAAGACTGAGAGGGATTGGACAATAAATATTAAATCAATCTCCATCCCTTTATCCTTCCAATATTAACCAGCAATTGAGATTACATACTTACCTAAATTTCGGGGGGAAATATAGATTTATAGCCAATTGACCTATCCCTGAGAAAATCCAGGGATCTAAAGGGATAAGACAATGGCAGGTAAATTGATGAACACAAAATTAATTCCTTCTGTAGATTACAATCAGTGGTTAAAACGTTTGGACACTCAACTTTATGATCCAATCTATCAAAATTCAATATAAGTCCCTACAGTTAAAGCCAGCAAATAAGAAAACGATATTTTAAAGCTTTGGGTAATGGGGACTAGAGTAATAAACAGCCTAATGTCCCCTCCGTCACTGAAAAGAATCCCAACACATGCTGATTAACTCATCAATAATTAATTTCCGATACAAATTACAGGTAAATTAAAGAGAATACGAGAGTAATAACAAGAACAACAAATGTACAACAGGAGCGTTGTTATTTCCCTCAAAAATGCCTAGATGAGTACAATACCCCTCCCTCTTTTTAGAATGATTAGAAAATAGAGGGTTAGAATTGTTTTTCGTGTGTTTGCATATTTTTTTTATATTTTAGGTTATATCGGACACAAGGTAACCCCACAAGGCTAGGACTCGTAGAAGTGCTAAGGTATAAGAAATACAACTACTAATCCAGCATATACCAACAACGAATTTAATTTGAGAATAAATCACGAAACCTGTACGTGTTTTTCAGCTGTCGTTAGTGGGGGGGGGGCAACACAGTAGATATGACGACCTCTCTATCTGCCCCCAAAACATTATTTTATATTTATTTCGCTTGTTGGTTATACCTTATTCCTGTTTTAAATACTAGCGGCTACGCCCCTAGAGGCCTATAGGGGCACTTGAGAAGGGGGGAGTCGAATTTGATAACCCAATTTCTTATTTAAGATTTTTAAAGAAAAATAAAAAATGAGGAGGGGGGGAATCCCCCCCCCCAAAAAAAAAAAAATTCCACCCCACCAATTTTTTAAAAAATTTTTCTTTTAAAATCTAAAATAAGAAATGGGTTATCAAATTCGACTCCCCCCTCCACTAGAATAAATATTAGAAAATATAGGAATAATAGTATCGACATATCGTAATATTTAAATTTATCCCTATTTTGTTGGCCCACACCTTTTGGTCACTTGAAACAAACACTAC
This sequence comes from Acartia tonsa, assembly GCF_053477335.1. NCBI lineage: Eukaryota > Metazoa > Arthropoda > Copepoda > Calanoida > Acartiidae > Acartia > Acartia tonsa. Next base: position 15,457,058 of record NC_137271.1, on the reverse strand, counting down.
TGGACAAAAAATCCTATAACATCTTAATATCATATCCGCAGAAAATTTTTTTTAACGATGCTATAAATATTATTGAAAGCGAAGCTTTTTTCCGTCAATTCCAATCGATCTGATTTTTGTTGGAATATTGATTCCTCAGACAACAAAATACAATATTATCAGTGAAGCATCTCTATAATCAAGTTCTAAAAAGGAAAGTATTTCCTGTATTTAATTTACAGTTTTTTAACAAATTCATATACAATTTTATACATTTATATTCAGATTATTCAGTTCTGACACTCTACTAGTGTTAATGTTCATTTGTCGTACCGATTCAGAGCTTTTATGGATTTTTTTATAACTATTAAATGAGTAACATCTTTCGGAGACAATAACTTAAATTATAACAGTTTTTTATATTTATTCTGTAAAAGACGACAATTTGAATAATTTCATGGTTATATATTCTTTACTCAGAGGCAAAGTCCATGGAAGCCGAATGTACATCTTTTATCATATAGAAGAAATTATGTGTATATTCAATAAGATCTCGCAAAAGGATGAACCGGAAAGAGAACAAGAAAATACCGGTTTAAGGCTATATTTTTGTGTTATTGCGTCATACCCTAAAGAATATGTGGATATTGTGAGAGATTCTCACATACCCTAATAAAATGTGTCTCCCAGCTGGCTAATATAATGATACCCCACACTATGAATTTATCCCATCCGGACCATGGAGGAATGTTTGGACCAATATATGATGACTATATTAGCAACCTAAGCCCGTACCTTCCGAATCTCAGGGCAAATAAAATCTTAATTTTAATCCTTAGTTTAATCCTATAATGGTACATTTCATATCTGAGGGAAGCGGTTTATAATACCATGCGAGAAATAACTATTCTGCGTTAATCGTTTAATAACGCCCCTACAGTTCCCCCCTTTCAATTGTAGTTTTGTCAACACCTTCCCAAGACCTAAATCTAAATGATTAAATAGCATAAAACCATTTAAGCTTCCCTGAAATGGAGAGCTCGATTGGTTTATTAGTTATGGAAAACTTCAAACAAAAAATCTTACTTTTATACATCATAGGATACCGTTTTTATTTTGATAGAAATTTTGTAAGATTTACTTTGAGGAATTTTTCACCTTTTTAGTAGCGAAGCTACTCTATAATTCACAATGTCCGTCCGTCCGTCTGTCCGTCCGTAATTAATGAATTGGGGGAAACGTGATTTTCTCGGCTCCTATAAAAGATAGAGAGCTGAAATTTTTTGATAACATTCCCATCATTAAGGAGCACAATTAACTATTAAACATCAACGGCGTTCGGACTGCTTTTTAGCAGGTTTTAGGCTATTTTTTATATTTTCCAAATTTTCCCCATATCTTTGGTGTTTATGGTCCGATTTTCAAAATTTTTTCAGTTAAAGATATCAAAATTAAATTTCCCGTCATTTGAAGAAAACAACAATGACGGTCAGACTGCCTTTTTGCAGGTTTTTGGCTATTTTTATATTTTTCACATTTTTCCCCATATCTTTGGTGTTTATGGTCCGATATTCGAAATTTTTTCAGTTAAAGATATCAAAATTAAATTTCCTGTCATTTGAAGAAAACAACAATGACTGTCAGACTGCCTTTTTGCAGGTTTTTGGCTATTTTTGTATTTATCACATTTTTACCCACATCTTTGGTGTTTATAGTCTAATTTTAAAAAAAATTTCAGTTAAAGATATTAACATTAAATTTCTGGTGTTTTAAGAAAAGAAACAATGGCGGCCAAACTGCCTTTTAGCAGGTTTTTGGCTATTTTTATATGTTTGACATATTTCCCCATATCTTTGGTATTTTTGGTCCAATTTTAAAACTTTTTTGCATAAACAGTTTCAAATTTTTTTCCCCCATTGTTATGTGCATCTAGTATGTAATTTACTTTAACCGTCTTCATCATACAAAATAAAACAAGGTTTCGTGTTTATTTTCTCCAATAAATCTATTCTTGATTTTAATAAATACACTTTAAATCTACTTCTATGTATTCCCATCCACAATTTTTTGTGCTTCGCTACTTATGGATGTTGTCATCCTTGTTTAGGTTGTCATCCTTGTTATTTATAACAAAATAATTCTAAATTCCAACTTTTATTTAATTTCATGTATTATAATATTTTTACAATATGTTATAGGCATACAATTTAATATATGTTAATTCTGTAATACATCATTCAATAATAGCAATACTCTGAGGATTTTTATTAATAATACTACATTAAAATTACATAATTACTACATAATTTCAAAAAGTTTTAATATTTTCAAACAATTTGAAAGCATTTATCACTGGATTCAAAAATTGTTTATAGTTTTTTTTATGCAATATAATTTTATCACCAAATTTAAAATTTCTTTTTGTTTAATCCAGAAATGGAATTCTTCTAACATTACCTAAAAAAGGAAAAGATGAAATATGCTCCTTAATTTTGATTTTTTCTCCTTTTTTAGAATCCCATTTCAGCAGTTAAAGTAAATTTAATTGCCCCTTTAGAAATCAAATATTTCAAGCGTTTTGTAAAAAATATTTGCTCATTGACCAGAAATTCAGAGAGAGATAGAGAGGAGGAAATTAGCTGTTTATTATACTAGTCCCAAAGTTTCATAATAACGTTTTCTTATTCGTTGGCTTAATAACTTTGGAGACTTTAGTGAATTTTGATTAATTTATTCATTAAGTTGTGTGTTTGATTGTTTCAACCACTAGTTTAAATCTGAAGATGGGTAATTTAGTGTATCATCAATGGGAATGTACATCAATTCATCGGCCATTGTCTTATCCCCTTAGACCCCTGGCATCAACCTGCATCAACCCTAGCATCAAACCAGGTAAGGGATTTAATCCACCAACCTTAAATATGCCATAAGGTGGATCCTGATCCCTTCTGCAGGCCTCTAGGTTCATCCATTATGAACAAAAATTTGCCAACCCTCCTGAAGCTTTTCTTAAAAACTGTATTACCTAAATTAGGGACCATAGAATATGTCTGGTGACCGGGGTTAGCTGACCGTTTCCCCCATATGCCTAAAAATCTAAATCTATTTAATTGGTTAGACACATTTTATTATTGACAATAGTATTTTATATAAGCGTTGTATGTTGCACCTCTAGTGGTTTAAAAACAAGGATAAAACCATTCGTTAGTAGCAAAGCAAAAAAAATCATAAATTGGCAAAAAAACAAAGTAAATTATAGATCATATGTTTTTAGAAAAACACAAAACGAGATGAGAAACAAAGCTCTTCCATATTCCATTTCTTATAGACCGATGTACGGGCGCCATTTTGAATTATAAAGAAGCTTTACTACCTAGTAAAAAATGTATTAATTTATTGCAATACTGTTTTAGAATTTGGAGTTTTAATCAGAAGCAATTCAGAGATTGCACTATGTGACAAAGGTTGCTACATAAATTCAAATCATAGCTATAACCATTTATACAAATGGATACAAAATACGTAGATTCATTGACAGGGGAAAATTTCTTGTAATTTTAGCTTGCTAATATGGACCTCATTTATTGGTCAGTTCGTTTATTCAGTAGGAGGGGAGGAGATGGGAAAAAGTGTATGGAGGATATTATTATTTTAGCCAGCTGCGAGTTTCACTTTATTGGCAGCATCCTAGTTTAGGAGTGGAGATACCCGGTATCATGAAAATTAAACCCCCCCCCGGGGGTATGCATCTATTTTGACACCCGGTATGCATCAATTTTGACCCGGTACATATTAATTTGGTCACCCCAATTTTTTTTGCTTAAAACAGACAAATGGGTAATGAACAATACATAGTGGGTCAAAAATAAAGCATACAGGGTACAAAATTAAAGATAGGGGGTAAAAAGATAAAGGGTCAAACATATAACCCCCCCCCCCCCGGTATGCATCAATTTTGACCCGGTATATATTAATTTGGTCACCCCAATTTTTTTTGCTTAAAACAGACAAATGGGTAATGAACAATACATAGTGGGTCAAAAATAAAGCATACAGGGTACAAAATTAAAGATAGGGGGTAAAAAGATAAAGGGTCAAACATATACCCCCCCCCCCGGTATGCAACAATTTTGACACCCCGTATGCATCAATTTGGACACCCGGTATGCATCAATTTGGACACCAACAAAATTAAGATAGATGGTCAAACAAATACCCCCCCCCCCCCCCCGGTATGCATCTATTTTGACACCCGGTATGCATCAATTTTGACCCGGTATATATTAATTTGGTCACCCCAATTTTTTTTTGCTTAAAACAGACAAATGGGTAATGAACAATACATAGTGGGTCAAAAATAAAGCATACAGGGTACAAAATTAAAGATAGGGGGTAAAAAGATAAAGGGTCAAACATATACCCCCCCCCCCCCCCGGTATGCAACAATTTTGACACCCCGTATGCATCAATTTGGACACCCGGTATGCATCAATTTGGACACCAACAAAATTAAGATAGATGGTCAAACAAATACCCCCCCCCCCTGGTATGCATATATTTTGACACCCGGTATGCATCAATTTGGACCCCGTATGTATCAATTTGGTCACCCCAATATTTTTGGCTTAAAATAGACAAATGGGTAATGAACAATACATAGTGGGTCCAAAATAAAGCATACAGGGTACAAAATTAAAGATAGGGGGTAAAAAGATAAAGGGTCAAACATATACCCCCCCCCCCGGTATGCAACAATTTTGACACCCCGTATGCATCAATTTGGACACCCGGTATGCATCAATTTGGACACCAACAAAATTAAGATAGATGGTCAAACAAATACCCCCATATAACCCCCCCCCCCCGGTATGCATCAATTTTGACCCGGTATATATTAATTTGGTCACCCCAATTTTTTTTGCTTAAAACAGACAAATGGGTAATGAACAATACATAGTGGGTCAAAAATAAAGCATACAGGGTACAAAATTAAAGATAGGGGGTAAAAAGATAAAGGGTCAAACATATACCCCCCCCCCCCCCCCGGTATGCAACAATTTTGACACCCCGTATGCATCAATTTGGACACCCGGTATGCATCAATTTGGACACCAACAAAATTAAGATAGATGGTCAAACAAATACCCCCCCCCCCCCCGGTATGCATCTATTTTGACACCCGGTATGCATCAATTTTGACCCGGTATATATTAATTTGGTCACCCCAATTTTTTTTTGCTTAAAACAGACAAATGGGTAATGAACAATACATAGTGGGTCAAAAATAAAGCATACAGGGTACAAAATTAAAGATAGGGGGTAAAAAGATAAAGGGTCAAACATATACCCCCCCCCCCCCCCCCCCGGTATGCAACAATTTTGACACCCCGTATGCATCAATTTGGACACCCGGTATGCATCAATTTGGACACCAACAAAATTAAGATAGATGGTCAAACAAATACCCCCCCCCCCCTGGTATGCATATATTTTGACACCCGGTATGCATCAATTTGGACCCCGTATGTATCAATTTGGTCACCCCAATATTTTTGGCTTAAAATAGACAAATGGGTAATGAACAATACATAGTGGGTCCAAAATAAAGCATACAGGGTACAAAATTAAAGATAGGGGGTAAAAAGATAAAGGGTCAAACATATACCCCCCCCCCCCCGGTATGCAACAATTTGGACACCCCGTATGTATCAATTTTGACACCCGGTATGTATTAATTTGGTCACCCCATTTTCTTTGCTTTTGAAAGGATAAGACAGGCAAATGGATAATGAACAATACATAGAGGGGTCTAAACTCAAGCATACCGGGTACAAATTTAAAGATAGGGGGTCAAATGAATAGTTGTGAGGTCGGGGGGGGGGGGGGGGGAAGGGACCCCCAACCTCCCTAAAAACCTAACTTTTTTTGTTTATGGACTAATTTCAAAATTTTTTTTCCTTTTGAAAGGATAAAACAAGCAAAAGGTAATAAAGAATACATAGGGGGTCTAAACTCAGGCATACCGGGTGCAAGTTCAAAGATAGGGGGTCAAAATTAATAGTTGTGAGGGGGGGGGAGGGACCCCCAACCTCCCTAAAAACCTAATTTTTTTGTTTATGGACTAATTTTAAATGTATTTTTCCTTTTGAAAGGATAAACCAAGCAAAAGGTAATAAACAATACATAGGGGGTCTAAACTCAAGCATACCGGGTGCAAATTTAAAGATAGGGGGTCAAAATTAATAGTTGTAATGGGGGGTAGAGACCCCCAACCACCAAAAAAACCTAACTTTTTTGTTTATGGACTAATTTCAAAAGTTTTTTTTCCTTTTGAAAGGATAAAACAAGCAAAAGGTAAAAAACAATACATAGGGGGTCTAAACTCAAGCATACCGGGTGCAAATTTAAAGATAGGGGGTCAAAATTAATAGTTGTAATGGGGGGTAGGGACCCCCAACCACCCTAAAAACCTAACTTTTTTGTTTATGGACTAATTTCAAATTTTTTTTTTCCTTTTGAAAGGATAAAACAAGCAAAAGGTAATAAACAATACATAAACTCAGGCATACCAGGTGCAAATTCAAAGATAGGGGGTCAAAATTAATAGTTGTGAGGGTGGGGAGGGACCCCCAACCTCCCTAAAAACCTAACTTTTTTGTTTATGGACTAATTTCAAATGTTTTTTTTCTTTTGAAAGGATAAAACATGCAAAAGGTAATAAACAATACATAGGGGGTCTAAACTCAAGCATACTGGGTGCAAATTTAAAGATAGGGGGTCAAAAATTAACGCTTCTTTTACCCCAGAGTAGTATGTGGGGGGAGGTTGTTGGTTGAGTCCCCCCTCAAAATTTAAATTAATGAATTGAAGTTTCAATAATAATAAACAAGCAAAAGGTAATAAACAATACATAGGGGGTCTAAACTCAAGCATACCGGGTGCAAATTTAAAGATAGGGGGTCAAAATTAATAGTTGTAATGGGGGGTAGGGACCCCCAACCACCCTAAAAACCTAACTTTTTTGTTTATGGACTAATTTCAAAAGTTTTTTTTCCTTTTGAAAGGATAAAACAAGCAAAAGGTAATAAACAATACATAGGGGGTCTAAACTCAAGCATACTGGGTGCAAATTTAAAGATAGGGGGTCAAAATTAATAGTTGTAATGGGGGGTAGGGACCCCCAACCACCCTAAAAACCTAACTTTTTTGTTTATGGACTAATTTCAAAAGTTTTTTTTCCTTTTGAAAGGATAAAACAAGCAAAAGGTAATAAACAATACATAGGGGGTCTAAACTCAAGCATACCGGGTGCAAATTTAAAGATAGGGGGTCAAAATTAATAGTTGTAATGGGGGGTAGGGACCCCTAACCATCCTAAAAACCTAACTTTTTTGTTTATGGACTAATTTCAAATGTTTTTTTCCTTTTGAAAGGATAAAACAAGCAAAAGGTAATAAAACAATACATAGGGGGTCTAAACTCAGGCATACCAGGTGCAAAATCAAAGATAGGGGGTCAAAATTAATAGTTGTGAGGGTGGGGAGGGACCACCAACCTCCCTAAAAACCTAACTTTTTTGTTTATGGACTAATTTCAAATGTTTTTTTTTTCCTTTCGAAAGGATAAAACAAGCAAAAGGTAATAAACAATACATAGGGGGTCTAAACTCAAGCATACCGGGTGCAAATTTAAAGATAGTGGGTCAAAATTGATAGTTGTAAGGGGGGGTAGGGACCCCCAACCACCCTAAAAACCTAACTTTTTTGTTTATGGACTAATTTCAAAATTTTTTTTTTCCTTTTGAAAGGATAAAACAAGCAAAAGGTAATAAACAATACATAGGGGGTCTAAACTCAGGCATACCGGGTGCAAATTCAAAGTAGGGGTCAAAATTAATAGTTGTGAGGGTGGGGAGGGACCCCCAACCTCCCTAAAAACCTAACTTTTTTGTTTATGGACTAATTTCAAATGTTTTTTTTTTCTTTTGAAAGGATAAAACATGCAAAAGGTAATAAACAATACATAGGGGGTCTAAACTCAAGCATACTGGGTGCAAATTTAAAGATAGGGGGTCAAAAATTAACGCTTCTTTTAACCCAGAGTAGTATGTGGGGGGAGGTTGTTGGTTGAGTCCCCCCTCAAAATTTAAATTAATGAATTGAAGTTTCAATAATAAGAAGGATGGATATGTTCTTAAAGGAACCCTGCAAGAAATACCCTGCTTTCACTGCTTAAAGCCTGCCATGAGTAGATCCAATACCCAAAGTTTGAAGCCTCCAGCTTCAATAACAAAAAAGTTACAGACATTTTAAAATGATTCTTTTAGTACAATGAAAATTTTGAAAGATTTTCATTGTACTAAAAGAAAATTTCAATATTAAATTTTGTAAGAAATACAGATGCTCAGCTGTTATTGGTTGTTCAGCGGACTTTGTGCGCACTCAGGCTTCTGATTGGCTGGAAATCCTAGAGGCTGGTATTCTAACGCTACAGTACTCTCAATACAACGCAAATTAAACTGAATTTTTTTTAATGGTTTTGACTATAAAGAATAGTGCTTTTTTTGTAAAAATGTTATAAGTTACTGGCATCCTAAGTTTCTGCCAAAAATAAGCTTATAATTTTCTTTTTAGGCAACCTATTTTAATAATGAAAATTATATTATTAGCAATGAAAAACTTTCAAAATTGTCAATTGTACTACAAATAAGATTTTGAAATGTCTATAACTTTTTTGTTTTTGAAGCTGGATGCTTCAAATTTTGGGTATTGGGTCTACTTGTGGCAGTCTTTCAGCAGTTAAAGCGTTATATTTCTTGCATGGTTCCTTTAAACTGTTTTTAACCTATTTTTAAAACATATACAGTATGACCCTCGAAAAAGTATTTTTTAGCATCTACAGCCCTTATTTCTCAATGAATTATCATAAAATGTATATGTCCTTGTTCTCTATAGATTTCCACATAAGTAGATATAAAAATATATTTTTTACCTCCATTAACACTGGAGATTTTTAGAGCTAAAGTTTTGAAAAATTGACTGAGGAAAAAGTAACTTTTAACATGAAACAACTTTTTTAGCAAAATTAAGGTAGAAATTCTTTTATTTTTGTTACTAGCAGAAACTTTATACAAAAAACGAAATAAAAAAATTAGTTTTTGAGAAAAAAGCATTTTTTTACACATATTTTTTGAGTCTTTCTAGTTTAATGGTGTTTTGAAAAACTTAATAGGCAAAATTGTTTTAAATTAAAAAACCAAGCAAATCTTTATGAATAAAGCAGGAAAATTGTTTTTGTTTCATAATCCTAACTTTAATAACAAAAAAGTTATAAAGAAAATAAAATTTCAACATAATGAATTTTTAGTATTAAAAGCTTAATCAACCCTCTATTAAATGATTGAGATGTCGGAGCAACTGTCATAATTAATCCTTTTCATAAATAAGGGTAAATAAATAACCTAAAATTTGCAAATAATCAATTCATTTAGTAGCATTTTTTGCCATAAAAAATTGATATTTTTTGGAGTAATAAAAAAGAAATAATTAGTTAACTTGTTTTTCTTTGTGTATCATTATTCAGTTGCCAGAAAAACATAATATAACCATCCAATAATTATGAGAAACAAAAAAAATTCTTTTTCTCAGTCACTTTTTCAAAACTTTGGCTCTAAAAATCTCCGGTGTTAATGGAGGTAAAATTAAAATTTGTATATTTACTTATGTGGAAATCTTTAGAGAACAAGGACATATACATTTTTGAATGATTCATTGAGAAATAAGGGCTGCAGATGCTAAAAAATACTTTTTTGAGGGTCATACTGTATAAAAAATATACTATGACACCAGTAGAATCAAACTGCAGAGCCTAAATTTGAATTAAGTCCCCAATAAACTTTTTGGGGGGGATTTAAAAATTAATTTTTACTGTTGCTGTGGTCCTTTTTGATCAGAGCAAAAGTTCTTTTTTTATTTGGTTAAAATTTATAGCTTTTAGAGTGTTTTGTTTCCTAAATATTGTATTCTGGTATAGAGTAAAATTAGGCCTTTTGATTTTATCTAAATTAATTCATTAAAAAGTTAATTCTTTACAACATATCAATGAATTAACATTATCATGTTTGTTTTCTATCACTTATTTAAAACACATAAAAATTGGCTGTAATGGGTTAAAATTGTGTAAGATGCTGTAAGATGACAACAAATGTTTATGCAATATAACAAATTTATTTTTGTCACATATACAAATATGATATAATATAAGATTATTCAAACTTATTTTTTTAAATATCTTTTAAAAGTATGTATCTTTTATGTGTATGGTTTTTATTCTTTTCATTTTAATAAAATAAAAATTATTTAACTACATTGGAAATAAGTCACTTTGTGAAAACACTCTTTTTTGAAATGTAAAGACTTGAAATGGAAGAAGACTTGTTATTGGTTCAGACTTCAGAATTATATGTTTTATTGTATATGTTAGATTTTTCAATGAAATTAATTGTTTTAGAAAAAAAAATATTTCAATTGAACAGAGTAATGTTTTTTTTTATTGTATCAATATAAAGTAAATTATATAAATTGTTCTAAAAGCCACAATATTACCCCGAGTAAAAAAGACCTTTTGCTCTAGTCAAAATGACCAGAGCAACATTAAAAATTAACCTTTAAATCCCCCAAAAAAAGTTTATTGGGGACTTAATTCAAATTTGGGCTCTGCAGTCTGATTCTATAGGTGTCCTAGTATATTTTTGACCATCCATTCAAAAATAGGTTAAAAACAGTTTAAACCCCCATACCCCTGTTCCGTCCAAAAAGTATTATCATCCGATTTGTGTGATTTGAAGAGGTTGTGTGAAAAATGTCGTCTTTGTAGATATTTTAGGTCAAAATAAACTATCAATCAATAAAAGAATAGCAATCAATCAATAAAAGAATTTTTTATATTATATATTTAACAAAGAAAAAAAAAACAATTTTGTATCAAAATAATATCTAAATAAAACAAATTATTGAATAGAATGGCTTTCTTTTTTTACAAGTTTAAATACAATTCTTTTAACTTTTTTATAGGAAACTTTATGAAACCCGCGACCATGGCTCAACACGCAGCGCATTCGCTAGTCGTTGGGAAGGTGATAGGTTCGAATCTCGGTCTGACACCGCGTCAAAACTAAAGACGTTAAAAATGGTTCCTACTGCTGCTATGTCAGGTGCACGACATAAATAGTTAGAGTAGGAGGAATGCCTTGGCCCAAAACAGGCGCAACTCACTACCATGCACAGTTAGGACTTCTCAGACAAAGGTCGTGCAATCAAAGGGTTAGTTGTCTGGTGGGCAAATGGACGCTTTACACCGCAATCATAGGGCTTAGGGCTGACAGCCCTATCCCATGTCCATAAAAAGCCAAATTGTTACAGAAACACTGACAAATTGTCAGCGGCCAATGCTCCCCCTGTGGAGTGAAAAGGGCTTATTACTTTTTTTTTATAGGAAACTTTTATATATTTCTTTAAAATCCAGTATTTAGAGTAAGTCCTGTATGAGACTAGGTGTAAAGATATCAGTTATAAAACTTTGGGTACCAGGTGTAGTTTACAGTGAAATGTTTACTAATGGTTATAAAACTTTGGGTCCCAAGTGTAATATACAGTCCAATGTTTACAAATTGTTATAATACTTTGGGTACCCAATGTAATTTAAAGTCAAATGTTTACTAATGGTTATAAAACTTTGGGTATCAAATGTAACTTACAGTCCAATGATTACTAATGGTTATAAAAGTTTGGGTACCAATTAGTCCTCTTAATATAATTAGCCTTATTCATTACAGGTTTATTAATTAAGAGAAAATTGTCTGTAATATGGCTGAGAACCGATTCTAATCTAGCGGATATTTATCGGTTGCGAAGCCATTTTTAACGTTAACTTTTCTTGCAAAATAAAACCACTTAAAATAAAGATAGGAGTCTGAAAATTTTTGTGTAGATTCCTTAAACAAATTAGAATCGCCGCTCTTTTATGCTTCGTGCTCGATTTTTAACTTTAAAACCCTTTATTATGCAATGTTTGTCCGTAGGTTATTTACATTTAAATTTCGTATCAATTAAATTTCAACAAAATTAACATTAACTTTTTTTTGCAAAAAAAAACACTTAAAATAAAGATAGGAGTCTGAAAATTTTTGTGTAGATTCCTCAAACAAATGAGAATCGCCGCTATTTTATGCTTTGTGTTCGATTTTTAACTTTAAAATCCTTTAATTATGCAATGTTTGTCCGTAGGTACTAAACGACACTAAAAATATCTCCTCAAATCACGATCCCCCTTTGAATGGCCTAAATCGGTAGTTTTTCATCGTAAATCAATGAAATTTTAAACATAGTTAGTTTAAGTAGTTCCTAGTACACACAAAAAATTTTATTAATATCAAAGCAATACGAAAAAAGTTATCGCTTTCGTAAAAAAGGCACTAAAAACGATAAGAAAACAGCATTATAAACTCTCTCAAAACTGGTTTTTATCTGTACCTATTAAATTAGCTTAAAAATAGCGTTAAATTTGACGATTTTAACGTTAAAACAACGTTGAAAACGGCAAAAAAGGCCGTTATTCTATAGCCATTACATTACTTTAAAAGTATAGTAAAAAAAATGTTAAAAATTACGTTTTTTTATTCACCTATTGGTCTGTATTAATTCTCTATTTAGGGACTTACATCTATTGGGAGTAAAATCAAGAAAAAGTTAAAATATCTGTTTAGTTTAAAAATTCACACATAGATGTCTCCAAGTTTTAAGGAAACTTAGACTTGCCAAATAACAATATGACCATACAGGCATTAAAAACATATAACAAACATATATAAACAAAGGCCAAACTATTTTATCCTATACTTTTATCATTTTAATCATCTTTTATATGTGATCAGAGCCTCCTGCTACTTCTATCTAGTTCTTAACAAGGTATTATCCACTCCTAACTAACCCTTTCCCCTCTTTGAAATAGATTTGGGGTTAAAGATGATTATTAGTCTAGAGGAAATTCGCGCGACGAAGGACCTCCAAGGACACCTCCCAATCAAAGGGTAAATATAGATAGGGTCCATTTTGACCCCCTTCTATATTGACCCCCCCCCCCCCCATATGTGTGTCGGTTTTGACACCCGGTAAGTGTCAAAACGGACACCCCCCTCCATATTGACCCCCCCCCCCTGTATGTGTTGATTTTGACACCCAGTAAATGTCAAAACGGACACACCCCTCCATACATGAAGGGGGGTGTCTGTTTTGTTACATACCGGGTATCAAAACTGACACATACGGGGGGGGGGGTCAATATACTGGGGGGTGTCCATTTTGACATATACCAGGTGTCAAAAATGATGCATACTGGGGGGTATTCATTTTGACACATACCGGGTGTCAAAATTGAAGATACCCCCGGGGGGGGGTTTAATTTACATGATACCGGGTATCTCCACTCCTAAAGTAGGATTATCCCTTTTCCCCACTTTATTAGAGTACATGAAAATCTGGTGCAACATCCAAGTAATTATTTATCGATTTTTATACTACCACGTAGCTGCATCCATGTTGTAGCACGCTTATTCCACGAGTTACTCGCCAAGAGGTCTGAAAAAATCAGTAAAACGCAGGGAGTAAGGGAGGGGACAATGGGCAATTAATTAAATTTTAGAGTTCCAACTCAGTATCTTCAAAACCAGATATATCTGTAAAATTCCAAATCTTTAGATAAAGCAATCTTTATTAGATTTGTATAATAAGAAGTTATTAAACACTGAAAGAAAAGTATTTAACATTAGGTTATCCTGTCTTATTTTCCTGTAAATAGTCTGTAATTTATTATAAAAGGTACGACCTTAGTACTGGCAGTTTCTTACAAAATAATACCATAAATGGGATTTGTTTTCATATTTGACAAGAAGGGGTTGATTAGAATGGATAGTTACAGAAGTATCACAGTAGAACTTCTGGTTTAACCCACCCATCATCAGAAGAAAACTATTTTGTTGAAAAAGCAAAATAAACTTGTTTTGAATTTTTTTCAAATAGTCTGCTAGTATTTGTATTGGTTGGTTCAGTAAGAGTCGTCTGCTTTAGAAATAATTGTTTTAGTCGCATTCTTTGCGCTGGTACCCAAATTCTTTGAAAGAAGTTGTATCAACTTTTTTTTTTATAGCTAGCCGGTCCTTTTAGTAAGTAGTAGATGTAAAATTTTTCATAGAATTCAGATATGCAATCGGTTTTTTTGTAGACCTCTTATTTTTTAAGTAATTTAAGTTTTAAAAAAAAAATTAAGTCGATTTTAAGGTACTAAAATGCAACAAAAAAAAGAAAGAAAATGGCCATTATGAACAAAAATAGTAAGATCTTTAATTTGACACCTTACTTTTTCAATTCTGTCAGGTAATTATTGAAAAAATCGATTTTTTTAAACCCACGAGAATAAAAACTTTGATTTCAATTTTATCATTTCACAAGTAAAAAAATATGGGTTCATATATACCTTTAGAATCAGAAAAATATTACGAATCCATTGTAAGCAAAATTGAAAAAAAAAGTTTACAATATAGTATATAAACTACAATAAAAGGAATTATATGAAAATATCATATTATATTGTACAGGCAATGTCTTAACTTTTGAATTGGGTATAAAAATGGGAAGGGGGTATAGAGGGGGTAAAGAGGGGGTAAAAAAGGGAAGACGATAGTGTTGCCAGAACAAAAAATACAATTGGCCATTTTTATATTTTTTTATTTTTTTACTTTTTTTCAATTTTGCTTACAATGGATTCGTAATATTTTTCTGATTCTAAAGGTATATATGAACCCATGTTTTTTATGTCTGTTTGAGAAAATATTTAGGTCTAAAGTTTTTATTAAACCGAGGTTAAAAAAATAGATTTTTTCAATAATTACTCAACAGAATTTTAAAAGTAAGGTGTCAAATTAAAGATCTTACTATTTTTGTTCTTACTGGCCATTTTCTTCTTTTATTTTGTTGCGTTTTAGTACCTTAAAACCGACTTAATTATTTTTTAAAAAAACTTAAATTACTTAAAAAATAAGAGGTCTACAAAAAAACCGATTGCATATCTGAATTCTATGAAAAATTTTACATCTACTACTTACTAAAAGAACCGGCTAGCCATAAAAAAAAAGTTGATACACCTTCTTTGCCAAAATAAAAAAAGTTGCATGTGCTCTGGTACCCAAAGTCCAAGACTGTCAGAAATATGAATTTTAGATCCATTGTCCCCTCCCTTCCTCCCAGGTAAAACGTATTACAGCAAAAATAGCGAAAATACCTATACATAACAAATTTTGTTTCAAATTTTTGAGATTTAAGCCATTTTCACTTAGTGATATACAGAAGGAATTATGAAAATTATTGTACATCCAGTAAAATCATTGGCTAAAAAGTTTAGACACTTCTAGTTGTAACCAACCAACCAATCAAGAAATAAATGAGATTGTATGTATGTAAAACAAAATTTGCCCCACGTTTCCTGTATGAATGGACGTATAGAAGGAATTACCCTAGTTATAAGGTATCTGTGCTACTAATATGGCAGCAAACCTTTAATGGATCTGGGGGATCTCACTGGTTGTCCATTTTTATCTGGTTTAGGATCTTCTGGTTTTTCCAATTTAGTTGGCTTTGGGCTTTTATCTAAAGTTTTTTTTTCATTTCAATATGATGAAATGTATATATAGCACTTAAATTCAGTTATTTTCTTACAGAATCAATAATTTATTCATGTTTATTCAGTGTAAACTGTAAGACAATAATACTCAGTGATCTAAAGGGATAAGACAATGGCGGATAAATTTATGAACATTCCCAATGATAATACACAAAATTACCCATTCTGTTGATTACAATTAGTGGTTGAAACGTTTGGAAACTCAACTTAAGGAATTAACCAATCAAATTCAAAAGTCCCCAAAGTTATTAAGCCAACTAATAAGAAAAGGTTATATTGGTATTATCCTCTTAGAAATTTTTTTTTCAATATAGAAAATTTGAGTACCCCCCCCCCCCCCCCCCACCCGACAGCGAACTATGAACTCTGGCCGCAGCGCTCGGCTCCCTAGCCTGCCTAGCCGCAGCGCTCGGCCCCCTTGCCTGCCTAGCCGCAGCGCTCGGCTCCCTAGCCTAAAACCTAACCTAACCTAAAATAGTTGTTCGTCGGTAGTCGGGGGGGGGGGGGGGGGGGGGGGGTACAAAATTGAAAAAAATCGAAAAAAAATTTTCTAAGAGGATAACGCCGTTATATTAAAACTTTTGGAACTAGTGTAATAAACAGCCCATTGTTCCCTTCCTTCCTAAATAATAATGCAGAAAATACACCATAATTGATTTTATTTCTAAAAGTCACAGAAACGTTTTATAGTGCCGTAGAAAATACGTCATACTGGCCTACCAATGGTCAATCAAATATTTAAAATTTAATCTTTGTAATGGCCTATCACTGGTAGTTTGTATCACGTCATTTTTATAGGCACAATAAGGAGCTTCAAAATCACCTGAATGGCTGCCATGATTAATGAGAAGTTTCATAGTTAGATCTTTGTCTGTCTCGTCTTGATCAGAATTATAATTGTCATAGGTAACAATCAAGCTACCATCATCTGCTTGATAGGCCTAGATCAGAATTATAATTGTCATAGGTAACAATGAAGCTACCATTATCTGCAACCAACAAGAGAAAAAAATCTAAAATAATATTTGGGGGGCAAATGGAGAGGTCGTCAATTTTACGATGTGTTGCCCCCCAACGACAGCTGAAAAACACGTATAGGTTTCGTGATTTTTTCCCGAATTAATTTCGGTATTGGCATAAGCTGTAATCATCTGCTTGATAGGCCTAGATCATCAGGAATAAGGTATAGCCAACAAGTTATATAATTATAAAATAATATTGGGGGGGGGGGGGGGGGGGCAATTAAAAAAGTTTGTCAATTTTTCTAAGGGTTGCCATTCGTTATTTTTCCTAAATTAATTTCGTTGTTGGTATTATCAGGATAAAGTAAAAAGTAACAGGATGTCTGTTTGTTTGTCTGTGTGTCTGTACCAAGGGATCTCGCTAACCGCTGAACTGATTGGGTTCTACTTAATAGGGTAGTTCTCATAGGTCCCGGGAAGGTTTTTAATAACTATTTGAGGGGAGGGTACCACCACCCTCCCAAGATAAATTGCACTTTGAAAAATATTAACCGCCCACAAAAAAATTACATTTTTTTTAAAAACAAAACTAAAAATGGGGCGTAACCTTTTAGAGCATATTTAGGAAAGAATTAGAATATATATAGAAGTAGAGCAGTATAATACAAGCTACAATTTAATGAAGAAATGGTATAAATACGATGGTTTTACAAATATCTATTGAAACATAATTCAAAAAGATAAATTTAATTCTAAAAAGAGTCAGAATTAAGTTACTTAGTGTTTTTTTAATAAATACTTTTGGAGTTGGTCAATCAGATATATTCTAAAAACTTTAGCCAGCTACAAACCCATAAATCAGTTTAACATAATTACAACATATAAAGGTCTAAATTCTCAATGTGGTTGCAAGCCATTAATTGTGGCGAACAAATGCCGCGTCAAATCAGGTATAGTTTTTAAATCAATCAATCAACTTGGGATATTTTAGCAGAATTAAAAAGTCAACCTGCATTCCTGTTTCTGGATTGGACATCACTTTGTTAGCCTGAAAAGATTTTTCTACCTTAAAAGCCAAAACAATTTTCCTTAAAAAATATAATCTGAAATATTTATACATAATCTATAATACAAAGTGAAATTTATGTTTGCTCATTTTGCGTTTCAAGTAATTTTACTTTTCTAGTGTTAAGAAGCTTTCAAGATGTGTTCCTGTTGTTTATTATACCCCCCACCCCCCCCTTATCCAAGAAGAAAACACAACATTTGGAGAAGCGACCATTACAAGTGAAATGAGGGAGAAATTGAAGTTAGAAAAATCTTATGCTAGATTATGGTAAAGAAATAAACATAACATATTTAGATGGTCCATTTAACCTCAAAATTCGTCAAACTTAAAAAGCGATTCTTCTTGCATTCAAGTAATCAAGTGATGATTTATTTCAAGGATATGATTTTCAGAAGGCTAACTTTATCCTAAAGAACTCAACTATTATAGGTTTTGTCATGTGCTTCGCACTATACTAGGAAATACACTTTTACTCGATATAATTTACCCAAGAAAAGCTTTATCTTAAGAAATGCAACTATTTATGGCTAACTCATTATGTGAAAATTTTTGTAAAAATATGCCTTTTTCTAACAAAATCTGTTCACAATTTAAACCAATTACATGTCTGGAATGAACATCTATTGTTCTCTTATTTACTGATTTAGAGAGTAGAGCTGGATCTTTAAATCATTTATAGGTGCGATGAATCGTGGCAATTCATTTCAGCGCACCATCAGATTATTAATACCTATCTTTAAATCCAAATGGCATGGGCGAATCAGCATGGCCAGTTGCGCAGTACCAGTGTGTCAATGGTTCTCAGCGAGTACCATTGTTGCGCGAAACCAGGGGATTTATTTAATAAATAATTTTTTTTTTTTTAATAGTTTAATATTTTATTGCAAAACTATTGTGAAAACATTTTTTATAGTTATTTCTAAAATAAATTATATATTGTTTTATATAAAATACCGTACTGACACGGCTTAAGTTATAAAATTGTACTGGCACATATGGATAACTAGTGAATCGGTGGTGCAGGCACCACCTAAAAAAATATATTCTACGTTATCTCACTTCTGAATATTAACCCTATTCTTCCATTGACCTATCCCCGACTATTAACCCTATTCTTCCATTGACCTATCCCCGACTATTAACCTTTTTTCTTCCATTGACCTATCCCCGACTATTAACCTTTTTTTCTTCCATTGACCTATCCCCGACTATTAACCTTTTTTAATCCATTGAGTTATCCTCAACTATTAACCTTTTTTCTTCCATTAACCTATCCCCGACTATTAACCTTTTTTTCTTCCATTGAGCTATCCCTGAATATTAACCTTTTTTCTTTCATTGACCTATCCCCAACTATTAAACTTTTTTCTTCCATTGACCTATCCCCGACTATTAATTTTCTTTTCTTCCATTGACCTATCCCCGAATATTAACCTTTTTTTCTTCCATTGAGTTATCCTCGACTATTAATTTTTTTTCTTCCATTGACCTATCCCCGACTATTAACCTTTTTTTTCCATTGAGCTATCCCCGACTATTAACATTTTTTCTTCCATTGTCCTATACCGACTATTAATCATTTTTCTTCCATTGACCTATCCCCGACTATTAATCATTTTACTTCCATTGACCTATCCCCAACTATTAATCATTTTTCTTCCATTGACCTATCCCCGACTATTAATCTTATTTTTTTCCATTGACCTATCCCTCAATTTCTCTCTCTCTCCGAACCGTACTACAAATCAAGTTACTTATAAAGATTACTACGACTTTTATAGTTTCGTTTATTCATCATTTTTTAAAGATTTAATGTCCCTCTCTCTCACTTCCCTTTTCTTCCGTCTTTATTTTAATTTCATTATTTTTATTTAAAACTGTATTTATAATTTTGTCTCTCTTTCTTTAAAATATTTTAGGATCCCAATGTTTTTTGTTTAAAATTATCGTCCTGAAAGGGTTAAACTATTTAGCTAAATGTTAAATTTTAGTTTAATATCTGAACACATTCGGGCGCGTCGCTAGTATCATATTACATTTAAACTTAGTTTTCCTTGATTTACTATATTATAAACTTAAATTTTCTATTTTTTGAATAGAAATTTAATACTTCAATATAATTTAAATAGCAACATGAAATAAAAAATTTAATTTATTCTTCATAGAGTAAAATAATGGGTCTTATCATTCTGGTCATTGAGAGTTTATTATTGATTATTGAACCAGTATGAGTTTTTAACATCTGACCTTTGGAAAGCTTGAGCTCATTTATAGACATTTATTTCCTATATAGATCTGTCATGGATCTTGATGCAATACAGCAGGCCGTTTTGTAAGTGTTAAAAATTGGAAGATTTCATTAAATAAAAGTAATCGCAAATATAAGTATTAAATGATATGTTATTGAGTGTCGCCAGCAATCTAGCAACACCGTGCCGAAAACCTTTTAAAGATCCATGTTTTATAGCAGTGGCTGTGGCGCACCATCAGCGCACCTCTGGTTTACCTTTGAATCGCCCCGATTCAGCGCACCTCTAAAACAATTTAAAGATCCAGCTTAGGTCTCTTGATTAACTCTATTGGTAAAGGTGATTTTTACCTGCTTTATAGGGATATCCATTTGATTCATCTTGTTTTGCCTATAAAATATTTCAATATTTCAATGATTTTATTAATCACATACCAATTTAATTAAACTAGGACATGCTTCTATCAGTGATTTAATGGGATAGGACAAATATGTACCCCTTCAAGGTAAACTGACCAACCTCCTAAAGAAACATACCTCCTAAAAGGATAAAGGTCATAAGGACAAACATACTAAAGGGACATCTCCTATTAAAAACCTCCTAAATTCTTTTTTAAATTGTTAAGCCTCGGGGAAATCCACTTTTACAACTTAAAAAAATCACCAGGAAGTCTAAACCTGATCCAAATGTGCAATCCTTCTTTTTAAAAAGTTCAAAGCATCCAACACATCCAAAGAATCTTATGCGCGGATGCCGAGCCCTGTCTTTATCATTGATTAACTAAAGATAATTTACCTTTCTTGTTTTAAGTTGTTTTCATTGATATTGGGCTCCTCTGCATTTGTTGTATATTCGTATTTGGCTGCAAGAAAAAAATACAAAATTACTTCATTAGCACATTTATCCTAAAAATCAACATATCTGTCTGCTTTTATGAACTGCTAGCTTTCTTTAATTGTACTTTATATTGTTTACTATTTCATTTCATTTAATTTACATTAGGAAAAGTTTGTATTCTTGATTTAAAGATTCATTGGACTATATTTTGATAAAAGGTTTCGTGACATTTGTGCATATATATTTCTATTGGATATATTATTACACCAAATTTTCATTTACTAAGTATATTTGCGATTACTTTTATTTAATGAAATCTTCCAATTTTTAACATTTACAAAACAGCCTGCTTTATTGCATCAAGATCCATGACAGATCTATATAGGAAATAAACGTCTATAAATGAGCTCGAGTCTTCAAATGGTAAAGTGTTTAAAACTCATAGTGCTCCAATAATCCTCATTAAACTCTCATTGACCAAAGCGATAAGACCTGTATCCTATTTGTTTATGGAATGAATTAAGTTTTTCACTTCATGTAGATATTTGAATTACATTGAAGTATCTAATCCTTATTTCATAAATAAAAAATATAGGTTCATAATAGAGTAAATCTAAGAAAACTGTATTTTAAAAGAATTCGATTGTGGCGACACTTCCTTTGTGTTAAAATATCAAAACTAAAATTTTAATCATATTAACCCTTTGGTGATGGTAATGTGAAAAAAATATAATTGAAAAAATCTTTTTAAAATCATTTAAATGAATAAATATTTACTTCTTTCTTTTAGATAGTAATGGCGGGGGAGGAAAATTGATTTATTGAGAAATAGATAAATAGATATGTACTTATAGAAAACTAGCCAATAGCGATATAGTTATATTGAGCCAACTCTAGTGTTTTCAATAAAAGTGAAACACACATCAGGCTAAAATAATGATTATTGACTTCCACTCTCGTTACCCTATCCCCTCCCATGATGAAAACACCAACAAACGAGTTTCATTTTAGCAAGATAAATTGACGAATATTTTCCCCTGTCATAATATCCACGTACATTCTACATCAGTGTTTTGCTGTTATAATTCTGAGTATAATGCTTAAATATTTTTTATATAAAATGATGTATACAATCTTTTTTCTTCCATTTGAATCATAAGTACTATAATACAGAGTAAATGATCCAATAGCCGTTTTGAGTATTTTAATGAACTAATAATTTTATTACCTTGTATATTATCTTTCAAGTCCTCATTATTAAAATTAACAATATCCTACACACATAGATTATCATGGTTCAATTTGTCCATTACTTTCATTGATAATACAATAACCAATATATATTATCTACTACTTGGATGTTGCACAAGATTTTCATATACTCTGACAAAGTGATGCTCACAGCTGGCTATAACTATAGCCTAAACCGCATCCTCTCCTCTTCTACTGGATGAATGAACTGACCAACAAATGAGGTCCATATTAGCAAGCTGATGACAAATTTTCATTATATCAATTAGGACAATAGATGATAAATTAAACTAAGGTCTACAAATACTGTCAAATTTTTAATATTGCTGTGCTACTTATAAATATATTTGTCCCTGTAAATATCGATGGGAATCTATGCCTGCGGATTTGAACTGTAGTCATTGTCATCAAAAAGTTCTCGTTCCTGAAATTAAACAAGAATGACACAATTCTTAAAAGTTAAACTAATTTGTTAATTGCGGTTACACTTCTATAGGTTTCCAGATTGAGGGGAGGTTGGGGTTGGGAGGGGGTCGACCCTCCCCCATTTCAATTTTAGTTTTTAAAAACATTTTTTTGCATCTTTTTTCTTGGGCGATTTCTCTTTGAAGGGTGGTGGTAACCCCCTCCATAATAGGTGAAAAACTTTACGAGACTTATATAAAACTATGTTGTAAAGGATAATCATATTAGGTCAGCGTTTAGCGCATTATTTGGTAAATACAGACAAACATCAGAAAAATTTTCAAAATAGTTTACCTCTAAATTTGATATATTTCCATCGTTGAAGCTAATCTCATCTTTAAAATTAAGTTTTATAAATATGGATATTTAACGATTTATTTACTAAGTATATTTGCGATTACTTTTATTTAATGAAATCTTCCAATTTTTAACATTTACAAAACGGCCTGCTTTATTGCATCAAGATCCATGACAGATCTATATAGGAAATAAACGTCTATAAATGAGCTCGAGTCTTCCAATGATAAAGTGTTTAAAACTCATAGTGCTCCAATAATCCTCATTAAACTCTCATTGACCAAAGCGATAGGACCTTTCTTCTATTTGTTTATGGAATGAATTAGGTTTTTCACTTCATGTAGATATTTGAATTATATTGAAGTATTTAATCCTTATTTCATAAATAAAAAATATTCGTTCATAATAGAGTAAATCTAAGAAAACTGTATTCTAAAAGAATTCGATTGTGGCGACACTTCCTTTGTGTTAAACTATCAAAACTAAAATTTTAGTCATATTAACCCTTTGGTGATGGTAATTTGAAAAATATAATTGAAAAAATCTTTTTAAAATCATTTAAATTAATAAATATTTACTTCTTTCTTTTTGATAGTAATGGAGTGGGAGAAAAATAGATTTATTGAGAAATAGATAATAGATTTGTACTTATAGAAAACTAGCCAATAGCGATATAGTTATATTGAGCCAACTCTAGTTTATTATAGGGTAAACAAAATCCATAAGTAGCTGACCACTTTAAAAAAATCATAGATTGACAAATGGACAAACTGATATAATAACAGATTTTTAGTAGTCATAATTAAAAGAAAATGAAAGAAAATCAGTCCCAAGATAGCTATAAATAAATCATAATGTAAAGTAATAGAAATGTATCGGATCATACTGTAGACAATTTTTTTAGGATAAAAGAATGAAAAATGATAGGATTAAATTCAAGTTTGTTTGCCCCGAAGGGCCCGCAGGACCTGAATAACAAAACTGGTATACATCTCATAATTTTATTTTAATATTCCTCGAAATTTTCTGTAAAAAATGCTATTAATGATTATTCAGTATGGCTGAGAATCGGTTCTAATCCAGTAGATATTAATCGGTTTGATATAAAAGCTATACTGGAAATGATATTACCTGGCACTCTTTTCCCCCAGTTTCCCCTGAAAAAAGAAAATACTAGGTATTTGATTTGGAAATTCAATAAAATAAGCAGCAGCTTCAAGCCGCTTAGCTATACTATTCAGCATCTATGTTCAAACTGTGACTTAAATTGAATGTAAATTTATGAATTGGAAAATAAATTTACAACAATAATTAATCTTTGATAGTGATTAGCTAATAAATGAACATTATAAATGGATATTATGACAGGGGGAAAATTATCTTCAATTATGGTTGCTGTTTTCCTTGACATTTATTGTTCAGTTCGTTAATCCAATAGAGGAGGGGGGGGGGTCGTTATTTCAGCCCGCTGCATGTTTCACTTTATTAGAGAACATAAACATCTGGTGTAAGATCCAAATAATAGAATATACATTGATTACCTTCTGATAACAAAAGATACGTGTGAAAAAATATTATTATCCCTAAAATTGTGAATTGGTTCAGCCTTTACGAGATATTTCTACTTTATGATGTACTAGATTTTTCAGCACTAGCCTCTAGAGGCCTAAACCACCTCTGGTTCAGTAGCTGGTGCAGCTCTCACTGAAGAGTAGAGTTTAATCGGTTCAGCAGTTACTGAGACCACAAGCTTCAGACAGACAGACCGGATTGACAAACATCGTTTTACTTTGTATTGTAGTTGATTAAATTTTACCTAGATAAATCTTGCCAGGATCTTTTCCCCCAATTTCCTCTAAAATAAGGCAATAAATTATCATTCTAAATGCTGAAAGAATAATGTAAAGTAAAGATAATAGAATCATAATAGACAGCTAATTGGCCAAGTGATGAAGACCTTTTTGTCTGCTGGCAAATTGATTTCTGGTCTATTGTTGGCTGTGTTTATATTTCCGACGCTATTGATTAATATTAAAATACCCAAATGAAAGTCGGCACAGGATCTCCACTCCGGGAGTTACACTCTATTGTTTTTATGTTGGAGGCAAAACAGACTTGATTATGTGTACCTTTTTCCCCTCATAGATTTAAGATTAAACAAGAAAGAAAGCTTTTAAAATTATACTCTAGAGAGAAAAAAAATAACTTGGATAGTGTTATTATATTTTTTATATCATACTATAGACAGCTTTCCGTGAATATTAAAAAGAAGGCTATGAGATTAAAACCTGTTTTGTTAGACCCTAGGGACCTTAGGCATGGGCTAACAAAACTGGTATTAACAATATGTTTTTTTATCTGTAGAAAATTGACTATAATGAGGGACTAGGGAATGTGATTGAGACAAACAACTCTGAGTGAAAATTTTCCCACACAACTTCTTCCCCACTTCCCTTCAGCAAAATTAAAAGACAAGTTTTACGTCAACTCTACGCCAACTTTATAATAAGAAACAGTACATGATTTTTCAAAATCGCTCAGAACTTTTCATAATCCAGGGGATATTAATCGGTTTCGAAGTCATACTGGAAATGTAGTTATATACCTGGATAACTCCTGCCAAGATCTTTTGCCCCAATTGTTTCTAAAAAATAAAAAGAAATAACAAAATGCAATAAATTGATTATTTTTTTCAAAAATCATATGAAAAATACTGCCTTTGATAGTTAACAATAATTTTGGCGTTTTATTTATGGCGTTATGTCATATCATAGCTATGAACAGTTACGCCCTTGTTTTCCGTGAAAAATAAAAAAAGGACCAAAAACATGAAATTTTTTATATATATTCTTTGTTTCAATATCATCTTTTAAGAAAAATTTACTATAAAATGTTATGGAACGTGATTTTTAAGTATTATGGCTCATAACCGGTAAGTTCTAATCCAGCGGAAAGCAATCGGTTTTGAAGCCATACTAAAATAGTTATTTATCGCTTCGTATTATAGACAGATTTCCGAGGATAAAAAATGTTCATCTTAATATTCGTGAAAAATTGTCTGTAATACGATGCTATACATGATTTTTAGTATGGTTAAGAACCGGTTCTAATCCAGCGGAAATCATTTGGATTCGGAGCCATACTACAAAATACTTTATTATTACCTCGTAAGATCGTTCCATAGTCTGTCCTCAAGTCTTCCTCTATACCGGAGGAAAAACAACATATTTTAGGATTATTATTTATAAGTAGATTAGCGGCTGCGCCCTAGCATCTAAGGGCTCTCTATATATGCGGAGGATATGAAAGGGAAGAAAAATAGCATAAAACCATAACTATAAAAATATATTAACCAAAAACCATCTCAAGACCTATAAGGAGAACCATGTCGGTTCAGAAGCTAGCAAGATCCTTCGTTACAGACAGAAAAAGCTTACTACTTTATATAAAGTACTTGCAGCTACGCCCCCTAGAGAAATCTAGGGGCACTTGAGGAGGGGATAAATAGTTATAAACATTCCCGGGACCTATGAGAAGCTACCCTGTGAAGGAGAACCCGATCGGTTCAGCGGTTAGCGAGATCCTTCGGTACAGACAAAAAATCTTATTACTTTATATAATAGGATTATATTATATTATATTATATTCGTTAGATCCATGACCTTGGGTACTTTTTTTAGATTATTATCATAACTGATATGCTTTACCTATTAAACAGTCTCAAAGCTCTTTTTCCCCAATTACCCCTACAAAAATAATATTAAAATTCAACTAAAAAAAAAATTTATGTAAAATCCATAGAACAAAATCGCTTTAATACAAAAAAAAACCATCCTTGTAATGATGAAGCCTAATCTGTACCACTTTTGCATTTTCCAGGGATCCTCCATCTCTTTTTTAGGTTTTTCCCCCACTTCTCCTCTCATCTTCCTCATTTATATGACGTCACAGGAATCAAAAGTGGTGCAAAAGTGGTACAGATTGGGCTTTGTCCTTGTAATTATTTCTATGTTTAACTTTTTTAAAATAAAGTTCAAGATTTTTGGCCTAGAGATTTTGTCATAAATATAAACTAATTTTTATCATATGACATTATTTCATTAGAGCGCGCTATCTCCTAATTTTTCATAAAGATAAAAGTAGCTGGACAAAGTATCTCAAAATCCAGTTATGTGATGTCATGAAAATGAGTGAGATGAGAGGAAAGTGGAAAAGAAAACCTCTAAAAAGATTTGGATAATCCTTTATTTTTATGACAATAAAGGCTGATTTTTTGAGAGACTTTGTTCAGCTACTGATTAAATCTACCTTAGATTCTGCCAATTTCTTTTTCCCCAATTTCCCCTGATAAAGAATAAGAAAATATTTCAATTTACTTATGAAATTTCAATAGATTTTAAAGATTACTTTTCTAGAACTTTAATGATCCATCAATAGCAGTTATTTGATCTTGGTGTCTGTATTTGTAATACAATTAATAAAACTAGGCATAAAAAAGCTGCGCTACTAATCTTATAAATGTATAGCTAGTTATATATGTCATCTAGAGTGATGGACAAACATACAAATGGACAATACGTAGATATGAATTAAGTAGCTGCGCTACTTCTGCTTACCTGGACAACTCTTGCCAAGACCTTTTCCCCCAGTTTCCTCTAAACAAACAAGATCAAGCATTTAGTATTACATTGTTACTTAACAAGGATGACAACATCCATAAAAGTGAATTTCTAAAATTAGGAGGAAGGACAAACGAACAATAGCCTTTTTTCATACTAACTATTGCAGAAATTACCATGTAAATCTTGAAACCAATAGGACAATAATAGCATGTCCAAATAAACTAAAAAGCTAAACGGATAAACGGATAAATTTAATTATAGAAAAGCTCGCCTTTAAAACACAGTTTAACTTAATAATGGAAACATGTCGGCTTTGCCTACTTAAATTCAGCACCATTTAGTGAATATTAATCTTGTCATTTTGATGATGCAATGTCGATAATATGATATCAATAACCATCTAAATTTTTTAATTAAAGCCATTTGTTGATATAAATTTAAACTTGATATAGACAAAATATATTAGATTCAACAATTTTGTCCAAATTACTAAACAAGCTTTGCATAGGTCTTAATATGATTTGTATGCCTTTCCTTTCTTCGTATTCCTAGCTCGAAGATCAGGGAGGGAATAGGACATCGGGCTGTTTATGACACTAGTCCCCAAAGTCTTATAATAGCGTTTTCTTATTCTTTGGCCTAACAACCTTGAGGACTTTAATTATCTTTTTTAAATGGTTCATTTTGTTGAGCGTCTAACGTTTTAACCACAAATTGTAATCTAATGAATTTGTAATTTGTGAATCATCATTTGATAGTACAGTACATAAATTTATCTATCCCTTTAGATTACTGCCCAAGATGCTAAATAAAACAACAAACTTTTGACTTGCCTGGAAAGATCTTGCCAAGACCGTTTTCCCCAATTTCCTCTACAAAATATTTTATTTGTATTTCTGATATTATAACAAAAAATAACGACATTTAAATCTTATTTATATTAATAGTTACATTTTTAGGACTTGGTTATAGAGTTGCTTCGCTTATAATATTGTACTTTGTTGTCCCAGGAATCAATATACCAAAAATCAGGTCTAACGGATAATTAAATCACATAAAAATTTGTTGTTGAAAAAAGTAGAAAAATCAACATGTTTAAAATGGACGTACGGACATTCTGGTAATAATTATAGCGTTGCTACGCTTTCTAAATCGTACCTAACTACTACAGGAATCACCATGCAAAGTTTGAAATCTATAGGACAATTCTAACATGCCTAAATTAACGAAAAAAGCTTTCTTTCTCGGACGAACGGACGGACGTACGGACCGACCCTAATTATAGAAAAGCTTCGCTTTTAAAAAAAGGAACTAACAGTGATTTTTGCATCTTATATACATTCAAGGAAAAGAATAGAAGGGGCATGAATTAATTATCAGTATGTTGACTTTCAATTGAGTCTTTTAATATCAGCCAATAGTGTCGGAAATATTAACCCAGGCAAGTCGCTACTAAAAAGCAGAAAGCATTTATTGGCAGACGAAAAAGGTTTCTAACACTGAATCCAAGTAGTTGTACATCTATACTTATATATTTTTACTAAATATTTACCATATTATATCCAAAAAAAAAAAACTTTCTGGTAATAAGATGAAGAAAAACAAAACAGAACAGTCGAAATACAAAAACAATACCTGGATAGCTCCTGCCAGGACCGTTTACCCCACTGGCCTCTGAAACAACCATTATTTATAATATCGTCTTTGTATGCATTACTTTAAAAATGTATTTAATAATTGAAGAAAAATCAGATCAATTCATCGCTTTTACAGTGTTTTGTTTTCTGATCTTTTTTACATAAAAAAGTATCTACATAATTATCATTTTTAAAATTAAATGTTTTTTGTGCTCAATCATGCACTTTTAGGGAAATTATCGTTTAATTTTTTATTTATATTGCTCACCTTGAGATATCCTGCCAACCTCTTTTAGGCTTTCTGTTTCTACCAGACTTTGCATCTAGTTAGTTAGGTTATAATCAGTGGCGTTCACAGGTTTTTTTTTCAGGGTGGTGCACAACGAGCACCTCAAATGCTTTACATCGTTTTACGATTTTGACACACCCCATTCAACCACCATTAAGGAAGGTGCGAGCTTTAAGACAATGGAATTGGACATGTTTCAAGCAACTTTTCACTTTAAGAATACGAAAAACTTTTTTTGTAAAATAATTCACAATAGGAGTGAAATACATTTGAGATTACTGTCATCAAACATAAATTGGTTTTAATATTTAGCAGACTATGATTTCATTCTTAAAACTGTGGTGTTTCTAGTTAGTAGGAATATCATCACAAGCAAAATCACTAGCAGTTAAACACCTTGCTTATAGGGGCACTGTGTTCAAAAGAGGGCAAATAAAATGGCTAAAAACCTTCCAATTAACATTACAAATATTTGCCAAGCTGGAGAACTCCAAAAGTGTAGCGAGATCTTCCAATTTGTAATCTAATTTAATTTTTCTCGAAGCACTGCGTGTACAATTGCAAATTTTATACACTTAGACTTTAACATCACATTTGATCAATCGACAGAAATTAAAAATTTTATTGCAAGCGACTTACTTAATATCTTTCTTTTCACTTGCGTCCAGGAAAAAGAGAATGCGATTTTGACAAACAATTCAAATTGAAATCTCCCCACTTCCCCTGTTTTCTACCCCCCCCCCCCCCCAGGTTACCCACTTCCTTTAACCCTTAACGGTCGGGGGGGAGGGCGTTGAATGCCCCCCCATCCGGTTTTTTCTATCTTATTTTCTGTGTGTGAAAGATAAAGAGCCCAACCTGCTTGACTTTTCAAGTATGATTTTCAAGTATGATTAAGGTTCGGCAATGGGACCGACTGTAAAGGGTTAAGTTCCACAAAAAACAAGTTTTACGCAAACAAAATATTTAATTTGTTGGCAATTTCAAATGGAATTTATTGGCTGAATAGCAGCCCCTGCTTGTGCCATTAACCCTTAACGGTCGGGGGGGGGACGTTGAACGCCCCCCCCCCCCCCTCCGGTTTATTCTATTTCATTTTCTGTGTGTGAAAGATAAAGAGCCCAAACTGCGTGATTTTTTAAATAAAGGTATGACACATAACTGAGAGTTGGAATTTTTTGAATATCTCCATCCTGGCGGGCACAGGGTGCCAGCAAACCTGGCAGGGTCATCCAGGTAAAGAGCGGCAAGGGGCCCGACTGTAAAGGTTCAAGAGGTCTATGATATGCAGGGAGCGAGGGGATATTGGATTATAAGTCATATTTGTACTCTAAGTTTTATAAACATGCTTACTCAGTGTTGTTAAAAAACGAACAGTTTCAAACTTTTCAACCAATATTTTTATTTACACAAGGGATAATTTGTTTACATTAATTGGTAAGTACTTCGATTTTTACTTCGGCTTATCCCTGAAACGTATATTCATATAGTTTTTTTGCGAAAGCTAAAGGGGACTATCTACGAACAAGAGCAAGTGATTCTAAGCACCTTCCAGCATTGATACATAGTATTTATTTTACATACATGCTAGGTTTATGTTTGATATTTAGTTTATCGACATAAAGTTAGGTTTCACCATGATTTTATATGAAACAAACTTTGAAAAGTAAAGCATTTTTCAAAGCAATATCATCAGATACATTGTTTAGTACAAAGGACAAAATAAAATAACATGGTAGAAAAGCATTAAATGTCGTAGATTGCAAAAGTACATTAACCATTTTTCTAAATATATATTTTAAATCACAATAATACACTATTTTGTCAAAGCTTTTAAACAACAGTTTGAACTCATCAATACATTTGATGATATTGCACCAAACATTCATATAAAACCATGGCGAAACCTAACTTTTTAGTCGATAAAGCAGATATTAAACATAAACCTAGTATATTCACTAAAAAAATACTATGGATCAATGCTGGAAGGTGCTTAGAATCCTTTGCTCTTGTTCGTGGATAGTCCCCTTTATAGAGAAGCTGTGCTACTTAATTTAAAGTTTTCTTACCTCTAGAGCTTATCAGCCAAGGCAGAAGGTGGTAAAAAGTTGATGCATCTAAATTTATTTTTACTCAAAATTAACAAAGAAAATAAGTTTATCATAAGAACTTCATTGTAAAAAAAATTCCCTATCAATTCTATTTTTTTACCTAGGACCGCAAACGACGATA
Source organism: Acartia tonsa (assembly GCF_053477335.1). Taxonomy (NCBI): domain Eukaryota; kingdom Metazoa; phylum Arthropoda; class Copepoda; order Calanoida; family Acartiidae; genus Acartia; species Acartia tonsa. The sequence continues at coordinate 15,425,437 of NC_137271.1, read as the reverse complement.
TCTATAATACTAAGTAGGATGTCTGTCTGTTTGTTTATAACGAAGGATCTCGCAACCGCTGAACCGATCGGGTTCTCCTTAATAGAGTAGCTTCTCATAGGTCCTGGGAAGGTTTATAACTATATTGGGGGAGGGTTCCAACACCCACCCAAGATAAATCGCCCCTAGAGGAAAAATAATTACCCCTCTTCCAAATATTTAAAAAAAAATTTAATAAGAAATTGGGTTTGGGGGGTCACGCCCCCACCCTAATTTTTTTTTTAAATCTTAATCTTAAATGGGATTCAACTCCCCCCTCCTTGAGTGTCCCTAAAGGCCTCTGGGGGCGAAGCCGCTAGTATGAATGTAAATAAGGATAATATCCTTAAATGATGCAAGCAAACCAACAAACGAACATCAACAAATTGTGTCCAAATTTGTAAAATGAATAATTGCTTTGCAAACCAATTTATACAGAATGATAAATACATTCTTCCGATTTAAGACATTTCTTTTGGAGAAGCTTCGCTTGTGCCTTTTCGTCCTAGGAATCAAACAAATGGGATAATATATCATTTTAGAAAATGTTTTGGTGTATGGGAGAGGGGTGAAAAAGGAATGTGTCAGCGCTTTCTAAATTTATTTAACTGCTTCAGTAATTATCTGTTTAAAATCTTGTGAAATTTAAAGAAGATTTTCTTTATAAAAGTGGAGTTTTATAACCTGAATTTAAAATAATTATAGTTATAAAACAATCAAAAACTCACTTCCAATTTCGAAATAAAAAAAAACATTTAAAAATGTATAATATACACATGTAAAAATCAAATTTTATTAATTTATTAACAGTATGTTATCATCAAATACATCAGAGTTGAAAACTTTTTACACATCGAATATAAATATATTTTTTCCAATTAATTTTGGTCCAAGATTTTACAGATATCATCATGTTCAAAAACATTTATAATTTTTATAAATAATTAAATATAATAATATATAATTTTTACATGTATTTTTAGAAAACCATCCAATCTTATAAGCTCAAATGTCAATTTGTGTCAAAGTAAAAGTTGTTTTATGTACATTTCATTTAATTTAATAAAAAAAAACATAATACTAATTCGCTGCAACCCCAAACAAAAAAGTCTGCATAAGAAAGTGCGGGAAAAATGATACATTTGCGCGGTAAAATAAAAAAGGCAGGAAAAATAAAAAAAATAAAATGTCCAGGCACGGACAGGGCTCCCCATATGAAAATGTGCTCTGTATTTTTTAAGGATGTCACATTTGCTGTAGTTTTTATCTGTGTTTGATTTAATTTTTTAAAATCAGCTTTTGCCATAATTAAAAGCCATGTTGTTGTTGTTGTTGTTGTGTTTGTGTGGATGTTGTAGAGGTTGTTTCATTGTTAACAATTAAAACAGCCAGGGTTGTCTTACTTTCCTGAAATAGAATAATTAAAATATGATCTGAGATATAGATACAAAACAATAGATGATCAACTTACTATGTTGTAAAATTCTACCTACAGCTAATATTTATAAATTAAAGTAGGACTCATTACTTTAAATTTTGTATTCCTAAATTATAACTGTAGTATTTATGTTATAAAAGTCAATTCCTCTTTTAAATCTTTTTTTTTTATACTGGTGTGTAAATGTATAGTGGACTAAAAACTTCTGCTTTTATAACATAAAAAACAGTCTTTAAAGAAGCAAAAAAGTATGTTTTTAAATTGGATCATGGAAAGAAAACGAAGTTGTGGGGCAATCATTAACATTTATTTAAATTAACGATGAAACCCGCAACTTCGTTTTCTTACCATAACCCTTTAATTTTTGTTTGTTTGTTTGTTAATAATATTCAAATGTAAATACCTACACCTCCTAAAGAAAGCATGAAATAAAAAAATAAGAATTAGTTTATCATTTTAACATTTTTAGTAGAGATGCTTTTTCAACCATGGTCTGTAAATCTGTCTTTAGGTCTGTCCAACCTTTGACTGAATGTTTTCCATTTTCCAAAATTTTAGATAGCTACATTACTAAATAAAAAAAGAATTGTTGATCATTGCAGATAAATCGCAAATCATATTACACAAAGTAAACTTAAAAACATATCAGAAAATTTGAGTTATATCAGTTTTTAGCAAGCATCGTATTATAGAAGAATTCCATTGATATTAAAATTTTAAAAACATATGAAAAAAGGTTTGTTTGACCTGAGGGGCCAAAGGCCCGGGTTGACAGAACTGGTCGTAATTTTATGATTTTTATTTTAATATTTGATAAAAATTGTCTGTAATTCAATGCTCTACATGATTTTTTAGTATGGCTGAGAATCAGTTCTAATCCAGCGGATACTAATCTTATTCAAAGCCATACTGGATATGAAATAACAACTATTGAAATGCTTCGCAGGTGTCTTTCAAACCTAGACTACGATATTTTGACAGAAAACACCACTCACTTTAACTTTTATGATTTTATCTAGATCTAAACTTTATATAATACACGCAGTGAATATTCTGAACTAGCTAGACCCACCTGCAAACCCGCTGTTCCAAGCTCGCTTGCCCATACCACCGCTGAAGTTACTGGTCCACGCCCGTTTGCCCATGCCTCCAGAAAAATTACTATTCCACGCCCGCTTACCCATACCCCCTGAAATTATGTTTTGAGTGTCTGTGTTTCATATTGATATGATGTGACAAGATTTCTGTAAAAAAAAATGATTAAGCCTGTATATGATAAATTTTTTAACTTTTCAGAATTCTTGACTATTCATAATTTCTATAAGTGTTTAATATTCAAAACATTTTATTTTATTTTCATATTTTTTTCTTTTTTAAAATCTTTTCTCGTATTCATTCGAATCCGGTGGATAGGAACCGGTTCTCATAAATACGAAAAAACTATGTCTAGCATCGTATTATATCCAGTTTTCTACGAATATAGAAATGTACAATCATAAGATTAAAACCAGTTTTTTAGCCAGTGCCTCCGGCACCTCGGGGCTAAAAAAAAACTAGATTTAATCTTATAATTGTACATTCTATATCCGCGGAAAGCCGTCTATAATTCGATACGAGAAATAACTATTCTAGACCAAAAAGTAAGTTATTTTGTCCGATTAACCATTTAAGGAAATCTTATTATTTAAGGCTGATGCTTTGTTCCTGACTTTTTTTTTGTGTCAAAGTTGAAATTAGAATTTAATATCTTAGATCAAAAAGAAAATTATTTAAACGTCTACCATCTTGTGTTTTAAAAAAAAATATGACTTAAAGGAAATAAAAGGTTATTTCCCAAATAGTATAAAAAACTTATTCGAAAATTAGGTTGATCAAGCTATTAGTAGTTTTTAATCAGTTTTCTTAGACAAGAATGATGAAGATACAAACCTGCAAAGCCAGAATTCCAGGCCCGCTTTCCCATTCCCCCTGAAAAGTTGGAGTTCCAGGCACGTTTACCTGAAATTTTGTGTGCATGTCTGGTTTGTTTTTGTGGTAATATTTACATGTAATTGTTTGTTTATTACTTTTATTTTTTTTGTGAAATTAATCTGTAAGGGAAAGGGTATGGGACTTAAATCAAACAACATTTGATACCCATGCCATATTATCAAATATTTTAAAAGCAGCCTAAAACTGAAATTTAAAAATAAGAGCAATATTGAAATATTCATATAAAATGTTTAAATTATTACATTGTTCAGTTTATACAAAATGTGTTTTATGTGCATTGAATTTAGAATGTTAATTTCTCTATTTCAAATGCAATTGCCACACTGACGACATGGGTGTATATTTTCTAATACCCCCCCACCCCCCGGCGGGATATACACCTATGATTGTCGAATTTAAAATTCAAAAAAATATAGAAAGCATGCATCCTAAACTGACCTATTCCACCAGAAAACTGACTGTTCCAGGCTCTCTTACCCATACCTCCTGAAAATATTAATTACAATGTCATTTAACAAGGATGACAACATATATAAAAGCGAAGCACTGAAACTTCAAGTCAAACGAACAGCAACACTAATATAGTGTCAGAACGGAATAATAAGAATGATGAATTTTAAGTAAATACAGGATAATTTTTATAAAAAATACTTACATTTTTAGGACTTGATTATAGAGATGCTTGTCCTAGGAATCAGTATTCCAAAAATCAGACCAATCGGATAATTTCATCACATAATGTTGAAAAGTTAAAAAGCAACATGTTTAAAATGGAAGTACGGACTTTCTGGTAACGATTACAGAGTTGCTTCCCTTTCTAACTGGTACCTAACTCCTATAGGAATCATCATGCAAAGTTTGAAATCGATAGGACATTTCTAACATGTCTAAATCAACGAAAAGAGCTATCAGTTACGTACGGACGGACGTACGGTCCGACCCTAATTATAGTAATTTAGTAATTTAAGTAAGTATTTCTATACAGGTTAGGTTAGGTATGTGAATATACAAATAAGATCCCCGCAGGGGTTAGGCATTTAAAAAAAACCTAAAATATGGTTTAAAATAGGCTAGGTTAGGTTAAATGTCCACTCCTGTGTTTGTCTACTCCGACGTTTGGGACTCCTGCGTTTGTCGTAGGACCAAAAAAGGACAATGTCAGATAAATTAACCATCTCACTCCACATTAAAAATGATATTTCGAAGAGCATAAATTCTCCCATATTAATTAAAGGGAAGGTTATTTTTTGTTCCAATGGAATATCCCTTTATCGCTGCCATACATTGATAATTAATACATGCTTTTGTCATCAATAATAATATTCTTAGAAAAGATTTTTTATTCTTTAGAAAAACGTTTTCATGTGTAATACAAGAACAGTTACGTCTTTTAGCAGCAAAGCTCAAATTAGGGCCATAAAGGAACGAAGCAATACAAATCTGACAATTTCTATCCTTATGATAAAGTAACAGGATGTATGTCTGTGTGTTTGTATGTTTGTACCGAAGGATCTCGCTTACCGCTGAACCGATCGGGTTCTCCTTTATAGGGTAGCTTCTCATAGGTCCCAGGAAGGTTTATAACTATTTTGGGGGAGGGTCTTACAACCTTCCCGAGAGAAATCATAAAAAAATCGAGAGAAAAAATTTACATAGAGACTTGAACGCACCATAGAAAATAATTTAATATTTGAAATAAAAAACAAACATTTAAAGTGCCACTTGAGGCCTCTTGGGGCGTATCCGCTATTATAGTAATATACAGTTAGTTAAATTTATGGCAGATGAGTCATTTAAAATAGTTTTGAAGCTGATTTAAAATTAAGAATATGAAGAAAATGATCAATATTTCAAAATGTGGAGTAAGAAAAGTATACAATTACTATGGACAAAACAATTTCAAAGTTTTATTTCGTTTGTCTTTAAAACGTTTCCATTGGAGTTCAGCCCACGCAGGATTAAAACACAGCAGACGTAATTATCTTTGTTGAGTGTGTATCGACGATAACTATCTCTCTATCAAGATTCCCAGAAAATAATAATCCTATAGTTTGGAATATAGAATAGGAAAACTGAAGGAAAAATATTTGATTCCAATTATTCGCCAGTATAAGTTAATTCCTTTAACATATAGGTATATGATTAGATGCACTTAACAATTAAAAATCTGAAAATGGCTGGATTAAATGTTTAAGATATTTTTAAAGATAAAGCGAAGCAACTCTATGCCAATGCTAATTAAGTATGTACGTACGTCCATCTTTTTTACCTGAGAAATTGCTTGCCCAGGCCCGTTTACCAGGCAACTCTGGATATAACTCCTCATAACTTTCCTGGAAAAAAAAATACTTTTATTCAGTGGACTTAATTCTCTAGAATCATACTTAGGAACCTCAACATGACCTAATTATCTTAAATACACTCATGGAAGTATCCCTTTAACTTGCATCTGCACTTAATTCTCTAGAATCATATACTTGATACTCAACATGACCTAATAATCTTAAATACATTCATGGAAGTATCCTCTAACTTACATCTGCACTTAATTCAATAGAATCATACTAAAGATACGCAACTTGACCTAATAATCTTTAATACACTCATGGAAGCATCCCCTTAACTTACATCTGCACTTAATTCTCTAGAATCATACTCTGGATACTCAACATGACCTAATAATCTTGAATACACTCTATGGAAATATCCCCTTTACTTACATCTGCACTTAATTCTCTAGAATCATACTCTGGATACTCAACATGACCTAATAATCTTGAATACACTCATGAAAGTATCCCTTTTACTTACATCTGCACTTAATTCTCTAGAATCATACTCTGGATACTCAACATAACCTAATAATATTGAGTACACACTATGGAAATATCCTCTTTACTTACATCTGCACTTAATTCTCTAGAATCTTACTCTGGATACTCAACATGACCTAATAATCTTGAATGCACTCTATAGAAATATCCTCTTCCCTTATATCTGCACTTAATTCTCTAGAATCATACTCTGGATACTCAACATGACCTAATAATCTTGAGTACACTCTATGGAAATATCCTCTTCCCTAACATCTGCACTTAATTCTCTAGAATCATACTCTGGATACTCAACATGACCTAATAATCTTGAATACACTCTATGGAAATATCCCCTTTACTTACATCTGCACTTAATTCTCTAGAATCATACTCTGGATACTCAGCATGGCCCAACAATCCTAAAACAAGAAAAATATTTGTAACAATATAAAACAATAAAGGTGAAGATGAAAGTATATAAAATAAACAATCTAGACATTTTAGTACATACAGTCCACACAAGGTTCCTAACCTAACTTGTTTTACAAACATAGCCCACTTAACAAATTGTAAGTGTTACTAAGTCAGTCAAAAATATTTCAATGTTTATTTGTTTTGTACAATAGTTAAAAGAGGACAATGGACGTTAAATCAATATACACAATCCACAATATTTTTCTGCTTAGGTAAAGTTTTAATTTAAATAAGATTTTTGTCCAATTAGAGTAAAACACTAGAGGGAGAAAGGGTTAAATAACTGTATATCCCCATCACAACCACCTTGTGCAAACTTATATTGGGTCATTGAAAATCAACCAATGGTGTCGCTTATTTTAACACAGCCAAGTAGCAGTAATTTAGAAGCAGACGAAGAAAGTTGTTGAAAAAGGAAGGGAGGTAGTTGTCTGTATAAACATCTACACTATAGATCTGTTCATGACCATTATCCTTAGTTGAATAAAAAATATAGCCTAGCAGACATATTATGTTATAGAGTAGCTCTGTATATGAATCCTTCTTACCTAATTCATCCTCAACGGGCAATGCCTTGACATCCGGGAGTAGAAAGAGAAGGGGTAGCAACAAAACTGAGCTCCTGCAAAAAAATAAAAAATTGGGAAAACTAAGAAAATTATCCAATGGGTTAGAACTGGTTCCTTGTCATACTGCAAAATAGTGCATAGAATAGTATTACAGACAATTTTCCATGAATATTAACATATAAATAAAAAAAAATAATACCAGTTTTGTAAGCACGGGCCTTTAGCTCCTTGGGGCTGACACAAATTGTGTTAAACTTTTAATTTTTCATCTTAATAATCGCAGAAACCTGTCTATAATGAGATGCGATAAATAACTGTTTAAGACAATGTCTAAGGTTGTTATAATATTGACAAATCTAAAAATAAAATAACTTTGGTTTGATATAATTATACTATTCATCTAATTTTTAACAAAAAGATAAAAAAATTTAGGAGAAGCATATCGATAATTATATCCTAATGAAATTATGTTTTTAAATAGTATCCAATAGTGTCCTGTATTTACACAATTGACAACAAATTAAAGTTCAATTTTGTTTAGACTTACAAACTAATTTTCTGCTCATCAAGTTATGACTCTCTATAAGAGTGTTCGTTTGTCCTTCCCTCTTATTTTAGTTATCGTCCTTTTAACAAGTTAATACCTGGCAAAATAAGTTGCTGTTGGGCTGGATATCAAAACATTATGCATCTCCGCTAAAATACTTTCCTTAACAAACAAAACGAAATTATTGCGAGGTTTTGGCAACTGGTGATTTATTGGTAATTATCAGGTAGCAAATTAAATAAATGGTGAATTCAAATAGTCCAAACATAGAGCCTGACTTTTGAAAATGAATAAACACCTAGGCCTATATTTGTCAACAAAGCCTTGTACTTTGTTTTAAAATCTACGCTACTTTTGTTAAAAATCTTTCTTGGTTATGCATAACATACACATTTAGATCATAATATAAGTACACACCTTAAACTATAATATATTACATACAATTTGTACTGTAAAATACATCCATCAATACAACACAGGATAAGGTCTTTAATAAATAGTAAGACAAGGATAATAACATCCATAAGAATAGAAAATTAAGAATGGACCAACATATAGTGAAATATAACGCTTATATTTAGTGTTAAAAGAATTAACATATACAGTTAAAATTCAAAAAAGAAATTAGTATAAAATATTTCTGACCGATGGACCAGGTAAGCTATTTGCTGGCTGCTAGTTGGTATAGGGAATCTAAACAAAAAATTACCTATCTATCTTAAAAAGCAGACAAACGATTCACTTTCTTCCCTAACAGTTTCTTACAGACTGACAGGCATTTTGAATTAGAGAAGCTTCGCTTTTGAAAAGAAAACAAATGTGTTTGAAATGGAGAATATTCTTACATAAACATTTCCAACAAATCTACAATTATTAAATCAAAATTAAAATAACCATATGGTTGGCAAATTTGAAATGTCAGATGAAATAAAATTTACATGAATAAATATTATTTCATTTATTTGAATCATATAATTTTAGTGATAATAATCTTAAATTATAAGGAGTTTTGAGTCAGGGTAAATAAACCGCAGATTTCAATATTTAACCGCCCTTTCATCTCTATGAATAAATGGGCTATCAAGACTTCAAAACCCCAAAAACCAAATTCATCAACTATGATCCATTATCAGCTGATTTAACTTTTAAATACCCTGCTTTTTTTCTGAAGCAGGATTTAAACATGTTTTTTTTCACCGCATTTTCGTCATCAATCCAATGCTACGACCCACTTTTATGACCTAAAGCAATTTTTCCTTCAAAAGTCTAAAACTTCGGCAGTAAAACAAAACTAGCTGCAGCTATGTATCTTATTTTCTCGTATTTATTCGAATCCGGTGGATAGGAACCGGTTCTCATCCATACGAAAAAACTACGTCTAGCATCGTATTATATCCAGCTTTCTACGAATATAAAAAAGGAACAATCATAAGATTAAAACCAGTTTTTTTAGCCGGTGCCTACGGTACCTCGGGGCTAAAAAAACTAGTTTTAATCTCATAATTGTACTTTCTATATCCGCGGAAAGCCGTTTAAAATACGATGCGAGAAATATCTATTATAAAGTAGTAAGTTTATTGTCTGAAACTTAAGATTTTAACAACCGGATTAAGATCTCCCATTCAGGGAAACTTCACATAGGTCCCGGGATACGTTTAGGCTATTATATTACATTGGGAAGGTTTTAAACTATTTTTCTACCCCTCTTCATATCCTTGTGAAGACAAGAGTCCTAAGATGCCAGTAACCTAGCCACTAGTAATTTAAAAATGAATAAGCACTGCCGACAAAATTCTAACCATCAGAAAAATAAATGTAAGTAATCAGTGTCCTATCCGAAAAAAAAATTAAACTAAAAAATAAAAAGTTGTTAAATATATTTAAAATAATACATATAGTTAAACATAATTACATTCTTAATGAATAATATAGTTTAAATTTTTTCTATTTTTAAGATCTAAATCTTTTAAATAGGGCTCTTTATTTTAAAACGTCTTCGTTAGAATAAAAAAAAATTGTTAAAACATCACAATTACGAGCATAGCTACTCTATAATAAGCTATGCAAAAAATTGTCCGTTTTCTAGAGTGGATGCGGGTACTAGATATTGGCGGGAAGGATTTTTTCTGTCTCTTACAACATAAGCCAACACACCAGCGCCTAAAATAATAAATGTAATCATTGTCTTTGCTTTTCAAAGAAAGTTATGACCTACAGATCTTAAGGGACAAGACAATGGATGATAAATTGATATCCCTAATGGTGAAAACAAAATTACCACCTCAGTAGATTAAAATTATTGTTTGCAAAGTTTGAACACTAATAGTTCGGAACCAACCAATCACAAGTCATTAAAAGAACCAAATTATTTGAGCTAATGAATAAGATACAATGATTATAAAACTTTGGTTACCAGAGCTGGATCTTTAAATCATTTCAATGGTGCGCCAAATCGGGGTGAGCCAACTTTCCACCATTGAGAGCACAGCATTTTACGAAATGCCGCGCTGTGAGTGGCTGAAATTCGGCGCACCCCGATTTGGCGCACCATTGAAATGATTTAAAGATCCAGCTCAGTATAATGTATGGTCCTATGTTCCCTCCCTTCCTCTCTAGATGTGACCTAACCATTAATAGATAAGCTTCTTAATTTTTTGCCAGCTTTACTGGCCTTTTGAGGCCAAAGGCTCAATTAAACAAAAAAAAAGATTAATAATATTTTCTTTTTCGTGGAGAATTTCTTTTAAAAGAGACTTAATTTCCAGAGTGTTTTCAAGCCATTTTATATCTATAGTTTTAGTTTAGCTGTAATTATAAAGTAGAGATAAATTTCTTCTATATTACTTATTTCAGCGCAGCTTCTTTAAACTTATGTCCGTAAATTTTTACATTAAAGTAAGCTCTTTTTATTTTCAAGTTTTAAAATTTTACTTTTGCTAATCATTTCCATAACAAAATTATTCTTAAAACAGGAAAATTCTAAAAATTGTTTTATTTACATTCCCTGCTTATAAAATATTAAATTGTGTTAATTTGTAAATACCAACAGAGAGAACTAGGACAATAGCTAATAAGCGGCTGCCAACGCAGCCATAAAAAAAGTAAAAAAAACATAAAGAAGCTAAAAGATAGAGGTAGAGAAAGAGAAAATAAAGATCCAAAACGAGAGAATGAAAAGGAGGAATATGAGAAGTAATACGAATTTCTATGACGTCACACATGATACTTTCCAGCGCTTCAGAGAATGAAAGTGAGAATACATTAACATATGATATTACTTTCTGACTATGTTTGACGGACAGACGGATGTATTAACAAATCCTAATCAAAGAGAAGCTACGCTACTAAAAATACTAATTAGTTCATTATAACAACAGGATGTAAATAAACATTTGTTTTTATGTTATTTTCCAAATAATAAAATAAGAATATTGTTTGATACAATTACAATCAGTCATTCTATAAAAAAGGATCCAGATACCTATATAAATTAATATTATGCTTAACAAATAAAAATAGCATTAATCCCTCCTAAAATCATAAACCCTAACATAAACCTAAAACTATTAACAAACATATCTAATTACACAAGATTTCATCAAATATCTAAAACAATGACAAGCATGTCCATAGCTACTAAAAGGATAATTTAAACTCTCATCAATTAAACGCCCATTGTCATATCCCTTTTAATGAATTTATATTTTTGTTGACAGACCGATGGGTGTACGGACTTACTCTCTAAATTTAAAGTAGTTGCGCCACTAAAAATATTCATTAAAAAAAACTTAAATAATATACTTGTTAAGTGTTAATAAAAGAAACTTAAAATACGATTAAAAAGTATCAATTTCTTAAGAGGTTTATTTTAATACAAGAGCATCATACACTGTCCAGGAATCTTGAGGTATGAGGCAATGGACGACAAATTAGTGTACCTCCAAAATATGATAAACAAACATAACCCCTTTGTAAATTAAAATTATTACAGGAAAATAACCTATCAAAATAAACCTAGGCGATCAAAGTTTATTGGCCAATAATAAACTTGTTAATACTCTATGGAGTTCAGTATAATTTACAGTCCAATGTCCCTTCTCTCCCTGACACTTTTAAGAATAAGACGGAGGAAAAAAACATAGTTTTATTAAAATAAGAATGACGATATCCAAAAGAAGCCAGGCAATTGTAAATTATCTTACAGACAAAACTATACAAGAATAATAGGGTAGCTACGCTCACGCTATATAAAGAGATGCGCAAAATTGTATACAAGTAGAAAGTTTTTTTTTGTCTGTAGCTTAAGATTTTGTTAACTACTAACTAATTGAGTTAATCTTTTAAGGTAAGTTTCACATATGTCCTTCGATGCTTTTAGGCGTTTTTTTATTAAGTCATTTAATAATTGGAATGGATTTTTTCAATCTTAGAATACAGTTCACTTAAAGCAAGGTGCGTAGGCACCAGTGAATAATATAAATAAGGTAAAAGATTATAATTGACCTGTCTGTGCTGGAAGAGTTGGGGAACCAAAGTCTTCTTGGTTATGTAGTTGCGCACCTTCGGTTTGAGGCCTAAAAAATGTAAAGTTTTTAGGGTATGTTTTGAATAAATTATTCTTGTTCTCTTAAGTTGATTAAATAAGATAATCATAAGAAATTATATACTATTGCTTAAAGTAAGTTTGCAATAATGATACAAAACTGCCCTTTTTCCTTATGGCATTCTAGAGTATTAAAACGAATAAAAAAAACACTTTAAGTTAGGGATATGAGATCTAGTAATATTAAAATATACTAGGAGATTTTTTACTAGTCAATAATAAGATAAAAATATTTATACTAATTACCTAGGCTTTTAAATACCTTTTCATTTATAACTTAATTAGATTTTTTCTTAAAAAGATGCTTTCAGCAATGGTGTTCTATAATATAATTGCTTTGCTATTTTCGTACATAATTGTACTAGTTCTTATCTTATTTTGTACTTCATTACTTTTCAAAATGTTGTGTTTCATTTGAATATAATAATCCTTGTTAAAAAAAAATATATTACCTTTCATTTTGTCTAAGTGTTTCATGTTGAACAAACTTAGAACCAAGACGTTCATCTTTTCCAAAGAATTTCCCCTGTCCAAACTCTTTCACCTAATTATAAAAAATAAATATAAAGATTAGACAATACAAGCATTTGAATTATAATGGGAATAAAACACTTGATACAAATAAAAAAGGTTGAACGAGAGATTACATTTAACAAAATTAAAAAAAAACTGCTTGGGGGGGGGGGGGTTAAAGCACTCTTTGATTACAAAATCTTTCCTTTGAGTTTAAACATCATTGTTTCTTAGGAGTTAAATTATAAAAAAAAATTCAAAAATATTTCAGTTAATTAAACAAATATAATAGGTAAATTATATACATTCAGCCTATTATCTACATAACAAAGGCAATACTAAAAAATCTCAAAGCATTGTTTCTTTTGATACTCTTATTTTGATTCAATATAATAGTCAACAACGTTTAAATAACTGTAATGTAAGTGAATTTTAAGATAAATATAATTAAATGGATGTTAAAAGGGAAAGTTCTATTCAGAGTATCACATAAGTTCAGCTATGAAAAATTTGATTTAGGTTAGGTTTGTACAAAAAAAGAAACTTACTTTTGGGGCTGTGTTGATAGGAATAATATGTACTGGGCCAACAGGGGCAGGTGGTAACTCCTCAGATTCAAACTCTTGTGACAAAGGTGTTGATGGCGAGAAGGAGGCAAATTGTGGTGATTGTGAATGTGTGCCTGCTGGTGTAGATGATTGTGATGGGCTATTGGTTGATGGGAAAAATCTTTTGTTCAAATGTTCTTTTCTGATTTGCATTAAATCATCCTTTACTACATTTATAGCCAGTTCAAATTCAGCAGGAGAAGCTTGTTGTCCATGATCTAGTAGGTTGGTGATATCATGCATAACATTCTCAAACTCTGCCTGCTCTGCTTTCATGAATTTAGGCATCATTTCTATGTCATCCATAATACTATCAATTTGACCTCTAATTCTGTCATTGGCAGATTTGTCATTAATTCCAAAGTGCAAGAATTGGACAACATTATCCATTTTTTCTGTCAATTCATCATTCATCATTTCTTTAAGTTCATCATCAAATTCTATTTCTTCATCTTGATCATTGTAAGTTACATCTTCAAAGAATTTCTTATTGTTATTTTTCCTAAGGTGATTAAGATCATCAGATAAAACTTGTGATGCCTGTTGATAAATATTAGGAGAAAGATATTCTTTAGTATCAAGCAGATTTACAAAATCGTCCATTACATGTGAAAACTCACTTTGCTTTTCTTGTACCACCGCAGGAAGATCATTCATACTTTCCTTAAGAACTTCAATATCAGCTTTGATTTGATCACTTGATAAATCATCATGCATACCAGCATCAATAAGAGAACCAGTTTTATCCATCATATTTGTTAATTCATCATTTATCATTTTATCCAGCTCCTCATCAAATTCTAAAATATCCTCATTATCAAAATCATCATTGCCAAAGAATCTTTTATTTGTGTGTTCACTTCTAATAATGTCTAGATCTTCAGCAAGAACTTGCTTTGCTTGTTGGAAATCATTATCAGAAATTGTATGTCTATTGTCAAGTAAATTAGAAAAATCTGTCATAAACTCTTTTAAAGAATGAAGCTCTTGATTCATGGATTCTGGTAGGTTATCCATGTCCTCTTTTATAAACTTTATGGCAGAATTCACTTTATCTTTAGTTGCATCATCATTCATGTCCAAATTAATAAGGTTGTCAAAATCATTTACCATTTGTACAATTATATCATTGTCTATCCTTTCCTGTTCATGATTTGAGAAAGCCTCAAAAATCATTTCTTCCATTGCCTCATGTTCATTATATTCTTCTGCCATAATAGTTGCCCATAGACTTCTTAGGTCCTAAAAATTAGTTCCAATCCATGTAAATAGCAAGATAGATTTTAAAAGATTTGTTTATGAATAATAAATGCTGTTTTTATTTGAAGCTTAAGTCTTATTAAAATTTTAAATTAATATTTATAGGTATACAAGTTAATAAAAAATGTAAACCAACCTGTGAGTTAGGTAGCAGTACAGGACTATTATCCTTTTCAAATAATAAGGATTCAGCAACAATATCAGGATTGATCTCAGCATCAATTATCTCTGTAGGGTCTTGTTCAAACTGAATTTCTGATCCTGTCAAAGAATTTGTCTCTAGTGATATTGGCTGTGAGTGTATACTGGGTTCAACAACAGTTGATACAGAGTCTTGTGTTATGGTGGAAGAAGGTCCAACACTTAAAACATTAGATGATTCATTAGGCTCATAAGTTTGATGGCTTGTGATAGATGAACTGCTTCCTGTTGGCAGAGAACCTACTGAACTTGAACCAGAAGAAGTATATGTAGTAGATGCAATTGGGCCAGAAATTGAACCTATTGAGCTGTAGGATGGTGAACTTGAGCTAGATATTGAAGGAGAAGAAATAGAAGGTTTGCTGGAACTATATGTAGTGCTAGAGCTTGATTGAGAACTGGGGGTGTATGATGAGCTTGAGCTTGAAGTATAAGATGGGGAGCTTGCACTTGAACTATATGTTGTGGAACTTGAGGATGAATATGAGGGTGAACCTGAGCTTGAAGTATATTTAGGAGCACTATGACTATAGGTTGGAGCATCTGAGCTATATGTTTGTCTACCAGAACTATGACTGCTAAGCTTGGTGTGACTCTTGATACCAATACTCTTGGGAATAAGGTTGGTTGAATATGTGAATGATATGTCTGGTTGGTTGTATTTTACTGGTCTGATTTGGTTTGAATTCTGGTTAATAAATCATTATAGGGGGATCATCTAATTTTAAATCAACAGGAAAACTAAATTATTAAAGGGATAGTTGCATGAAATTCATTTGAAGTTGAATTTAGTGAACTGGATAGGTTTTCCTGTTATATGGTTGAAACCACATTCATAGGGCATAAATTTGAAAGAATTTTAATTTCCTACCATGTAGTTTTAAAAATAATCAACTCATGAAAATCGTAGGTATATTTGTGAAATATGCAATGCATATAATTGGCTAATTTCACGAAAACAACATGACTACTAATGTTTTTGTTATTTATAGAACAAAATTATGTATATTTGAAGGTATATTTGTAACCTATGTTAAAAATATTTTTTTTTCTGAAATGCACTTCATGCAACTATCCCTTTTATACTGAAATCTTGAAAAAGAAAATTAATATTTTGACACCATATGAATAAAAAATAAGAAAGTATGTAAACTTTGATTTCAACTTTCTTCAAATATGTAAAACATAAAATCCAAAACAATATCTTGACACACTTTGGCATATTCTGATTGTACACTTGCAATTTACATACTTTTACAAGTGTATACCTACCTATTAATCAAATGCTTTGTTAAAACCAAGGTTTTATCATTTCCTAATTTAATTTAAAAATTTTAAAGCTAAATGTTATAATCAAAATTTGCCAAAACAGATAACAATTTTTTTTAGTGTAATATTGCAATGCAATAGTCAAAAATGCACTGTCATTTTACAGAAAAAAAACATAAAAAAATTACTAATCTAGGGCCTAAAAACCAACAATATGAATTGTAGAGTGGCTTCTATAGAATTTATATCTATAATACAAAGTAGCTTGATGTCTGTCCGTCTGTCTGTCTGTCTGTCTGAAGCTTAAGATCTCGGTAACCACTGAACCGATTGGATTCTACTCTTCAGGGTATATACCTATCGGTCCTGTGGTGGTTTTAAGCTATTTTCTTGGGGGGTGGGACACCCCCAACCCCCCCAAAAATGAAAATTTCCCCCCCCCAAATAAATACTCCTGGTGCTGCTGGTGCAGCTGGTTCTGCTGGTGCAGCTGGTGCTGCTGGTGCTGCTGGTGCTGGTGCAGAAAATTATTTTTTTTCTTGGGCAATGCCCCTAGAGGCTAGGGGCGAAGCCGCTAGTATTAAATATAATGATTTATTCCTCAATTACAGAGTAGGAATCACTTGGAGTAGCCATCTTTGACCAGGGATACTTCCCACCTAAAATAAAAACAAATAAATCTTTGCCAAACAACAGCGCAGCAGTAAAAAGATATTACCAGTTTGCATTTAAAAAAACAAGAGCACTGTTACTGAACATAAGGTAATCCTATCATATATAGTAAGCTTTTTGTCTAGAAAAGATTCTCTCTGAACTTATATGGTTCTCTTTTTCAGTTAAGCTTCTTATATGTCTCAGGATGGTTTTAGGTAATTTTAGTTTTCTGAATAAGCAGGGTATGGTTTTAGGCTATTTTTCTGCCCTTCCATGCCAAATCCAATAAAGAGCCACTGGATGCTAGAAGGTACGCAGCAACTAGTGTTTGATATTTTTGCAATAGATCAAACATTTCTAAAAAACTTAGTTATTTTATTTTGAATGATAATGAATAAAAAGAAAACAGGTTAGGGAAACTAAGCCTTGCAAATCACCTTTGAATGGATTTTCATTCTCAAAAACTCCATTGGTTGGAAACTTCTTCATAAAAAACTTTGCCTTCTTATCAATCAATTTAGCAACCTAAATGCAAAACAAATATGATATTCCCATCAAATAATTGCAAAAGTATTGTATGTATTAACAGATAGTGGCTTAGCACCTAAAGGGCCTCTAGGGTCTCTTGAGGGAAGATGGGGAGGGGAAGGGATGGGGGGAGGATACAACCCTCGTATACATTTAAGTTTTTTAAGAATAAAATGAACACTTTATCTTAGAAAGATGAAGGTAAATGCTCGATGGCACTTTCAGCAGGAAGGGGCAGGTAAGAGTTTGGGGGTGGGGAGGTCCTAAATCTTTTTTGAATTAAGATCTCAACCTCCTCCATTGGAAAAGTAACGGCTGGCGGCTCAGCCGTTTTTTGCCTATTTTCAGGGCAAATTCATCATTAATTACGTAGGAATCGACTTTTTAAGACATATTTTTGGTTTAATTCATGTTAAATGATAGCAATAACAATTTTTTAAATTTATAGTACCAACAGCTACCGGCTAGAACCGTTTAATAAGGTTTTTGAGCGACAAAAAGTATTATGTGGAGATAGGTTTCATGACTAATATGCTCTTGAGATTGGCAAAAATTGGGAAAACGGCTGGGCCGCCAGCCGTTAACCGTTACTTTTCCAACTTTTTGTTCGATTTAGGGAAAATAGACCTACCAAGGATTATTCATGCAAAATTTCAGATTGAAATTTGAATTCTAAGTGCCATTTAATCACTGATCACGAGATGCATTAAAAAAAACCTTACAAGCGGTTACGCCCCTAGAGGCATCTAGGGGCGCCTGAAGGGGGGTAAATTGAATCTTAAAAACTATTTTTTAAATTCAGATTCTATTTGAAAAATAAAATAAAAAATTTGGGGTGGAGGAAATTTTTTCTAGGGGCGATTTCTCTTGGGAGGGTGGTGGTACCCTCCCACACAATAGTTATAAACCTTCTCGGGACCTATGAGAAGCTAACCTGTAAAGGAGAACCAGATCGGTTCAGCGGTTAGCGAGAGCCTTTGGTACAGTCAAACAGATAGACATCCCGTTACTTTTTTATAAAGATTTTAGTGAGGTCATAGACAAAGTATTTTTATAGTGCATCTAGTCTAATTAAAACATTATACCTGTTTAATTTTCTTGAAGAAGTACTTTCCCATAGATGTAGGTCTGTTGGGCCTGAAGGGATCATTTGGACCAATAGGATGATACACTGGTTCTGTGCCGTAAGGCCTATCTGAAAAAAATATTACAACAAATAATTGTCAATCCATTTAACAAAACTGGTGAAACAAAAAAACAAAAAAAAAGTATTTTCAAAAATAATAGAGGCATGAGCTATATGTAACTACCTACACAGTGCGAGAACCCTGTCCCAATTTTGTATTGGGTCTTTTAAATCAACTAATGACGTCGAAAATATAAGCAGAGTCCCAACAAAATAAAAGAACAATTTGTTAGAAGACGAAATGGATCTCCACCTCTTGGTGCAGCTAGTTGTCTGAATTATACATCCATACTTATATATTTATTAAGACATGACTTAGGTAAAAATTTAACAAACCTGAAGTGTCTCTTTTCTTTCTTTCTTCAATTGGAAAATCAGAAATAGGAATATAAGGGTCAAATTCTTCATCAAAATCTAATGGATCAATTTCCTCCTGAAATAAATTACCCATAAAATATATCCACCTACTTTGTTAATAGGTCTTATTTATCGCTTTGTATTATATGCATATAAAATTTTTATTTAATATTCGTGGAAATAGTCTGTATTACGTTGCTATACATGATACATTCTAAGTTTTGCTGAGAACCGTTTCTAATCTAGCGGATATTAATCGGTTTCGAAGCCATACTGGAATAACAATTTAAGATTAATCGTTAAATAGCGGCCAAGCTTCTAATGGCCTTTAATGGGGTGGAAAGAGTGATTAAAATTCATTGAATTTGAGGGAATGCATTTAATCTTGGTAGGTAGAAAATCCCTCCGAAAACTAGATAAAAACCTTAGAACTTAGAGAACTTTATATTGATCAAGTGGTTATAATTAGTTGTAGAATATTAGAAAATAAACTAAAATTAAAATACAAAAAAAAACAATATTGAGACTTAACTAAAAAGTTCAATAAAATTAAATTAATATATAATAAATTTTTAAAAAAATACCTCTTTAATCTGAGAACACAAAACCTGTTGGAAACACGGAAGCACTAGCAGAAAAATCCGCCACATTTTAAACAAATATCACTTTTAACTTTTCAAACTAATTTTGTAAACAAACTAATTATAACAATTCATAGCATAGCTCCTTACAGTGCGCCGGTTAGTTCAATACTGAATAATCAGCTGACATTTCGAGGGTATCTAAACGTTTTTCTTATATATATTTTAAATTGTTTTGCTTTATATTTAAATCATCGTTTTGGTATACTAAAATGAAAAAAATACAAATCAAAAAGAAAAATTTTACATGTTGCTTTAAAATAACCTTAACATACTCTTTGTATGATTTTGTTAAACTATTGCCTCTTTGCATTAATTTAATAATTAAAAAAGTACTTCTTAAAATATATCATCATTTTTTTCTATTTTCATATTAATTCATTCCACTTTTGATTACCTTTTTTTAAGGAATCTTTTTTTTATCGCAAAAATATATTTTTTGATTATAAAAATCAGCTGATCTTCATTGCAATTGTAGTGAGTTGGTGGTACACTTCGGTAGTGAGAGGTACTGGAAGATATTTTATCAATATGACGTCGAATTTTTTAGTTATTTTAATTGTTATGTTAAATAGAAGTTATGCTGCTCCTAATTCTGTAGATTTTGGAGGAGTTGTTATAAGGTAATAGTTTCTTTTTTGTTTTATTAGAGACATTCCAGCGTTCGTGGAAGGAGGGGGGGGGGGGGGGGGAACCGACCCTTATATTTTAATAATTCGTAAAACTTTAAAATAGTTATAGACGTTTTTTTTGGAAAGTGGGGATTCTAAGGGTCATTTATTTTTGAATTGGTGGAGGTTCTCCCCCCCTCGATCCACCATCCCCTCAAAGAAAAAGTTATGAACCTGGAAGGACTGACATTATAAATATTTTCTTAGTCATTTATGCTACTTGTTGCATTTATTATTCTTCTCAATCTTCTCAACCTTAATTCTATTTATATGAAATTGATTAACCATTATTTAATTTCAGTACTGACCACAAGCATCTAAGCCATGAGATTGAAGAGCATACTATTGCCAGCAGTGGTGACAATGATGTTGTTGCCAATGAAATAGTCAAAGATGACCTAACCAAGATCGCCAATGTAATCTCTGGTATTGGCCAAGATATGGCTACTGCTGGCAACGTAATGGTTGTGTTAGATAAAAACGGTGCTTCAATTGTTCAAGGTATACTATACAAACTTTAATTATTTTAGTGATTTTAAAATCAGAAACCTTCCATAACGGTTAGCTCTTTTCGTTAATTTTGTTAATGATTTCTTTAAATTATAGGTTAAGATTTAGAAAGCGTAGCAACTCTACAATCATTACCAGAAAGTCAGTACGTCCATTTAAAACATATATAAAACAGTTAATCCAAAATTGATTATCCTTAAGAATGTTCCTCTATTAAAAATATGTACTATTTTTGCAGTTAAAATAGAACTTAAATGAAGATTCTCTAAATAATTAGGCACATTGCCATCCATAACCTTAGCAACCCTATTAATCAAATCTATATAAAAAGACTCCTAAAGAAAGTTGTCTGAGATAAATATTTTCCTAGTATTTAGTTTATTTTTAGCTACGTTCTTAAAAAACTAATCCATCCTTGTTTAAATTGTAGAAAATGTGTCCGCTAAGCAGAATGAAGATATTAAACAATTAGATGCTGTTGGTTCCAACATGGTCAAGAGATTGCTTAAAAATTATGAATCTTATAAGGTAAGTTTAGCATAAATTCAGGGAAAATATAATAAAAGTATTGATTAATCTTAGAATAAATACAATCGATAGATTATTACTTGGATGTTGCACCAGATTTTCATGTATTCTAATTATGTAATACTCAAACAGCTGGCTAAAATAACGATACCACTCCCCCCCCCCCCTCCATTTACTCCATTTCCTACACTTCTACTGGATGAATAAAGAAATGAGGTTCATATTAGCAACCTAAATTGACGGTAAACTTTTCCCTGTATCAACGTATTCTATATCCATTGTTATAGCCGACAAATACTGGATTTAAACCACTCCAGCACCTGTATATGATGATATGCTACATTGTAAAGAAGAACCATATCGGTTAGGTGGCAGCGAGATCCTTCGGTACAGACAGACATAGATCATTTTACTGTTCTATAAGGATTATAATATTAATCTTACATTAAACATTTTATTTCTTAGACCGTGTTATCTGATAAAAAAGAGGAGCCAAATAAAGGAAAAGAGAATTCAGTGTTTATGCAACATTTCCACAACGCTGCAGGTCAGTTTTTAGTAGCGAAGCTACTCTGCAAGTTTACATTGTCCGTCTGTTTGTCATATGTATGTTAAGTTAAATTAGGTCTTATTTTATAGTTAATGCTGCGCTATTAGTATTTCTATTTAATAATAGTGTGTCTTGTTTTGAAACCTTATTTCTAACTATGATTTTTGCCCCCAAAGATTAGAAGTAAAACTTATTCCTGGGTATACCCCCCCCAAAAGCCAGGTATATAAAGATTATGCCCCCAATTTATTTTCATCTCTTGAATGGGGTGCTAAACTCCTCGGTAAAACTAAAAAGTCTTAAACCTGCCTAGGACTGATACTAAACCTCCTAAAGTTCATGGTACAATTATTTAAGCCGCCTGGCGGACATACTTGCGACTTATTAACTTGAACTAGAGGCTGCGTCTCTATCATCAAGGGGCTCATTAAGTTAAATAGCCTAAAACCATATCTGAGCCTATATGAAGTTTCCTTAAAAAGGAGAATTAAATAATTTCTAGGATTTCTTAAATGACAATAAAAAAATTTATTATTTAACAGGTTATGCACATTATATTCGATGTAGGTAATGTTTAGTTATAATCAGGGATTTATAAATTAGACTATACAAAATTTAACTAACTGCCTTGTTTGTCTATGCATTGTAAAAATATATTTTGCTTGTTAAAAGATAAGACAGTTCATTTCATTTTCTTAGATTTAGTATCTTATTAACTAAAATCTAGTTTTCTTCTGCTTATTGCTAAGCTAGTTATTTACATTTTTGTACTTGTCCTAAACTGTAGATATTGCAATAATCCAAATTAGCATGATTTAAAGTTTTAAAATATACTATTATTTTGTTTAAAGTTAATTCATTTTTTTAATATATCTCTTAAATAATCATGCAACATTTATCTAACAAGAAAAATTATGATGTAAAAAGCATCAAAATTTAACAAATATAAGTTGAATTTTCATATAAAACTTTTTCTAAATAGATGAGAATTTTTATCAATGTATCTAATCAAACGCTTTGGAAAAGTCAAAGAAATGCCGCTTTAAAATCTTTACCATAATATACGAATTTCTTTCTTTTACTGTATATGAGTTTACTGTTCTATTTCTCTAAACGCTTTTTTTGAAATTTAAATATAAGACTCCCTAGGGAATGAGTATTATGACTATGCATATTATTCATAAGTGAAATAAATATTCCATTATTTTGTACATTCTATTTCTACCACTAGGTACAAGAAATGATTTATGTTAGGAAAACAGATTTATAGTATAGATGTATACAAAGGCAACTACCTCCCTTTCCTTTTTCAATGACCTTTTTCGTCTGCTTCAAAATTATTTTTTTTGCTGCTTGGCTGTGTTGATATAAACGACATCATTGGTTGATTTTCAATGACCCAATAGAAAGGTTGTACATTGCACAAGGTTGATGCGATGGGGAGATACAGTTATTTAACCCTTTCTCCCTCTAGTGTTTCACTCTAATTTTAGGAATAGATAAAGAATACATACAGATATTATGATAGGGGGAAAATTTTCTACCATAAACCTCACTCATTTGTCAGTTCGTTCATCCAGAAAAAAATGGGGGGGGGGGGGAAGTATTGTGGTAAAGGATGTGCAAGATCCAAGAAATAAATATGAAAGGCCTTGAATGTTAGTATCCTCTAAACTAAACGTATGTGTCTTCAGTTCAATAAGATCTTAAAAACGGCTGTCATGTTGGGTCTACAATTAGGAAGCTTTATTTCATCACAGGATCAACTCCTCATTGATGACGAAGTATTAGCAAATAATTTTCCTTTTAATTAAAAAGTGTATTTTTCCTAAATTTTATTTTTAAAAGTACAACTAAGATTACTAACTATCCTATCATAAGACCTAATCTATCTATTTCATTTCTTGATGATTTTTAAAAAAATTCTGAATAGCCTTATGAATGATACTAATCAGGTTTTAAGCCATTTTGAGTGAGTAAGTCCAACTTAATATACGGCCGTAGTCATTGATTTCTCAACCATCCTTCCCCTTAGGGAATAAGGTTGCGAGGGGTCAATGGGCTGTTTATTACACTAGTCCATAAGTTTTAAATTAACGTTTTCTTATTCGTTGGCTTTACAACTTTGGGGGCTTCAGTGAATTTCAATTGGGTGATTAAGTTTAGTGTACAAACGTTTGAACACTAACTTTAATCTATAGTAGAGGTAATTTTGTGTATTATTATTTGGGATATAAATAAATTTATCTGCCATTGTCTTATCCCTTTAGATCATTCATTTGTACTTTACCGAAACTATTTTGTTCTTAGTTACCTGTTGCATCATCTATATATTTATCTATGAAGTACAACAGTTGTACTTAATATAGATAATTAAGTTCTCATCATTTCCTGCTAATTGAAACTAAATGTTTTTAAGTTTTGCAACTACTACACAAATATTCTACTTAACATTATGAAATTTGGGTTCAGTAGGATCCTAATTAATAAGTTTTTAAAAAGACATTGGCAGATACAGTAATGTACATCCCCAAAGATCATGCACAAAATTAACCATTCTGTAGATTTAAATTAGCGGTAAAAACGTTTGGACACTCAGTTTAATGAACCAACCAATAAGAAATATATTAAAGTCCCCAAAGTTGTTAAACAAACGAATACGAAAACGCTAGATATTTTAAAACATTGGGGACTAGAATAATATACAGCCCATTGTTCCCTCCCTCCCGGGCTAAAACAGTTTAAATTCAGTGGGTCCTCTAATTTGTATGGTATTGACAAATAGAACAATAGGCAGCCAATTTTTATATTTATACCTCTTAGGGGAATATCTGTTTAGAAGATATTTTTATATAGTGCTAATATTGTTTTCAAGTAGCGAAGTTATTCCTCCATCATTTACATATGGTATGTTTCTTTATAATTTACAAAATTGGTTTTGAAAATAGTTAAGGATACTAGCGGTTGCGCCACTAGCATCAAGAAATTCTGTATTTTAAGGGGAAGTGAGAGGTTTGTCTACAATCACACAGACTTTTTTTATAATAGCAATAAACCAGCCCTGGACCTATATAAAGTTTTCCTAAAAAGGAGAACTAAAACAGAAAAAAATACTATTTAATATGTAAAATAGGATTGTATTAGTTATGATATTTGAATATCATTGTCTTGGGTTTTAGTAATAAAGCTTCGCTACTCTTGCAATCAATTATCCTATACTTGTTTTGTTCAATATCAAATATTTATCTTTATATTCAAGTGTAAATATGCACATTATAGGTTTAATGGATTTTTAATAATATGCTTTACAGTTTTGGTCTGTTAATATGTCAGCAATACACAAATATATAATATAAACACTATTGTGTATATTTTTTTTATATGCCGTTTAGCCATTTTTTTGACTATTTTTAAGGCAAATCTGTCATAAATTACATAGAAATCAACTTTTTAAATCAAATTTATGCTTTAAATCATGTGAAATGATATAAAAAACATTTTTTTAAAATTTTTAGTACCAGCAAATACTGGCTAGAATCATTTGAAAACGTTTTGGAGCAGCAAAGAGTATTATGTGGAGATAGGTTTCGTGATTGATTTGCATTAAGAAAACCAAAAAAAAATGGCTGAACGGCAGAGCGCCAGCCATTAGCCGTTACTTTTCCAACTTTTTGTTCGATTTAGGGAAAATAGACTTACCAAGGATTACTCATGCAAAATTTTAGATCTAAATTCGAATTCTAAGTGCCATTTATACACTGCTTATTACGAGATGGTTGCATTAACCCCCCCCCCCCCTTATCTATGTCAATCCTTTTAATTTGTAACCCAGCCACTGTTTATTTTTTTAGTAGCGAAGCATTCTCTAATTCACTTTGTTTGTCAGTCAATGAGTTCATAACGCTTAAGGAAAATATGATTTTCTCGGCTCCTATTCAAGATACAGCTGAAATTTTTAGGGATTATTTAAGTTCACATTATACGTAATTCAACCCAGCTTTATCAAGATTTGTCTATTAATTGGGATGCTAAATCAATTCCTAGATTTTTCAGTTTTTTTTCGGATCCCCTTCCATAATTTTTATCTTTGGTACTGATGTATGTTGTCATCCTTGTTTTTTTACTTTTTTTGGTTATGTTTGTTTTATGTAAGTGTTTGTATATCATTAAAAATATTCTTCTTTACTTTATTCATAAAATGTTTATGTTAGACTATGGAAGTTCTGTATGTAATCATTAGTAAGTGATGGGAGGATTTTTATTTATCTGTGACATTTTAACTAATTATCTATAAGTTTGCTTCATAAAAGAATAGTTATTTATCGCATCGTATTATAGACAGCTTTACGCAGATATTAAAATTGAAAATTGTCTTTAATACGATGCTGTGCATGATTTTTTCAGTATGGCTTAGAACTGGTTCTCATCCAGCAGATATCTGCTTCGTAGCCATACTGAACATCAATTATTTTTGTCCAGGAATAAGGTATAACCAACAAGCAAAATAAATCTAAAATAATATTTGGGGGGCAAATGGAGAGGTCGTCAATTTTACGATGTGTTGCCCCCCAACGACAGCTGAAAAACACGTATAGGTTTCGTGATTTTCTTCCGAATTAATTTCGTTATTGGTATGAGCTGATTTTTGTCAAATTCTATTTCGGAAAATAATTTCCATTGAGTGCAAGAACACATTTCCCAATAGGTTTGTTGCTCGAGATGCATTTAAACTTGAATATAGTGAACTCTACAGTTTTTCCTGTTTAATGGTTTAATTTACCTACATTTATTGGGCATAAATTTGAAAGAATTTTAATTTTCAACCAAGTAGTTTAAAAAATATACCCCTGCCAGTTATTCTTATCTGTTAGTCATGCGGTTTAATATAAATAAAATGCTTCATATGCCAGTAGTAATATTGTGGATACTGACCTTAATTTTCCTGTTGAATGATTTGTGACCAAATCTATGCAATACATTTAATCCAGCAAGGGAATGGTTTATGGAAGATAAATTTTATTATCTCTTTCCTTGAATAGGTAAAAAAAAATATTTGTCTTTTGTTCGTTTATGTATGCAAGGAGTGCTTTTTTACTCCCTCTCTCTTCCCTTATATTTTCATATATTATTGTAGTATTGGTAACTTTATAGGAGTTAACTCCTTATAGGCTAAACACGTTTAAAGAGTTGAAAATTCATTATTAATGGTTTTCCGAAAATTTTAGAAACAAAAATATTCTTTTTGTAAAATATTTTGGTTTGAAACTGCTACGATGTAAATACTATTTTCTTTATCCTCGAATATTGTAAATTTATTTTGTAGACAATTTTAATAAATATCATAAATCACCTTCCTTAAGTAAACTTTTTCGTGTATTCATGGAAAAAATAAAATTTCTTCAAGGAGTAAATTTTTTATTGGTGTCATATTTCTTAAAGTAGGAGGGTTATTTTTCTGTAGCTTAAGATTTCTTAACTGATTAATATTTCAATGTTGGGGAAGATTTACATAGGTTCGCTCCTGGGATGGTATTAGGCTATTTTTCTGTTCTTCCCTACACTTACTAATGCCCGTAGATGCTATAATAACATACATAAAAAACTCGAGTTATAGAGTAGCTGTGCTTATAGTATTATGAATTCGGGTCAAATGTTCCTTTTTTTTAAAGTAATTTTTATATAGTGACGCAAAGAGTTTTATGACAATAAATCATTGTATATTACAAGGGAACTAAAGGGATAAGACAATTTCCGATAAATTTATAAACATCCTTAATGCTAACACATAAAATTACCCTTCCTCTAAATTACTATTGGTGGTTGAAACGTTTGTACACTGAACCTAGTGAACCAACCAATCAAAATTAAATAAAAGTCTTCCAAGTTTACAAGCCAACGTATAAGAAAATGTTATTAAAAAACTTTGGACTTTAATTTTAGCTAGAGAAAAGGGATTAGACAATGGACGAATAATTGATGTACCGTTTACACCCCAAATTATGAATAGTTATTTCTTTCATCGTATTATAAACGGCTTTCCGAGGATATAGAATGTACAATTATAAGATTAGAACTAGTTTTTTTAGCCCCGAGATGCCGAAGGCACGGGCTAAAAAAACTGGTTTTAATCTTATGATTGTACATTTCTATATTCGTAGAAAAATGGATATAATACGATGCTAGACATAGTTTTTTCGTATGGATGAGAACCGGTTCCTATCCACCGGATTCGAATGAATACGAGAAAACAAAATACCAGTTTTGTGGATTTATGTCATAGTTTGGACACTGCTAGCTTTTACGAACCAATCCACGTCGCTATAAGTCTACGAATTTTAGCCAGTTACTGTAATGTTTTCCTTTCCTTAGACGGTAATTAATATTTTTTTTCAATTTTGGCTTTTTTTATCAAAACTGATATTATAGGAGCTGTACTTAAAGATGGTGAAGTGAACCTAGATGAACTTAAAATTGCTGTCAATAAAGCTATTTCTACTGCCAAGGACTTGAATCTTCCAGGTGAAGTTGTCTTTATGAATAACATATATTAAGATGATTTAAGGATTTTAGTAGTTTTGGTAGCTTGTCAATTTTCTAAATGGTGATTCAGCAACTTATTCTATTTGAAATTGATAAAAATTTAGAAAGGGAGAGGTAGGTTGCGGGTAAAATCTGTAAAGGTTGTGTGTTTTAAGTTAAAAACAGTAGAAGAACGATAAAAATTTGATAAATTTAAAAAAAAAATTTGTTGTCTAGGTACAGTTCTTTTCATTAAGAAATACACATGTTTAGAGAATATTATCGTTCTAATACTATTTTAATCCTTAAACCCGCAACCTACTTTTCCCTTTTAATAGCGTATGTTGGCATCAAACTTGTTTTTTCCGGTAAATAAAGGGAAGTGGGTATGAAGGGGGGGGGGGGTAGCAAAGGAAGTGAGTTTAGGGTAAATTTTTACTTAGATTGGTTTAAAGAATAATAGTCCCTTGTGTCTGTAAATTTCATTAGAAAAGGTCCAAGTAGTGTAATTCTTTTAGGAACCACATCAATGACGCCTGACCAAGTAGCTGCCTACATAGACAACCATGTTGCTGCCACTACCCCACTTTATCCTGATGAAGATATTGTAGAAGACAAAATGACTGATAATGAATCTTCTGAAGAAGTTGCCCTTCCTGTGGATGAATCTGACATTGGATCCTCAGATATCAAAGTTGTTATGATAGATAATGAAGATGATCTGAATGAAATGAAGGAGGACATTGAAAAATTGCTGGAAAAAGGAGATGACAATGAAAATATGGAAGACAATACTGGCAACTTAGAAAATGCAGGAGATAAGGAGAGCATATCAGAAAATGCGGGAGACGAGAACAACTCAGAAAATGCGGGAGATGAAAATTATGACAGGGATGGAAGAATTGTCAATGTTGATGGACAAAGAAGGAGGATAAGCTCTCCAGGAGCCACTAGGATCTCTAGTGGTGGCAGGTATTATTAGGGAAATAGCTGCAATTTTTTTCACCATTATTGCAGTTGCAATAAAGAACTTGCCCCCCTATGTCTAATTCTTTATTAGTTTCTTAATATTGATTGAACAAAATGTAAATTTATTTTGAAAAAGATTCTTGTGTATTAAAGTCAAAGACATTTTCTTTTTAGTTTTGGAAGTCAAGAAACCTTTCGTCCTAGACCAGTTTATCCGGCTTCAAATTCCTTCTCCTCCAACCCTGGCTTTTCTCAACAACCATCCACTATGTTCTCTGGATTCCCTACACAAGATATCCACATACATCAAACGTAAGTGTATATACCATTTTAGAATCTTTAATTGATAGGCTTTCTAATAACACTCAGCATTCAGCGCATGGCATATTCAGCCTACTTGAGCACATATAATATAATAAGGGTCTGGGGAGTCTTTTTGCCTCTCTATTTATTACTTTAAGTTGTGTTAGGTTAGGATGTATTGGGTACTGGGAAGTCTCGCATGGGTAGGACCCTTGGCATTTTTAAGGCATAGGGAAAAAATCCTTATTTTCAATGTGCTTAATATAATGCCTGTCTGACTATTTAAAGTTTATTAATGAAACTTAAGAATGTTTATTTATGAGGGTTTTTTGAAATCAAAATTAGATTAGTTTATAAAATGGTGGTTTTTAATGAACTAGCGGCTACACCCGTAGAAGCCTCTGGGGGCACTCAAGTGAATGGGGGAGACTTTTAAGTTTTAATAACAAAGTAAAAAAAATTGGGGTCTTTTTTATTGTGACGGTGGATATACCCTCCCCCAAAATAGTTAAAAAACCTTCCCTGGATTTATAAGTACCTTTACTGTATAGGAGGATCATATCGGTACAAAGGTTTGCAAGATCCTTCGCTACAGACAAAAAGCTTATAATTTTTAAAAAATATTTTAATAACTTACAATTTTTCTTGAAATTATCGGTTTCATAGTCATTAAAAATATCTTAATGCTGTACTACTTATGGACATTATCTCAACATATAGACTGTAAACATAATTGACCCTATTATTATTATACCTTTACAAAATTGAACAAAAGAAGTATTGAATCTTATAATTAACCACAATCGTAAATGAGAATTCAATTAAACAAGGATGACAACATCCATAAAAGCGAAGCACTGAAACGGTAGGATAAACGGACATTAACACTTGTATAGTGTCAGAACTGAATTATCAGAATATAAATGTATAAGAGTCGAAGCAAAATAAAATTGTAAGTACATTTTAAGACTTGATTCTAGAGTTGCTTCGCAATAATCAATATGTTTAAAATGGACATACGGACATTCTGGTAATGATTATAGAGTTGCTACGCTTTCTACATCGTATCTAACTACTAAAGGAATCACCATGCAAAGTTGAAATAGATAGGACAATTCTAACATGCCTAAATCAACGAGAAAAGCTATCCGTTACGGACGTACGGACGGACCGACCCTACTTATAGAAAAGCTTCGCTTTAAAAAATAAGATAAATATTAACCTAATTTAACTGGTCTAAATACAAGAATAGTTATTTCTTTCATCGTATTATAAACCGCTTTCCGCGGATATAGAATGTACAATTATAAGATTAAAACCATTTTTTTAGCCCCGAGGTGCCGAAAGCACGGGCTAAAAAAAATGGTTTTAATCTTATGATTGTACATTTTTATATTCGTAGAAAGCTGGATATAAAGGGTGAGCAAAAAAAAATGCGTAGATTTTTAAAATTCAAATTGCGCGGCTTGTGTTATTAGCAGAAAAATGTTACGCATACCATTAGAACCGGTAAGAAATCTATTTTTTGAAAATATAAGAACGGTTCCTCTGCTACGTATAGTTAGAGAGCTACGTGTTAAAATGTACCAACTAACTTTAAACTTGACTTGCGAGTATATTAGTAAATATTAGACAATAATTCTTGCAAAAAGACGTGCGTACATTTTTAAAATTCAAATTGCGCGGCTTGTGTTAATGGTAGAAAAATGTTACGCATACCGTTAGAACCGCTATGAACTGTATTTTTTGGGAATGTAAGAACGGTTCCTGTGCTACAAATAATCTAGGAGCTATGTAGTAAAATGTCCCAAAATTTACTCGCAAGTCAAGTTTTAAGTCAGTTGGGACATTTTAACATGTAGCTCCCTAACTATTCGTAGCAGAGGAATCGTTCTTATATTTCCAAAAAATAGACTTCTTACCGGTTCTAATGGTATGCGTAACATTATTCTACTATTAACACAAGCCGCGCAATTTGAATTTTTAAAATCTACGCATTTTTTTTGCTCACCCTTTAATACGATGCTAGACATAGTTTTTTCGTATGGATGAGAACCGGTTCCTATCCACCGGATTCGAATGAATACGAGAAAAATAATTTTAAAAGTATTTATTGTCTAGAATATAAATAGTTTGTATAAGTTTTTTTGTATCTTTATTGTATTTAGTCGGTGTTTGGCAATTTTTAAAGTAATTTTTTTATAAAAGTCTCAAGGTTTATTGTATTATATGTGCCCCACCCTCCATTTTCTCCTTAGTCTTATTTTCATTTTGAAAAGCATACCTTTTTCTATACAAAATGAGTATGTACATGTTTTGTTTGGTATGACAACATTCAATTTTAAGAAAGAAAAGCTTTATAGCAGTAAAACATTGCGGATTAACTTTAGCATAAGCATTAGTCGACATTCCCTACTTTCAATCTTAGTTTTAAAAAGGAAAATATATAATTTTTGAAGGGGCTTTTCTTTATAGTGGCTATTTATTCGTGAGGGTGGTGGCACCCTCCGCATAATATTTAAAAATTTTCAGAGGACCAAAACTGTAAAGAAGAATCATATCGGTTCCGCAATTAGCGAGATCATACCGCTCAAACAGACAGATAGACTCTTAGACATCCTGTTACTTTTTTAGGTGTTTTGTTGGAAGAATATTAATTCTAATTTCAGAGACGACGCTGTGTATATTCCTGATTCTAATGTTGATGTTCACATCCACAACCACCCCATACCCGTCAGGAAATAATGCTCAACTGGAATTGCAGGCTTTTGTCCTTGTTAATTCTTAATTTGTTTGTGAAATTTGATTATAATTGTCCTTGTTGGAACAAAGAAAGTGCGGCTCATAAGCACACGTTTAAAAAAAAAGATTTTTGTCATTTCTGGTTTTATGCTTTTTTGGGAGGGATGTGCCTATAGACGTCCAAGGGGGGGGGGGTTAAAGGGGTGATTACCCCCTCCAAACGAATTTTGGATTTTCAAGTTTTACCCCCCCCCCCAAATAAAATTCGGATCATGGAAAGAAAACGAAGTTGCCGGTTTCATCGTATTTTCACAGTAGCTTTTGAAGGGTTATTTTAGGTTAGGTTTGGTTAAATGTTAATTTTTGCCCCGCAGGGTATGAAATAAAGATTACCCCCCCCAAAAAAAAAAAAATATTTTCAAAATTTCCCCCCCCCCCTCAAATAAAAAAAAGCTTGGACGCCCCTGGATGTGCCAAATAAAATATGTATTGGCACAACTTTTCATTTTTTAGTACATTATTTCCATTTGACATATATTGCTGTTTTTTTTTGATAAATCCATTCCAGTACCTATACGAGAAGATTAAAATGTTATCTAGATTTTGCTACGCTTTTTATGTACATTTTTATTTTTGGAAGTTATATTGTAACTTGTAGACGGTAATGTTTACTAGGATAAGACAATGGTCGATAAATTGATGTACATCCCCAATGGCAATGATACTACACAAAATTACCCTACTTTAGATTATTTTTTGTGGTTGAAACGTTTAGACACTCAATTGAATGTACCAACCAATCAAAATTCGATAAAAGTCCCCAAAGATGTTAAGAAAACGTTAAAATAAAACTTTTGGGACTATGTCCCCTTTCTTCCTGAATGTTTACATAAAAAAGCTTTGATTATTGGAATCCTTTAGTGTTTAGGTAAATTATATATTCTAAAACTAATATAAAATTAATTTACCAAATTACACTAAATAATATTTATTAGGGATGACAATTTACAATTACATTCGGATAAATCTGCTAGTTTTTTTATTGAATTATTTGTATTAAAAGAAAAAGCCTGTTTTAGGAGGGGGTTGGGGGTGAAATATTTTTGAAAGATTTTTAGAAAAGGGTTATAGTGTTAAGTTCAAAAGAGCCCCAATTAAGTGCAATCATAACTCATTCCAATTGTAAATATGTTAATCTTATTTAAAGAAAATAGTTTTCTTTTAGAGAAATGTGGTTTACGTGGCTGCGATTGAAGATAAAAGTCTATAATATATGTCTCTGTAAATGATATAAGTGTTTCTTTTATTTATTTGCTTTGCTACTTTTGGCTGTTCAAAAGATAGATTTTTTAAAATTCGAATCGATAATAGTTATTTCTCGTATCGTATTATAAACGGCTTTCCGCGGATATAGAATGTACAATCATAAGATTGAAACTAGTTTTTTTAGCCGGTGCCTTCGGCACCAAGGGGCTAAAAAAACTAGTTTTAATCTTATAATTGTACATTCTATATTCGTAGAAAACTGGATATAATACGATGCTAGACATTGTTTTTTCGTATTCATGAGAACCGGTTCCTATCCACCGGATTCAAATGAATACGAGAATAGTTATTTCTCGTATCGTATTATAAACGGCTTTCCGCGGATATAGAATGTATAATTATAAGATTAAAACTAGTTTTTTTAGCCCCGAGGTGCCTGAGGCACCGGCTAAAAAAACTGGTTTTAATCTTATGATTGTACGTTCCTATATTCGTAGAAAACTGGATATAATACGATGCTAGACATAGTTTTTTCGTATGGATGAGAACCGGTTCCTATCCACCGGATTCGAATGAATACGAAAAAAACAATTCTGGTTACCATCCCTTTTGATAATAGGACTAATATAAATAGATTATCAATATGTAACCCTATTGTAACAGTTTTAACAGAATAAATGGGATAATTATAGTGATTTAAAAATCCTCCAAATTGTTGAGCTTTTCTTGTTCATGGTTTTCCCTTTATTATAGGATTTACTATTCCCTTTAAGCGAAACTCCTCTAAAAATTGTGTAAAGAACTGTTCAGCTATTCATGAAATCTTGCGGGACACGCATAGTTTCCAACTATGTATTATAATTATTTAATTTTGGTGCACTATCACTATCTATAATACAAAGTAGAACGATGTCTGTCCGTCTGTCTGTCCGTCTGTCCGTCTGTCCGTCTGAAGCTTAAGATCTCGGTAACCACTGAACCGATTGGATTCTACTCTTCAGGGTATATACCTATCGGTCCTGTGGTGGTTTTAAGCTATTTTCTTGGGGGGTGGGACACCCCCAACCCCCCCAAAAATGAAAATTTACCCCCCCCCAAAAAAATACTCCTGGTGCTGCTGGTGCAGCTGGTGCAGCTGCTGGAGCTGGTGCAGCTGGTGCTGCTGGTGCTGGTGCAGAAAATTATTTTTTTTCTTGGGGCAAAGCCCCTAGAGGCTAGGGGCGAAGCCGCTAGTAATTCTATAAATCAGTGAGGTCTCAATCATAAATAAATTGGGATCCTGCTGTTTTGGTTATAGATGGTTATAAAGCAATACATTTAGATGTCTGCTAGGGGTGTGGAGCTTTACATGTTTCCTTTATATCATCCTATTATATAAAGTAGTAAGGGTTATTACTTCTGAATCTTAAGATATCTAACTACTAAACCGATTGGGTTCCCAATAAGTAAGCTTTGCATAGGTCCTCTGCAGGTTCTAATCTATATCAGTTTTCATTTTTTTCTATCTTCTTTCTGCCCTTTGAATACAGAGCCCCTAGAGGCTAAGCCGCTTGTATTACATAAAGTAAACAGTCAATTTAGTCTTTCTATACACTGAACTGATTTAGTTCGTCAATTTTGGGAAGCTTTATATAGGGCCGTAAGCTTTACTCAAATAAGGGTATTTAAGCCCGTAAGCTACTGTTAGCTCTTTATTAATTTAGGCATGTTAGAATTTTCGGGTATAGTCCTTTCCACGACATCCCTCCATAAGGAGCGATTCTTCGTATTTTTAAAATGGCTTTTTATAGGTTAGGTTAGGTTATATTGTGTTAGGTGATTGCCCTGCAGGGTTAGGTAATTGGCCCCGCAGGGTTAGAGCCCCCCGCAGGGGCTAGAAATAGGAGAAAAGCTACTGTGAAAAATACGAAGAATCGCTCCTTATGGAGGGATGTCGTGGAAAGGACTATACCCGAATTTTCCTATCGATTTTAAACTTGGATCCCAACATCTGTGTTAACAATATTAGTGGTCAATATTAATATATATATATATTGTAACATCACAGGAGTCAGATAATCTAATATAAACATTATAAGGACAGGAATATTTATGTTTGTAATAGTTTAATATCGACAGCTTTCTGCAGATATTAAGATGAAAAATTATAAGATTAAAACTAGATTTGTTAGCTCCAAGGGGCTATAGGCTCGGGCTAATTAAACCCGTATTAATCTTACAGTTTGCATTTAAATATTCGTGAAAATTGTCTGTAATACGATGGCATACATGATTGTTCAGTATGGCTGAGAATCTGTTTTAATCCAGCGGATTTTGATCGGTTTTGAAGCAATACTGGAAAACCTATCCTATATTTTGAAGTAGCTGAATGTATGTGTTTTCATGTTACTGGTAAGGTTTTAAGCTATTTTATAGGTTGTTTAAACCTTCTTTTTATATTAATCTGAAGAAAGACAAATTTAGAAAACAAAGTTTTTTTATAAAACTATTCACTATCCTTTAAATAAGTGTATTATTACATCTAATAAAAGGATGTTTCTATAGTAAATTTAATTTATATTGATAGCTATATATTAACATTTTAGGCCAATAATACACATATTAATACTCCAATAATTATGTACGTTGAATGGGGGAAAGAAAGGGTTGTATATTTATTATTTTTCTCTTCTTATTTTATTTTATTAATTTTACTATTTAGTAAAGTTTCCTAAGATATATCCACGATTACAAAAATACCCCTCCCCCCCTCTCCAAAGAAAAAAATACACTTTACGTCTTAAGGCATAGACGTCCATGGACGAGAGTGAGTAAATAAAAGTATCCTCCTCAAACTCTTACTAAAAATAAAAAGCTTGGACGTCCCTCTCTTGAGGCATAGCCAAAATTGTTTATTGGGGAATGTTTGAACTCCTTTAAGGTACTAAATACACAGTTGTAATATAATATAATATGATATTCCCCCGTCCAATTGTCTTCACAAAATTAGTTTTATGCAAATAAACATTATTATTCATCTTAATAATAAGTAAAGTTGGGATTCAGCAATTTTATAAATCTTCAAATAATCGATATTTGGTTATTTTGTTCGAGTAATCAATATTTAATTGCTAGATTTAAATTCTGCTTGGATTTAATTTTTTAATATTAAAACATCTAACTGATAAAATTAAAAGATCTACTTCTTCATATATTGTTTTGAGAAAGAAAATAATTAAAAATTGATGGTACATGATATTAAGTGTTTTAAAAGCGAAGTTTTTCTACAGTTTGATGTTAGTATCTTTGTAACTAATAACTTTTAGTTAATGTGATATAATCCTTAAATAAAAAGTATTATATTTTTAACCTATTTCGACACAGTTTTCTTTTGAATCTTTGAATTTGGGGGATTTCTTGAACAATGAGGCATATATATTAAAAGCATATGTACAGATATCATGTAAAGATCTGACGGTCATATTAAGCATTCTATTTTTAATTTGAAAGATTTATATGGAAATTTTATTCATACTTGGTTATATATCAAAAGCAAACTATTAATATTGTTCTGTTTGTCCAATTAACTGTTTTGTTGAGCTTTGCTTTTATGGAAGTTAGAATGCATTTCTTGTTTTTTTCTTCTCAAAACTATTGAGACTTAATGGATTTTAAACAGAACAAATAACTCAAACTGAAGTACATATTTCAATGAATGCTTTTATAAAAATAAGTATTTTGCAATGTTATACTTTTGATTAATGAAAAATTTAACTGCTATGCCGCCCTCATAGGTTTCTAGCACCACCCGCCCCCCCCCCCCCCCCACAGTTTAAAAAGAAAAAGTGATAAACAAAAAATATATAAATTACCATGTCGTGAGAAGCTATCCCATTTCCAAGTATTTCTATGATGTTTACATTATTTAAACTGCAATTTTAGTAATATAATGAAATACAATATTATTTGTGTTTTTTTAGTTGAAAACAAATGTTCGGTAACAAGTAAAATTTATTTATTTTAAAGCTTTTCTATAAAAAGGAATGTAAATATGTCTAAAATATATGTTCTTATATTGGTTAAAGCTGCAACTCTTTAATTAACTGATTGATTGGCTCTAACTAGTTTGTTTTTAGTTCCTACTTAAAATTTTAGTTTGCTCAAAAAATTGAATTTAATACTTTTCCACTTATCATTTTAATCTACATTTATTTTCTACTTATTTAGTTTTAACATTATACAAGTACCAAAGTGCGATTGTCCTATAGTTTCAGAACTTCACTTTTGTTGATGTTGTCATCCTTGTTTATTAGATATTATTTTTCAAGTGCAAACACTTCATAAATACTTGTCAATATATCTTATCTAATCATTTTTATATTTTCATTAAAGATTTATCATATTCGAATATTAGCTACCTAAATTATTATACTAGTCATGTCTTTAGATAGCTTATGTAATTTTGATTGATGGAAAGCACTAACAAAAGAGTACTCTTATTTTTAAGAATGTTTAAAACCAAACTGAATTTCAAGACACTAATGATATTTAAATGTATCAGATTATTGAAATGTAAGGCTGTTAAGTTTATTATATTTTTGTATTCCACATTCTGTCAATGTATGATCACATTGCAAAACTTTAAATTTATCGTTCCCCTTTGTGGACGAAGAAGGTGGATATTACAAATTTTGGGTATATTCCTTTCCATGACATCCCTCCATAAGGAGCGATTCTTCGTATTTTTAAAATGGCTTTTTATAGGTTATTTTAGGTTAGGTTAGGTTATATTGTGTTAGGTGATTGCCCCACAGGGTTAGGTAATTGGCCCCGCAGGGTTAAAGCCCCCCGCAGGGGCTAGAAATAGGAGAAAAGCTACTGTGAAAAAAACGAATAATCGCTCCTTATGGAGGGATGTCGTGGAAAGGACTATACCCCAAATTTTTGCCCAAGAAAGTCACTATATTTGAAATCTCTTCCCGTATTTGCAATAATAAAAAATTTTGAAGTGTAATTTCGTTGTATTTTCAGCGAAAATGTATGTATGAATTATAGTTTAATTCTTTTATTCTGTAGGTAATTGAAGCTTTACTGTTTAAAATACCATAAAATTTCTTTTAAAAATATTGGAGGGTTTTAAAAGGCTTTTTTAAAAAAAAGTAAATAAGCCGTTATATCGTTAAAATACATAATTTGCCTTTAAAATAAGCTGCTTTTACTATTGGTTTTTGTTTGGCATAAAGTCTTTTGACTCCTTGAGCATTTCTTTGTTTATACAGTGATGGAGGTTTGGAGTTTGGAGAGGAAGAAAATTCAGGAAAATATTTTGATTTTGAATGTTTTTCTTTATACCTACCAATATGGTTTTATCTCAAGTAATGTTTACCTAGGGTTTTTTGGCAGTTTTTTTTAAATATACTTCTTTGTCGCGATGATTACAACTTAAGTAGCTGAGTTACTTTAAAAGTACGTAGTCATTATTACTCTTAGGTTGCTAAAATGGACCATTTATTGGTCCGTTCGGTCATTCAGTAAGAGAGGAGGGGGTAAAGAGGGTGGATAGGGCTGGGAGGATCGTTATTTAGATTGGGTTTAAACTAATGCCACGGACGTAGCGGTCATGCGTATTGCGTCATATTGTATGGGTGACGCAAATTTCAGATCTCAGTTTTCGCCGTTTGATTTACTATTTTTCTCTATAAGATAAAAGCGATGCTTGCTAGATTATCTAATTTGCTATAATATAAAGATAAATTTTTCTCAAATCGCCAAATCTGGGGTCTGATATTTGCGTCACACTTTTAATCTGAAAAAAGGGAAAGAGAATAAGAGATGGGGTAGAACCGGTTATCAAAATGTTTAGTTGTCTTGACTTTAATTTAAACTCAACCGTTATTTAAGCTACCTACAAGTTTCACTTTATTAGAGTGCATGATTATCTAGTACAAGATCCAAATAATAATAAATGCATTTTTGTAAAGTTCTTATTCGTACTGTTAAGGAAAACCATAGTATATATAAATGATTTTATCATAACTCAGGGAAATAAGGATATGTCAATAGATAATTCTTTCTTCCCAGAATAAATATGCATAAGTCTACTAGACAAAGCAAGTTAATATTGAGTGAAGAAGGGTTGTAGATTAATTTAACAGTCATTGTCCCATCCCTCCCTGACTATAAATATATTTTTTGTTATAATGTAGATAAACATTAAGATCATCATTGATTAAAAAAGTTTTTTCATGTATCTTTATTTAATAGTTTTTTTTTTCATTGGGGAATAGGGTAAGTCGATTTTGGAATTTTACATTAGTAGACATTTGCAAGGGTTGCTGGGCCAATATAAAACCCTGTGAAACTTGAATGGGGTTTTGTAATCTAAAAACAACGGGCGCGCGGGTGGTGTAAAATGTGCCCTCTCCCTTATAAAACCAAAAATTTAAATTCCTTCAAACACAGGCATGTTGCATATCAAAATGACCGCATTGAAATGCTGATTACAGATCTGAAAACCGTTTTGAGAAATATTGACTCAGTCTGAAATGATTGTCAAATAACCTACCAAAATGAACATTTTTGACTAAATCAGCTGTTTTTAGGTACTTAATGAGATCTTATTCGAACTAGGAGCAATATTTTTCAGATTCGTAATCAGCATTTCAATGCAGTCATTTTGATATGCAACATGCCTGTGTTTGAAGGAATTTAAATTTTTGGTTTTATAAGGGGGTGGGTACTTTTTATACCCCCCACGCGCCGGCAGCCATAAGAGCCAAGTCACTTTTGAAACTTGAATGGGGCTTATCATACATATATATGACTTCCACAACTTATGATAACAGTAAAATCTAAAAAAATGGGCCTACCCTATTGGGGAATATAGGTTTGCTGTTTTTAATAATATATATGTTTAATTTGCAGTGGCGTGCACAATGCACATTGCTGAGTTTTACAAGGGGGGATGAGAGGATGTGTCGAGTTCACCCTTTTCATCACTTTTACAATTTTTATCAACCTAGTAAAACAATATAGAGTTTTGTTTAATATTATTTTTTGCGTTACACCTTGCTAAATAGCACAAAACCTACACCTATCTCGTGAAATCTTTGACATGCCGTTTATAAGATACTAAAATACTGCAAATAAACATTTGGTAGGTATATAAGTTTGTCTCTGCTGAGCCTTACTTAAATAATTTAAAATCAAAATATTGAATCGACTTTATAGATGAAGAAGGAGGTCTAATGGACTGGATTTCTGACCTATTTGGAAAATAGGCTACTTTTAAGGTATATTTTCCTTTGCTAGCGCGGTTACTCTATAATTTGTCAACTTGTTTATTTTTGTATTAATATTATAAAGAAGAAATTTATATCAATGAAAAAGCCCTATTCTATATATATTTTTAAGATTCCTTGATCTTTAAGAACCTGAACAATTGCGAAAAGTATTTTCTAAGTAGTATATATATTACAAGCGGCCACGCTCCTAGCATCTAGGGGCTCTAAATTTGAAGGAGCATAGAGAGGATAGAAAAAATAGCTGTAAACTATTCAAAGACTTAAATCTGAAAATTAAAAAGACTAAAACCATGTTAGATGTATATTTATAATACAAAGTAGAATGATGTCTGTCCTTCCGTCCCTTAAGATCTCTGTAACCACTGAACCGATTGGATTCTACTCTTGAGGGAATATACCTACTGGTCCTGTGGTGGTTTTAGACTATTTTCTTGTGAGGTGGGACATCCATAATCCCCCAAAAACAAAAAATTATCCCCATTTTTTTTTAATGGATGGTGCTGACACTAGTGGTACTGATTTTTTAAAATTACCTCTTGGGGCAAAAACCTTTAAAATAAATATATAGAATTTTATAAGACTAAAAGGTATTTATCAATAAATACCCCTGAACAACTGATCATAACTTTTTTTAGAAACTTAAAAACTGACCCCTAAGTTTTTCTCTACTTCATTTGCTCACTGGCTTATATCTATTTTTCTCCTAATTACAAATTATTGATAATTGATTCATATTTAATTTTACAAATGCCAAACACCGACATTAGGAACATTCAAAATTTAGTTCATCTTTTTAATGAAAAAAAATACTTTTTATATATATTTTAATTTTATTTTTATTACCTACTAAAGTTAATTATTTGATAATGTATCGAAGCTTAACAAATAAAACTCGTATAATGACTTTTTGCATTTGAAAGCTCGTAATTATTAGGGGAGGAATCAGAGTTGTAGAATAGTTTATCGCATCGTATTATAGACACTTTGCACCTTTAGATTTCTAAGACTTTACTGTAAGATTAAAACCAGTTTTGTTAGCCCTATTATTTCATTTAATATTGGTGGAAAATTGTCTGTAATACAGTTAAATACATGTTTTTTTCAGTATGGCTTAGAACCGGTTCTAATCAGTGTGGATATTAATCGGATTCAAAGCTATACTGGAGAATTGTATGATTAATTCCAGTTTTGTT
Source organism: Acartia tonsa (assembly GCF_053477335.1). NCBI lineage: Eukaryota > Metazoa > Arthropoda > Copepoda > Calanoida > Acartiidae > Acartia > Acartia tonsa. The sequence goes on along the minus strand of NC_137271.1, from coordinate 15,383,229 downwards.
GACCCCGATTCATTTTATTTTATATTATTTTTCGTCAAGTTTTATCCGACTTAATTTTCAGTATGGTTGAGGTCCGGTTCTAAACCCCCGCGGATATAAAACGATTTTCGAAGCCATACTGGAAAAGGATGCAACTTTCATTTTTTCTTCGTGAAAATTCTATTTCCAGAAATTTAGTAATCAAACTTTTGACATTTTTAAATGGCGTGGATTGATTTCGTGATTTAACTTCTTCAGTTTTCAATAAAAATGACACTTATTAAAGGTTATTATTGAAAGCAAAGCTTTTCTGTCATAATTATTTTGTTAGTCTATAACAGATAGCTTTGGGCGAAATTTAAACCATGTTAGCCAAATTATAGGCTTTTTTTAAATAAAGGATCTAATATAAGCTAAATATTTGCATAAATTCGCATAATTACCAATGGGAGAAAGATTAATTCATCATCCAGTGACCTATCAATTTGTTTATTGCTATAAAATTATTTCAACTTTGGCTTTGAAACCGATTGTTATTTGGATTAGAACCAAATATCAGCCATTCTGAAAAATCATGTATAGCATTGTATTACAGACCATTTAAAAAAAATCTTAAAATTTGATAATATCATCTGATAAATAACTTTATATAATGAAAGTAGAATAATATTGTTCTATTATTGTATTAAATGTTTTTGCATTTCGCTCAATTGGATGTTGTCATTCTTGTTAAGAATAGGTTTAAATGAAACGTCATTGTTATAAAGTTACTTAAACTTTTAACATTTACTACTAGAAATCTATTGATTTTAAAACATAAACCATTTAGACTTTGACAAGATGTAAAAAAAAATTATTGTGTGTTATAGAATTATTTGGTTCGTATCAATTCGTTTACGAGTAGGGCTGCATTTAACAATTCTGACCAGAAAATATTAGTTTGTTTAATTTTAGAAATATTTAACAAGAAAAGGTCATTTGGGGGGGGGGGGGTACCCTCCTCCAAAATAGTGAAAAACTTTCTCGTATTCATTCGAATCCGGTGGACAGGCACCGGTTCTCATCAATACAAAAAACTATGTCCAGCATCGTATTATAAACCGCTTTCTACGAATATAGAAATGTACAATCATAAGATTAAAACCATTTTTTAAAATCTAATAATTGTACATTTCTATATCCGCGGAAAGCGGTTTATAATACGATGAAAGAAATAACTATTCCATGGACCCATGAGAAACTTTACTGTAAAGAAAAACCATATAGGTTCATATGTTAGCGAGATCATTCGCTACAGAAAAAAAAGCTTATTACTTCATATAATAGTACAGTGCATTGCAATTTTATTTAAAAATATTGGCAGCTTTTTTAAAATGTAGAAATTCAGGTTAGACTTTGATGTATAAAATAAGTTATCTTAAGGAGTATCCTCTGAAAGCTTCGGACTAACTTTTTGACATATAAATAGATTGTTATTATTGAATTTCACTATAGAGAATGAGATAGGAGTAAACTTTATCTAAGTATATAAAAACAGATAATATTAATTTCTTGCATCGTATTATAAACAGCTTTCTGCGGATATTAAATGTACAAATATAAGATTAAATAAAACCAGTTTTTATAACCCAAATGCCGACGACACGGACTAAAGACAGGTTTTAATCATTTATACATTTTTATATTCGTAAAAAAACAATTATTTAGTTATAAAAAAATGTTTAATTCAGCAGTTCTAAAAAAGCTTTACCGTAAAGTATTTGTAAGTCAAGTTTATAACGATCTTCTTGAGACACACAGACAGACTTACATCCCTTAGTGTTAATACTTTTAATGATACTAAAATGTGAATATGTATAAAATATTTTATGAGGCTATTTTTTTTACTACTCCATAAACACTTTTTTATGAATAACATAAAAAGTAATATTATTAGTAGTGTTGCTTCTCTTCATGTCTTATGGTTGTTATTTTTAACTTTTCAAATTTTGGATTAAAATACAAAATAGCATATTTATTTATTGTCTTTTCTTATTACTGTACTCTTTGCTTGATTAAATATGATCTATACTCTTTGTATATTATAATATAAATTTGAATTAACATTTGTATCCTTATATTGAAGTAACATGGGGTTTTCCTGGGTTTATCTAGGGATTTCGATAATCGCTTGAATTCTATGGCGCAATTTTACATTGAAGCTCCTTATAGGTCCTGGGAATAATTAACCCTCTAAAGATAGAAAAAATCTGTTATTAAAAATAATATTAAAAAGGGAGGATCTACCACCCCTTCCCTTCCCTTCCAAATGAATTAACTTCTAATGAATAAATACAGTAATTCAATGTAAAACGATGCTTTTAATTTGATGATTTTTTTTTAAATTTCAGGCAGAGCAATTCAGTTAGCCCCTTTGATACGCGGAACATTGACTGGTTTGATATTCTGAGACTACTGGCGAAATTATTTTTTGGAATATAAGACATGTTTAAAATTTATACTACTTTGCTAATTTGAAAACTAATTTGCTAAGTATTTTTTTTAAGTTAAATTGTAATTTGTAAGTTTTTAGCTGTATAAAAAATGTTTTTTTTTATTTACAAACCCAAATGTTTTTATGCATTTATAATACTAATATGTAAACACACTTTAACGTCATTATAACCATATGTAATAAAATAATGAATATTATATAAACAGATGTATTTATATATAAATAAAACTTATATGATGTATTTGCTCTTTTTTTATCATTTTATAACTCGATGGATAAGCTAGGATTTATTATTTTTTCTCTGTGTTATAGCAATAGATATATGATATATTGACAGGAAAAAAATTTGTCAATTTAGTTTGGTAATATGTACCTCCTTTATTGGTCAGGTCATTCATCCATTAGAAGGTGATGGATAATATCGTTATTTTAGCCAGCTGCAAGCATTACTGAATCAGTGTACATGAAAATCTGGTGCAACATCCAAGTATTAATAAATCGATTGTATTATTAGTTTTTTTTGGCTGTTTGCTTTCACTTTAGTATATTTAATTATTATAACGGCACAAACTATCATTTTACCTTTATTGCATGTTATTGCGTCTTTTGCGTATATGAACAACTTTAAATAATAATTGGAATATTTAGAATGGATATTTTTTTCTCCATATTACAGAATTCAATAGAAAATTTAGTTAAAAAGCACAATTTTTACATAATTTATATTTGAAACTTGGAATATGCAGGTAAAAGACCATGGCCGATAGATTAATGTACGCCTCAAAATGAAGAACAAAAATACCCCTTAAGATTAGATTCATTGGTCGCAGGTATAAGGTATAACCAACAAGCGAAAAAAATCTGAAATAATATTTGAGGGGCAAATGGAGAGGTCGTCAATTTTACGATGTGTTGCCCCCCAACGACAGCTGAAAAACACGTATAGGTTTCGTGATTTTCTTCCGAATTAACTTCGCTATTGGTATAAGCTGCATTGGTTGACCTGCCAAGAAACTATTGAGGACTTATTTCTGTCATGTTTAATGACTAACAACTATTCATTTCTTACCCTGCATTAATAAAAAAAACATATTTTACATTCCATCCCAATTCAAAACAATCTTAAAGGTATTTGGAATAACATTTCTCCTTTGTATTTAAAGGTTAATTCAAACTTTTTCCATATCAATATTAGCATTTAAATACGAATAAAATATTAAGATACAATTGATAAGATATACAATCTATAAAGAAAGATATGGTTATTTAAATATCAACATGATTATATGTGTATATAATATACATACATTAATTATTAATTATAAACATTTAACTTATATCGATTTAAATATTAAATATACATAAATAAGAAAGATATTTTAATTTTTTACAACAAACTTTCATAATCTCTAATGAAGTGAATCTTGCAGAGGGCTAAAATAATAATTGAACCCTTCAAATCCCACCCCCCTCCTCTCCTAGTAGATAAATGACCCGACCAATAAATGAGTTTCATGTTAGGAAAACAAAATTGACGACAATTTTTCCCCTGCCTCATCTGCTCTTAGCTTCACTGACTAACTTACATACATATAGATATATTGCTTCAAAGATATTTAGAGGAGACTTTCCATGATTATGAGTTGTTTTAATTTTTATATAATAAAGGTAAGGTATCAATTGCTTTGTTTAATTCAAAGTGCTTAAAATTAAACTATTCAGTCAATCAATGATTTTTTTACAGTCGCTTTTAAGGTTTAACGCGATTCTTTCAATTATAATTATATCAACTAGTTCATGGAAATCCCCTTTTTCAATTTCTTAAATTGAATAAAGATTATTTCAAATTCTATTGATCTATACCTAAAACAATCTTAAAAATGAATTATTTTTTCCTTACCTTACGATGATTTACTGTGTATTAATCTAAACATTTTATTTCATTCTTTATAAAACTACAAGCGGCTTTGCCTTTAGAAGCCTCTTGGGGTACTTGTAGGTAATTTTTTTCTACAGGCAATTTATCTTCTGTTGTGTGTGTGTTGTACCCTACCTTAAAATAGGTATAAACCTTCCAAGGACCTCTGAGAGGCTACCCTGTGAAGGAGAACTATATAGGCTCATTGGTTAGCGAGATCCTATGGTACGGCTTGACAGACATCCCATAACTTTATTATAAGGATACATGAAAAATGTCTGTCTATATAATTATGTTATAGAAAATGAAAACCTTTCTACAGTTGGCGAGTGTTTGTTTGATAGCATCCGTAAATGCATTTATTTATTATCAAATATTTAGGCTTTGTAAGTAATAAGGATTTATTAATTTTATTTGATAGAATCGTACTATTGATTTAATTATTTCGAAACTTTATTTTGTTGATCTCCGCTTTTATGGATTTTACCATTTTCATTTTTTCTATTCCTGTATATTACTAATACTATGAAGATTAAGTATAATATTGCTATCATTTTTGGTGTTCAATCATTTTAACAAAAACACTTTTTTTTATTTTGAAGCGATGCTACTCTGAATTTAAATGACTTGTTCTCTAGTAAGATGTATTTTTCTCAGCAACTATTCAAGATTATTTTTTGATTTCGTGTAAAGGGGAATTGTGATTTTCTCGGTTGCTATATCAGGTAGATCTACTAATTACTTGTATTATTTTTTAAAAGTATTTTTTGTTCAGCTAATAACAACAAATGTCATCCTTGTTAATTTAGTTCAATAAAATGTTATAAAACTAATTTTCAAACTTTTGTATCCGAAATTGAATCAGCATAAAATCTTATTAGTTTATACAAGAATTAATCAGTGTCGTATAGTACAAACATTAATTTTTATATTTGAAAATTAAAATAACCTAATGTCCAGTTTTTTTATACGATAATAAATGGCCTGAATTTAACTAATGAGAATAATAATGTATCAAATCTTATTCGCAAAAGTTATTTAATGAATTATCAACATAAAATCTTATACTTACTTATGAATGTGTTTTTTTATATGTAATTATTACAAAGAGTTAACTTCCATCATATTGGTAACTTTGCAGAACTTTATATTTGTTGTTTTTTTCCGCGAAGGCAATCGCACAACAATTTTTTTCCTAAGGTATATTCATGGGAGGGATTAAGCAATTGAATTAAAACTCTCATTTACCAATATTAACAACTACTTAATTAAGCAGATTTCTAGCCACAAGAATTGCAACCAAGGATTGATTTATCGTAAATTGTCCTATACTTGAATTCCTGGATATATTCTCACCATAGGGACTCTTTTTTTGGTAGATAAAAAGTGAAAATGTATTTATGAAAAAAGAGAAGAAAAAAAGAATATTTTTATTTGAGAAAATAATTATTCCTGAAACCGATTGATATCTGCTGGATTAGAACCGGTTTTTAGCCAGGTATAGCATCGTGTCACAGAAATTTTTTCACGAATATTAAAATGAAAATCATTAAAACAAGTTTTGTTAGCCAAGACCTTTGTCCCCTCGGGGCTAACAAAAACGTTTTTTTTTTAGCTAGCTAATAATTTCATTTTATTAGAGTACATGAAAATCTGGTGAAAGTTCCTAGTAATAATAAATTACTTTGCAAAAAGCACAAAGAAAATTAATTTATAGAATTTATGTAAAACGTGGTTGTACTGGTTTGAATTTTGAACAAGTCCAAATATTTAAATGTTTATCAAATCTGCTTTTGGAATTCAAATTTTATTTTTCATTTGTCTGTCTGATAAAAATTGTAATTTTAAATTTTTTAAAATTTAAATATGTCTTGTAATTTATTATTTTATTGAGATAATTTAATGTTCTTTTGTATTTAAAATACTTTTTTTCTTTCAGTGCTGCGCTACTTATGGACATAAATTTAGATGAACTGAAATTTAATTTCCGAAAGTGTACACAGTTAGCTCGGTGTTTTCTCATCTTATCTCAATATTTACTACTAGCTAAAAAAAACTTTAAAATTCCAAAAAAAAAATTAAAATGTGATATGCTCCTTACTTTACCCCGCTGTAATGTAGCTTCGCTTCTCCAGCTCTATGTTTAATTTTTTGAATGTATAAACGATTTATACATTATACATTTAAAATTTTATTTTTTTAAATTTAGATTTTTTTTGGAAGTTTGAAGCTTTTTTAGCTAGTTGTAAATATTAAGATAGGATGAGGAAACACTGAGGAAACTGTGTACACATTAGGAAATTAATTTCAGTTCATCTAAATTTATGTTTATAATACACAATTCTAAGTAAATCTTAAATTGCGCAAATCCAATACTATAAAGTAGTAAGGTTTTTGTCAGAAATTCCATTTTGTACTTTTCTGCCTAGCAAATGAATATCTTAGGATGGTGTTTCGGTATGTTTTTCTTGTATTCCCTGGCAAGTTCGAACCCATTAATCCCTGTTTCCTTACACCAAATTTCCTAGAGAATGAGTGTGTTACGCGGCATTCCTAACTATCTCCGCGCGGCGCGTGGCTTGTAAACGGACAAAAGAAACGCGCACTTATCCTTTGATTAGTCCCACGTGAAGAGCTACGTGATTGAAAATAATGTATTGCTTGAATATACATGTGCTCTGATGTGTGGAATATCTCAAATAAGCCTTCTGCTTAGTTTGACATCATAATGTGGTAAGAATTTATCTTTAATTCTTAATAATAAGTGTAGTATGGTATATTTTTCCGAAGAAATTTAAAACATTAATTTTTCAACAAATAGACCATTTAACTGCTAACTTTTGACATACGAATATTTTCCTTAATTTTAGTGATCATTTGAATCTAAAATTATCAATTTCTGATGCTATTTAATATGTTTCGTGCCAATTTAAAGTTTTTTAGAAATTTTATATTTTTAATTAAATTGAAATCACGCAACCTCGATCTACAAAAATAATAAACCATTAATATTATGTAATTAATTTTTATATTTTTGTTTTAGATTCACTGTTTTCATGGTAATAAATACACATTTGTAAACATTCACATGTTGGTCATTCGGAGGGCTTGGAGATTAAGAATTCGTGAACGGCAAGGAATGCGTTCCGAAACAATGAAAACGAGACAGAACAGATGCGGCTAAGAAAATATCTGTGAAGTTTTGTGAATGTGTTGGTTGTGATACCTTACCACACATTATTATTATAGTCATAATCAGTACAGTTAACTTTAGTGACAATTATGGGTCCTAAAAAGAATAAAGGTGAACAATTGAGTAAGCGGCTGCGTCCAGCCGTTGATGCCCTAACCAGTGAGCTAAATAGAGTGATGAAGTTGGTCAGTGATACTTCAGAACTTAATGTTAGACATCTCACTAAGGAATCAATCCTTGTCCATGACAAGTTCGAGACATTTGACAGCATCATGGTCGGTTTTAGCAAGCTTGGTTTGAGAATCCAAGAGCTTGATGAGTTTAGTGACATTTATTCTGATATAGTTACTGTACAAAAAGACTATAGTGCCTTGAAAGACGCTCTTGATGCTATAGAAGAGCTTAGTGACATTCAAAGTGTTGTTGATGTTGTTGGTGATAATTTGCCTAACCATCAGGCTGAACTTTATGATCGATGTTTGAAGATTGTGAAAGTTATTAAAGGGCCATATTTTCCCTTACCTGATGCAATTATAAACACTTTGTCTGCTTTGATGAAACGTTTGGCTGAGGTTAAGCTTGAACCTGTGAAGCCACCTACAACGTCGGCGAGTGCCTCGACAGCATCGCCATTTGTGTCACCGTTTGGCACACCACAGTTCGCCGCCGGTTCTATATTCACGCCAGGATATATGAATCGTGTCGACGAACGTCTTCTTCCCAGCTTCGACGGCCTGGAAGCATCCTACGTAAGTTTTAAAGACACTTTTAAAAAGCTTACTGTAGGACAAGACCCATCGTATTTACAGTTATTGTTAAGCAGTGAAAAGGTCTGTAAAAATAAAGAGCTGAGACTCCAGTTAATTCAGATTCATTCGCATGAATCTCAGTGGGCCTACCTTGACGCACGTTTTAAGTCCAAAACACGTCAGATGCTCTGCCTTTTCAACCAATGGGAGAAGAAGTCTAAACCGTCGGACTCCAACCAGATTGTGACTGTGTTAGCAGAGTTTGGCGGAGCAGTTAGCCAGCTGGAGCAGCTGACTAAAGATGATGAAGATGAAGAAGTTACCACTAGCCAGTGGTTGACTGTGATACTTCTTGAGATGTTATCCAAGAAGTTGCCACGTGATTTTCAAGACAAGCTCAATTTATCATTGGGCTCGATGGATGTCCCAAACGTCCCAAAGCTGTTAAAGATTATTGAAGAACAGCGTGGCGCCATTTTAATGAGGTGTTCGACTGATATGGACACCCCCTCTAAGAAGAAAGGTAACCCTGCGACAGCCGCTACCGCCGTAGGTAAACCTGGTAAATCTAAGATGAAGCAGTCATGTTTTGTTAATGGCTGTGATGACATGCACTTACTTTACAAGTGCCCAAAATTTCATGACCTGTCAGTGTCAGACAGGAAGAGTATTGTGGAGAGTGCTGGATGCTGTTGGATTTGTTTGCAAAAAGGGCATAAATCTGTGGATTGCCCGAAGGCAGATGTAATAGGCGGCTGCAAAGTGGACAATTGTGGTCAGGCCCATAACAACCTTTTGCATGAGAGTGTTGATATGGCTGCCGCCGTCTATGAAGTACACACTTCCCCTGAGGCGAACCTAATGTTAATGTTACAACAATTAGACGTCGTTGACATTAATCGCCAGAAGGTCCCAGTGAACGCTATGTGGGACACTGGTTTAACTACCACAATGGTAACCCAGTCACTTGTTAATAAACTTCAGTTACCTTTTACTGGACGTTCAGCAAGAATTTCTCTAGCTGACGGTGAAGTTAAACGTCTCCCGACGGTCAAGCTATGTTTAATTGATCGACACAAGAATTATCACATATTAGAACCTGTGGTAGTGCCTCTCATTGGTCCAAAAGAGGCGATCTGCTCCATAAATCCTGTGGAGGCAGCTGTTTTGTTTGATATGAAACCTGAAGATTTTACTTTGGTTGATGGGCAGGTTGATTTGCTCGTAGGGCACCTGCACCCATCGATGTTTCCCTACTCTGAACGTTCAGTAGGAGAAACCATGCTTTACTCCAGCCTGTTTGGATCTGGATATTTTGCTGTTAGTGCTAATGGTTTAGCAAAGAGTAGGTATGTTGTCTGCTCAGATGTTCAGCAGCAGCCGACTGTTGGTGCTGCTTGTGATGCTATTATTGAACCTGTTGGTTCTGCTTGTAACGCGGCTGATAAACCTTTTGGTTCTGCTAGTGCTGCAGCCGTTGACAACCTGGCTACGGCGGGTGTTGCCGTGGTTATTACTGATAATGATGTTAGTTGTGCTGCAGTTATTCCCGATGATATTGGTAACGATACTGTAGTCGTTGATAACTTTGTTACGGCGGGTGTTGAGCCGCTGAATGATTCGGTTCCAGCCGGACAAGAGCCGACGGGAGTTTCGGTTCCGGCTGGACAAGAGCCGATCAGAGTTTTGGTTCCAGCTGGACAAGAGCCGACGGGAGTTTCGGTTCCAGCTGGGCAAGAGCCGATAAGAAATTCGGTCTCGGCCGGACAAGAGCCGACGGGAGTTTCGGTTCCGGCCGGACAAAAGCCAGTAGATGATTCTAAGTTTTATGACAGCCACACTTTTATTACGTGCCCTGGTGGTGTTATGAATCAAGAATCGACTTGGTTGCTGCCAAGCTGGCCGCCCGACGTAGGGTAAGAGGCCTGCCAATGGCGGGTGAAAATATGGCGGGTGTTGCCGCCAGAAAGTCATTGAAATTTTTCAAACCACACATATCTAATCTACAACATGAACTATTATGTGAAAATGATCTTTAAAGAAAAAAAAAATATATCACAAGTTATATATTAGGCTTGTGAAGGGAACCAAATGGGTTCTGTAAAGAATAAGTATTCATTATTCAACTAATTTTATTGTTCATACCTAAGCACAAAAATTCTACAAAACTGTTTAGACTTTTAAAGCAGATTTTAAAAAGATTTTGTTTCTTTAAGTATGATTTTGAAAAGCAAAAGTTCGTGAAATGATTTTTGCAGATTTTAAATTGAGAAAAATAGATTTTTTACAAATTATTCTTCTAGTTTTTTTTATGGTTCACGTTTACTTAAAAAATGTTATTTCTCAGATTCTTATATGAAATAATGCATTAAAGTAAAGAACACAACATGTAATATTATTATGATAATGTTTAAGATATTCCTCATTATTATTTTAAAAGATTATCGCAAAAATCAAGATATTTGTTTAAATTTGTAAGCAAATCAAAGATTTTCTTTCATTCCGGAGGCAGAGATTCTTAACAATTCATGTACAAAGTTTTCTTTCACTCCGGGAGCTGGGATTCCTATTAATCCACGCGTAAAGATTTTTTTTCTTCATTCCGAGAGCAGAGATTCGTAGTAATATACGTACCTAGTGATTTCGGACAATTTTAAACCTTGAGAAAGTATTTTATAGCAATTATTTTCCTAGGTATATATATTTTTCGTTCATGTTTAAGCATTTATAATAATGAACACGATGTATGATATTATTAAAATATTGATTATTATTTTATATGAATATCACAGAATTAATTTAAGATAAACTATGCATATTTAAATTAACTCTACCTTCATTTTTATCGCATATATTAAAATACTGCTTCAATGTATTTATTTTTTGTAAAAAGAAATTAACCATTTCTTAAGATTTATAAGTAACGCAAAATTTGATACAATTTCGTTTAAACTTTCAAATCGATGCAAGATTTTTTCATTTGAAATGCAAACTTAAGTTTTTTATACGTTTACGCAAGTTCTTTCAATGATTTAAGTCTTTCCGGGACCAGGGATTTTTTCGCGGAAAATTTCCTAGGTACCTGCACAGATATAAACATTTTTATCCTTGTTGGATTGAAATTTGATATGATAAGAAATTAACAAAATGAGAGTTTTACATCATTTAAATATTTCTTTATGATTTATTATAATCACATAAATAATTTAATATAACATGCATATTAAAATTATTACTATTTACCTTTGAACTGATGTACCTAAAGAGAAATTGCAGATTCAGCATTTTAAAGTTCTTTTCTTATATTGAGCTTTTGTTTTATTTTGGTAATTTAATTTGCATATTTCAATTGCAATTTTATTTTACGCAATTTTGATTCACGAAGATTTAAAATTATGAAATTTTAATTTTCCGATGTTTAATGATTTTTATGGTCATATTTATTTAGATTTAAGTATCTATTTTATTAAAACATGTTAGGTTTAAGGATCTTACCTATCTTATCTTAAAAATGTTTAGATGTAAGCCCGAGTATTTTTCCGCTGGAAACAATGCTAATTATTGAGAAGTTTTTTATGAAATTCTACTTTTCTTTTCTAGCAAAAAGATTTAGTAGAAAAAATGTCATTATTTAATCTTTCTTTCTTTTGATGAAAAAAGTTTAAGTTGATTATTTAATTATCGATGCGATTTTTAGTATAAAAATCATTTACCTATTTTATTATGTAGGTGCCTAATTGAAGTTTAGGTACTATTGATTATTAATTCATGTATTCGCAATTGCATGGTCTGTAATTCTAATTTTAGTGAGATTATGAGGCCATGATATAATGAGATGTGTGAGTGGTAAATGTGCAATTCAGGTATATTGAATGCTTTTCCCATTCCTTATTCCTATCCTTATGTGGTAGTGGACTCGGTTTGAGTTATTGTGGTATTCGCGAGTTACCATAATTAATTTAGGCCTTATGGCCATAACATTTTAAACTCTTGTGGTTTATGTGTTGTGAGATTGTGATTTAGTGGACACTGTCTGCACGCATATTGCAAAGATGAGGTATTGTGTTCGATTCCCAGTGAATAGACGGGTGTGTTTCGGTATGTTTTTCTTGTATTCCCTGGCAAGTTCGAACCCATTAATCCCTGTTTCCTTACACCAAATTTCCTAGAGAATGAGTGTGTTACGCGGCATTCCTAACTATCTCCGCGCGGCGCGTGGCTTGTAAACGGACAAAAGAAACGCGCACTTATCCTTTGATTAGTCCCACGTGAAGAGCTACGTGATTGAAAATAATGTATTGCTTGAATATACATGTGCTCTGATGTGTGGAATATCTCAAATAAGCCTTCTGCTTAGTTTGACATCATAATGTGGTAAGAATTTATCTTTAATTCTTAATAATAAGTGTAGTATGGTATATTTTTACGAAGAAATTTAAAACATTAATTTTTCAACAAATAGACCATTTAACTGCTAACTTTTGACATACGAATATTTTCCTTAATTTTAGTGATCATTTGAATCTAAAATTATCAATTTCTGATGCTATTTAATATGTTTCGTGCCAATTTAAAGTTTTTTAGAAATTTTATATTTTTAATTAAATTGAAATCACGCAACCTCGATCTACAAAAATAATAAACCATTAATATTATGTAATTAATTTTTATATTTTTGTTTTAGATTCACTGTTTTCATGGTAATAAATACACATTTGTAAACATTCACATGTTGGTCATTCGGAGGGCTTGGAGATTAAGAATTCGTGAACGGCAAGGAATGCGTTCCGAAACAGATGGCTAGGGACGAAGCAACTGGTATTTGTTATAATAAATAGTCATAATAACAATCCTTTATTAAGGAAGTGGAAAAATTCATATTCTTACCAAGAACCTAAACCTTTATTAAGGTCTAGTTTTGAAACTTTTGGAGATATTTTTAAATTATTTTGAGAAAAAAAATATAAAAATTTTTTTAGGAAACAATTCAATTTTCAGAAGATTTAGAACATATATACTCTCAAAAACATCAAATAATTCCAATGCAATGCTATACTTTCTATGGCTCCGTGTTGGAATGAAGAATTCAACTTGAGATGCAAATCTTTCAAAAGTCAATAAAAAGTAGTATAAAGGTTTACAAGGGGGAGAAATAAAATTTAAATATGAAAATCTTGCAATAATAGTTATTTCTCGCATCGTATTATAACGGCTTTCCGCAGACAATTATGAGATTAAAACTATTTTATTAGCCCCGAGGTGCCAAAGGCACTGGCTAAAAAAATGGTTTTAATCTTATGATTGTAGATTTTTATATTCGTAAAAAACTGGATATAATACGATGCTAGACATAGTTTTTTCGTATGGATGAGAACCGGTTCCTATCCACCGGATTCGAATGAATACGAGAAACATATTTACACTTTTTAAAGAAGCGCAGCTGATCTTTAACAAGGTTATGTCCGTTTGGAAATCTAAACATTAAAACAAGATTAAAATAATCGTCTAAAAAACAATAGAAGTCCAAGAATGGTTGTATAGGGGAGTTTCCCCCCTCAAACTTTGAAACCCCACAAATTACCCACCCTCAAAATTTATTGAAAAACTTTGAAGACCCTCATTTAGCCACCCTCTTAATAAAAAAGCTTGAACATCTCTGAAAATAAATATTACTAAATTTCTATTTCTTTTGATATTTCTACTTAGAAAAGAACCACTGATGTCTGTTTATCTGAAATGTTGTTGATTATTACTAACTACTAATAAACTACTTTGTTCCTTTCTTAGTTTGTTTTTAGATTCTACTAAAGTTTATGAGTATTAAAGCTACTTGACTTTTCATCTATAACTTCTATAAATATTTTAAAATTTCATCTTTAAACAACTTTTTTGACTCGATCTTTTTTGTTTTACTTTAACAAAATATTACAATAGAATTGTAATATTTTGTTAATATTCCAATGTCAAAAAATGGACAGAAAACGTAATTTAAAGTTACATGCTTTATATAAAGTGATTTGTGAGATATGCTTATAATATTGGTTTCGACCCTAGCCTTAAATTTTAATATGGTTTATGTCTTACTCCCATAAAAAAAGCTTAAAACTATGTATGGTTTAAAATAGGAGCCATGTTTATTGGTTTCCAAGATCTAAAACTTCAGACACACATTAGAAATCGTCTTACTTAGAATAGATATCACTTTCGGTTCAGGGATAAGACATGGGACGATAAATAATTCTGTCAACTATTCTTTATGCATACTATTCTACAATTTTTGCTAACAATAATGGGTTTGTATCAATTTAAACGTCAATGTCCATTCCCTGCCTGTATCTTTATAATACAACAAGGATGACAACATCCATAAAAGAATCCGAGGAAAAGTGCTTAGTACAGGATAATGTTAATGGGCATACTTACATTTTTAGGGCTTGATTATAGAGTTGCTTCGCTTATAACATTATACTTTGTTGTTCCAGGAATCAATATACCACAAATTAGATCAATCGGATAATTAAATCACATAAAAATCTGTAGATAAAAAGTAAAAAAAACAATATGTTTAAAATGAACGTACAGACATTCTGGTAACGATTATAGAGTTTCTACACTTTCTAAATCATACCTACCTACTAAAGGAATCACCATGCAAAGTTTGAATTCGATAGGACAATTCTAACATGCCTAAATTAACGAAAAATTAACGGGCGTACGGACCGACCCTAATTATAGAAAAGCTTCGCTTAAAAAAATATTTTAAAGTAGAAACTACATAAATTAATTTAGTCTATTTTAGTAGCACCGATACTTTATAATTCATGTATGTTTGTTGGTAAGAATGAAATAAAATTCCTGAGAAAGTGTGGCTTCTAGTAAAGTTGACGTCTCAGGATACACAAATAATACGATATTAGTCCGTACCAACCTTTTATACCACAAAGAATTCTCTATTTTTTCTCTTTATTTCCTCTCTCACTCTCTCTCTCTCTCTCTCTCTCACTCTCTCTCTCTCTCTCTCTCACTTTCTCTCTCTCTCTCTCTCTCTCACTCTTTCTCTCTCTCTCTCTCTCTCTCTCTCTTTCTCTCTCTCTCTCTCTCTCTCTCTCTATCTATCTCTCTCTCTCTCTCTCTCTCTCTCTCTCTCTCTCTCTCTCTTTCTCTCCCTCTCTCTTTTTTTTTCTCCCTCGTGCTGTCTAAATACCTATCTTTTCTCCTAATCGGAGATTTATAGAGAAATTTACGGAAAACATTTCCTCGGAGTGACTATATTAAAACAAAAATATTTTTTTAAATCATCTATCCAGAAATATGTTTTGTGATGATTTAATGTTACTTAGTAGGGTTGTTATGAGCTCCTTTTTTGAGCAATAGTCCCAATACCCCACCCTCCATCCATCCACAATAAAGTACAAATTAAGAGGGACATTTCCCTACCCTTCCTTTTGGGTCAAAGACATCTGTAAGAAAAAATAATAAAAGTTTAATAAAATCTCTACATACAGATATATATAATAAACACAGAGAACTTTTAACGGAGCTTTTCTGTGTAGTTAAAAATTCTGTGAATAATAACTCCAAAAACCTTTCATGGCAAATTTTAATTTTAAATTGACGTTTCCTATAATGTAAGAACACCAAAGTTTCTCTTTGGTCCCCAAACATATAGAAATATAGGCAACAGGTCCGCTAATCATTAGGTTTAATTTACTTCTGCATATTTGTCATATTCTGAGTGTAATAATGTATAAACACCAAAGTTACCCTCTGGTCACAATACATACAGATATAGGCACCAGGTCCTCTAATCATTTGTTGTGAATTTACTTCTGCATATGTATCATATTCTGAGTGTAATAATGTATGAACACCAAAGTTTCTCTATGGTCCCCTTACACATTTGAAAATAGGCAACAGGTTCACTAACAATTTGGTGTCAATTCACTTTTTCACATGTATCATATTCTGATTGTAATAATGTATGAACACTAAAGTTACCCTCTGTGGTCACCATACATATATAAATATAGGCATTCGAATATGTATCTTATTCTGTTTGTAATAATGTATGAGCACCAACGTTACCCTCTGGTCACAATACATAGAAATATAGGCAACAGGTCCGCTAATCAATTGGTGTCAATTCACTTTTTCATATCATATCATATTCTTACTGTAATAATGTAGGAACACCAAAGTTTCTCTAATCCCCTTACACATTTGAAAATAGGCAACAGGTTCACTAATCATTTGGTGTCAATTCACTTCTGCATATGTATCATATTCTTACTGTAATAATGTATGAACACCAAAGTTACCCTTTGGTCCTCAAACATATAGAAATATAGGCAACAAGTTCACTAATCATTTGGTGTTAATTCACTTCCGCATATTTGTCATATTCTTACTGTAATAATGTATGAACACCAAAGTTTCTCTGGCCCCCTTACACATTTGAAAATAGGCAACAGGTCCACTAATCATTTGGTGCCAATTTACTGCTGCACATACATCATTTTCTGAGTGTAATAATGTATGAACACCAAAGCTTATCTGTGGTCACCATACATATATAGATATAGGCAACAGGTCCGCTAATCATTTGGTGTCAATTCACTTCTGCATATTTGTCATATTCTGAGTTTAATAATGTATGAACATCAAAGTTTCCCTCTGGTCACAATACATATAGATATAGGCAACAGGTTCACTAATCAATTGGTGTTAATTCACTTCCGCATATGTATCATATTCTTACTCTAATAATGTATGAACACCAAAGTTACCCTCTGGACACAATACATATAGATATAGGCAACAGGTCCGCTAATCAATTGGTGTCAATTCACTTCTGCATATGTATCATATTCTTACTGTAATAATGTATGAATACCAAAGTTACCCTCTGGTCACAATACATATAGATATAGGCAACAGGTCCGCTAATCAATTGGTGTCAATTCACTCAATCATATTTGAAGTTTGAATATTTCTTGAAAAATATTAAATAAATCAAAACTAGGGTGATTTCGTAGTGAAATATTACTGTTTATCAATATTTTGTAAATATTATTTTCCCGTAAATATATTAAAATTTCTTAATATCCCATGTACCCCGGAAGTCCAAACTTCACACCTTTCTGCATATATCCTAACACATAGAAGGGGAATATCTAAATTGAAAATCTGAATATACTAATATATATTAACAGAGGGTAATATCTTGTTACCTTATCAGATGGTCAACAAATATTAAAAAATATGTTTTAATATTTCAATACCCGCTAAATTAGAATAAGGTTTGGTGAATATATTTTTGATGTATATTCACTAAATCTCGTAAGTACTGAAATAAATATAATCTATTTTTCCTTATTCCGTTCAATTTTGCTTCGACTCTTATACATTTATATTCTGATTATTCAGTTCTGACACTATACAAGTGTTAATGTCTTTTTGTCCTACCGTTTCAGTGCTTTTATGGATGTTGTCATCCTTGTTAATTATGTTTTCGTTGGCTTTAGATCTTAGGGACTTTTATTGAATTTTGATTGGTTTGTTCATTTTGTTCAGTGTCTAAACTTTTCAACCTCTAATTTTATCTACAGATGGGGCAAGACTGTGTCTCATCATTTATCGGCCATTGTATGTTGTCATGTAAGTGTAACTTTTTTCTTTAATTAAGTGTATTTTTTTTGAATGTTTCTTCCAATGATTTTAAAAGTTAGTCATGACTTGACTTGTTGTTTGCCTTTTATTCAATATGAAAAGCCACAGAGACTATGGCTGCCGAACCCTGAATGAAAGAAAAGCTTTTCTAGTATGGCTTTGAAATCAATTAATATCCGCTGCATTTTCCATAATTTTCCACGGATATTAAAATAAAAAAGTTTGCATCCTTTAATACACCAATTTATCAGCCATTGTCTTATCAAAATTAAACTAGGAAACTCAAACGGCTATACTTTATTTATTCCACTCCTTGGGGGGGGGGGGGGGGGCTATAAACATAGATATCATACGTGTCCTGTGACTTTACAAAGCCGGTCCAGGATATCATATTCTTAATGAATTCCGGCGAGGGGGGGGGGGGTTGTTTTACAATGATGCATAAATGATGAATTGAAAATATCCTAAATGCCTACACCAATTTATCAGCCATTGTCTTATCAAAATTAAAATAGGAAATTTATTTTCATAATTCTCCTCCTATTCTATCTATTCTTAATGAATTCCCGCGGCTTGGGGGGGGGGGGGAGGGTTTACAATGATGCACCAATAATGAAAATTAGCTCTTTATATAATATACCAAATACTCAAGTTTTTAAAATTTTGTCTTATTTTTCTACATAAATAAAAGTAAATCATTGTGTTTTTTGTTATATTTAAACATTGCTATTCAATATGTTTCTTTTTATTTAAACATTTTTGTACGAACACCGTGGCTGACCCAAAGATCAAATAACAATAAATCATATTATATTTAAATACTTGCACGCACACAAGGGAGTCTTTACTCTTTCTTTAGTAATATAAATGAATAAAGACATCCTACTTTTCTTTTCTTGTGACGTCAATGACTGAGTCTGATTCCTATTACAATCTATATTTTGTATATTCAGTTCAGACACTCTACAAGAGTTAATATTCGTCTGTCCTACCGTTTCAGATCTTTACTTTTATGGATGTTGTCATCCTTGTTAGGTCTTGATATTAATTCAAACTTTCATTTTTAGACTTTATCATTCGCTTATAACATTGTGTTTTGTTGTCCTAAGAATCATTATTTCAAAAACATTATTTCAAATGACTTTCTGGTTTGCTTCCATTGGGCTGTTTATTCTACTAGTTTTATAATAAGGTTTTCTTATTCATTGCTTCAACAACTTTTGCAGAATTGTTGAATTTGATTGGTTGGTTCATTAGGTTGAGTGTCCAAACGTTTCAACCACTTATGGTTAACTACAGACTGTAATTTATGTATCAAAAAAAGGTCATTATGTATTAATTAGTAGTGATCTAAAGGGATAAGACAATGGCCAATAAATTAATGTACATCCTCAATGATGATACACAAAATTATCCCTATTGTAGATTACAATTAGTGGTTAAAACGTTTAGACACTTAACTTAAAGAACTAACCAATCAGAATTAACTTAAAATCCCTAAAGTTGTTGGTTTTTTTTTTGGGGGGGGGGGGAGGTCGCCACTCTACCCCCCTTTGAATTAAATTGGTTAAATTAAAGGTTAAAAAAATTCATATTTCAAATTCCAAGATTCAAATAGATTGAATTAAGAAGGTTTCGTGATTCGCAAAATTCACATTTCATTGATCGATTGATTTGCCAAGGTAAACCCATACCAAGGTAATACCATTTAGAGCGCTCACACTAGTGAGATTTATGTGCTAGTTATATGAATAAAATAAGCTTAAATTGTCTTATATAGCTCTTCGAGCTGGAAAATTACTTGAAAAATGCATATTAGTAAAGCATTAATTGTTTTTTGATAAATAATTCCCAAAAATATTATACTTTTGCCCGTTTTTTTACTTGTTTTTTCACATAACGCAAGCGCGTCGTTAGAACCCCTATATAACAACAAAATTTATGGAAAGAGAGGAATTCGTCGGACGAGGGAGAGCCCGTACCGAGTGAAAGACGACGGAGAAACGAGTGCGGGGAAAGCTATAACCATCGCAACCGCGAGTTGACGCGCCATCGCGGTCACGCTTATCACTATATAAGAAAGAATTTTTATTATGGATAAATAAATAAGAAATTAGCTGTACTAAATAAGTTTATTTCATAATATTCATACACAATTGAAAATAGAAATGCATTGCCATTATGATTCTTTAATTATACGTTTATTTTCAATTTTATTTCTTCATAATTTATTGATAATATTATTAAAGTTAAACAATATAGATGTATTAAAAATAAAATATGTACAAGAAGAATGATTGATCTCAAAGCAAACGGCTCATGGCTTAGCAGCTTACAAAAAATCTTTGACGTTTGATTTGGGAACAAGGTTATTGTATCCGAGGAACATCAGTTCCTTAACCATTTGGGCCTTGAGGTTATACCTCCTTTTGCTGAAAAGCAATTTGAGATGGGAAAATATTCTTTCCACTCTCGAATTGCTGACCGGCAGAAGGATAAGGTTCCCCAATAGCTCCCTGATTTCGGCTGGATACTGGTCCTCTTCCAATAAGTTTTTCACAGTACCATGGATTAGATCCATGGTTGCGGATCTTGAACCTTTCTTCTTATCTCCTTTGGTGGATTTTCTGTAGAAATCGACAAGGTTTGTGGCGTTTTGATTGCGCCATTTCTCCAGACCTGTGTACATGGCTGTCCTCAGAAGTTTGACTTGTTCTTCTTTGCTTTTCTTCTTCTTTGGTTTTATCTTCTTATTTTGTTGTTCTTCTTGATATTTTTGCTTTTTTTCCTCAAAAAAAACAGCGAAAACATCGGGTTCTGAATCTTCGTCATTGTTTGTTGTTGCAGCACTGCTTGGAGCCTCCTCCTCCTCCTCGTCCTCGATGCTGGTAGTATCTCCTCCATTCTCCTGGTCAGTCTCGTCCTCGTCCTCGGTCTCGCTACATTTAGCCAACTGGATACGAATAACGCGCTCGCCGATTAACTTGGACAATTCATAGCCATCATCCAGGATCTCTTTGGCAAATTTCTCATCAACTAGCTGGCTGGGCATTTTCTTTTCCTGTAAAAATTTATTCTTTAAATTTTAATATCTATCTCATGATTTTAAGAAAGCTTATAAAACTTAGTCTCAATTTCGAACCTGTTACCTAGTATTAGTGTTCACTTTTAGCGGCAGCCGCCAGAAGTAAATGCCTGCTTCTCATTGGTTACTTTTTATTTTTTTTCTGACGTCATATATTCTTTTAAATTTTGATATAATATCTGTTGTAGGATGACGATTATTTGTAGCTATTTGATATGTTTTTTATTCTTATTCCTTATCATAGAAAATCAAAAATGATAAAATGAAAATTATTTGTAGCTATTTGATATGTTTTTTATTCTTATTCCTTATCATAGAAAATCAAAAATGATAAAATGAAAATCCATTAAATATCTCATTTTAAGAAAGCCTAAAACTTACGCCGTCGCCTACGATCATCTCCAGGTACGTCTTGCTGTAGGGGTGCAGAAACAACAGCGCTTTCCAACCTTGAGAATTCAGCATTTTTGTTACACGTCCTTTCAGTTTGTCATACATTGTGACAGCAAACCTGCAAAAATATAAATAAAATAAAATAGCTTTTTTTATATGTTTTTTTTTATATTCCTCCCCTCCCTATAATACTTTTCTACATTTTATTTGTTATATCTTTAGTATGGCGCATTTTTTGCAACTAAAAAAATTAAAAACCAACCTGTTATTCTCTTTACCCAGTTTAGCCAGATTTGAAAGAACAGTTTCTAGATTAGCAAACATGCTAGGTACGGTTGCTTCCAGGGATTGTGCAGATTTAGTGATTGGACCATCAATTTTCACCAGGACAGCTTTGATATCTGCTAACAGACCAATCTGTTCTTGAGTAGGCCATGTAATATTGACTAAACATAAAAAAAATACTTGAAAAGAAATAGTATTACAAATTTGTATCACCACATAAAAAAAAATACTTCAACTCAACTATTGTCTATTTATATTTTTGTGTTACCAAACCAAATAAAAAATTACAAATGTGTATTGTGAGTAATATATGTATACCTTTTTGATCAATCAGTGATTGTTTTACAGCTTTCAGCAAGTCCTCATTCTCCAAGAGTTCGAAGAAACGGATCAACATGTTCACAATGGAACTCCATCTTGTATCACATGGCTTCACTAGTCTAAAAAAAAGATATATTTTAAAAGTTAATAATGGCTTCTCATTGGTTAATTGTAAATGTTTTCTTTGAATTTAAAAAAAAAATAATTGTTGAAACTGGCTTCTCATTGGTTAAAAAATAACACTTACATTCGTTGTTTGAATCGTTTGTAGATCTTTCTTAAGCGCTTATTATTGCGCAGTTTCCCATTTAATGTTGTCACATATTTCAGCGTATCTCTGTAATCCACGTTTTCCTAAATACAAAATCAATCAACCCTTCAAAACCCTTACTATTTTCAAAACCATTACTATTAATAACTATTAATAAAGGCAAATACAAACAAATAGTTATTACATTACCTTTGTCTTTTCCAAGGAATCTTCAACAGCCAGATCCGACTGATGGTTCAAACAGGGAAGTTCAACCATAACTCCATGGTTTCTTGCACTTTGAAGTGCAACTTTTCTTGCGGCTTCAATACCTGACATAACAAAAAGACATATTATTGAAATATAAATTGTAATTAATATATCAATAATTAAAATTTTTTGTTTTAAATGTGATGACAATGTGACATGTCAATATCATAATCTTACCATCAGTTCTTTCTTTGGCAGCTTCAAAAGTGTTCTTGTAGAATGATAGAACATCTTCTTCTTGCTCAGACTCAGCACTAGTATTATCTTCGTCTCCTGACTCGTCCAAACTTGACAAGAGAGCACCATTTTTTACCAGGAATTCCAATTCGTCTCTGGACAATCCATGCTCCTTGTTCAGCAGTTCCATGAACTAATAAAAAAAATAAAAATTAAAAATTGTTGATTATTATTAGTTTTATAAATACTACTTTTTAAATAAATTTAAAATATTAAACTTTGATAAAAATTGGGTGAATTTGAAAGTTAAAGATTAAAGTTAAGTTAAACTAACCTTGATACAATTCTTTGCACTATCTGTAGTGCATGACAATAACTGCTTGTGGGTAAGGTTGAAAGCGGCCAGAATTTTGTCAACAGCTCTCACGATGGACACGCCAGTGCAATCAGGCTCTGGCATCTAAAATATTCAAAAAATTATATTTATGCTTATAATTTAAATTTAATATTTATAATTGCAATATGAACTTTAAATTATTTGAATGAAATGATAATAATAATAAGGATAAACTCTTTACCTCTTCACAGCTTAATAAAACTTCTCTTGGTTCATTGGTGTTCTTGTCCAAAAACGTTGCTGTAACTGAAAATAAAATAAAATTGTAAGTTCATGTTATTTGTATATATTATATAATATTATAATATTTAAAATAAATGAATGTATACCTGCAAGAAAATCTACGAATACTATCCCAAAATCTATGCTTAGGTGGATAGCTAAAAATAAAATAATCAAATTATTAAGTTTTATAAATAAAAATTCAAATGTCAATGGTTACTAACTCCCCCCCCCCCTACCCCCCGTTCTTAACACATAAATTTCTGATTAAGATTTTACCTGTATCTTTCAACTCATTTTTCAAGATATCGACAAAATTTTTATAACAGTTGGTCACCCAGAGCTTTAATTGTTCGTCTGTGGGGGCTAGTTGTTTGTTTCCGCCTTCAAGGAGCCCGACTTAAAATAAAATAAAATTACAAACATTTTTTTAGCAGCTTAAAAGTTAATTTAATTAAAATAGAATTAGTTTTTTATACTGTAATATAAAAATCAAATTATAAATTTTTTTTAGCAGCTTAAAAGTTAATTTAATTAAAATTTATTTAGTCTTTTCATACTTACCTTTCTTAGCAATTAAATGATCCCAAACAAATAGGTAGGGATCTTTGAGCTGCTTCAATGATATACGGCCATTGGTGAGTTTGTGTATATATGCATGGATACAATCAAGGGCAGTTATACCGCTGATGCAGATATCCTTGGTCTCTAGCTCGTTGCCTGAATGAAAATAGAAATATTACTGTTTGCGATAGCTTTTCATCAATCGTTGAACTCTCTAATTTATTTATCATATTGATTACGGAGGCATATTATATAATACAATTATACAACAAATATGTGTGTTTGCGATAGCTTTTCATCAATCGTTGAACTCTCTAATCTATTTATACGATATATTACATGTAATATATATGTGTACCACTTACGTTTATCGGTATCAAAATACTTCTTGTAGTCTCTCTCGCTGGTGTAGGCCTTGACAGCATTCTTGCAGGCTTTCTCAATGTTTGGATGGTATTTATACCAATGCTTCACGCAGCAACTACAATAAAAAAAGATTAAATTAAAGATTTGTGTATATTTGTATACTATCTAATTATGTATGTTAAACACTTTTGTATATTATCTAATGTTCTCAATTATGTGTATATGTATGTAAATGTTAAAAACTTATATAACTGTTTACCTGATGACATTGCTGTCATCATCCAAGCCTTCATCAAAGCGGGTTTTCCACTTAGGACAATCTGTAAGTAAAATACATATGGATTAATAAATTATACTTTTCATAATTTATTCTAAAGTTAAAACTTAAAAAATTCTACACAACACTTTATTTATCTGAACTCAAATATTGTGTCAATAATACTTACGTAGACATTTCAGATAATTCTGTCCGTCCTCTTTCACTTTTTCGAAGTAACTGAAATAAAAAAAATGTATCAGAGTCAGTCAGGATGTATATTTTTAATTTTTGATTTTGACAAAAATTATAAAAAATTGACTTACTTTCTAATGAACTGTGTGTTTATAATGTGTGATACTTTTTCATCCCATACCAACTGTTCATTGTTGTATCTCCACCTGAAGCATTTCTTTTCCTGTTCGGGAATGTCTGAATATAAAAGAAAATAAAAATATATATATAAAAGTATATTTGCGATAACTTTAATTTAATAGATTCTTCCAATTTGTAATATTTACAAAAAGTCTTGCTTTATTCATTATTGTAATTGCTCCAATAATTCATAATAAACTCTCATTGGCCAGAACAATTAAACTCCTACCTTTCATTTTAATTTTTTCTTCTCCATTTAATTTCTTGCCTTTTTTCTTCTGGACTATGCGCAATATAGTGGTGTTGTTAGGCCGGCCAGGTGGCCTTCCTGCACCTTTATTTTCCTCTGCACTTAATGAACTTTCCTGTAAATACTGCTTGATGATCTGTAACTGTTCAGCTGTTGGTTTTGCCTTCTTAGCAGAGGGTTTCCTTTTATTTTTTTCAGTACTGTCTGTTGGCTGGCCTTCGTCAATTGGGGGTAAGGTTTGTTTATTCTTGCCCTTGCCCTTGCCCTTGCCCTTGCCCTTGGGAGGAGGAGAACACCCCGACGACGATGATGATGAACAATGTAGCGGTGTACTATGATCTGGATACAGAAAAGTATCAATACCTGTGGCCGTAGGGGTAATTGGAATGGGCATAGTCGTCTGTTGGGCGGCGAGGGGTATTTCAGGTAGATCAGGTGGTTGATATACATCTGTTTCTTCAAGTCTGAGGCCCAGGGAACTATCATGCCTATACCGCTTAGTTAAGTGATAATCATATTCATTATTATCACTAGCAGTACCTTGGTAATGGACCTGGTAATCAAGTTCTTCGACACCTGACAGGACAGACACATCCATACTGAAATAAAATAGCTTCAATTTTAATAATAGTTATTGTATAGGAGGGGGAATATTTTAAATCTGATTTTCTAAAGAGTAAAGAAATATTTTTCTTGGGAAAACCTCCCCAAAAATAGTTTAAAAAAACCTTCCCAGGACCTATAAGAAGCTTAATTGTGAAGGAGAACAATATCGGTTCAGAGGTTAGCGAGATCCCTCGGCTCCTAGTATTTACCTTGGCTGGCCTTTCTTCCGCTTATTAGTTGTACTTCCTGAAGTTGAAGCCGAAGGTATATCAGTGGCTGTGGAACTAAAATAAAATAATTTAATTATACTACATTTATAATATTATTAGCTAAGTCTATAATCAAGTCTTAAAATGTAAGTATATTCCAACTTTCCAAATTCCAGGTTGTTAAAAAGTACCTTTTTAAAATTCAAATTGCGCGGCTTGTGTTAATAGTAGAAAAATGGTATGCATATCCTTAGAAACGTCATAAGCTCTAGTTTTTTAATATATTTATAATTAGCTAAGAAAAGTAACTCTATGCATATCCTTTGAATCGTCATAAGCTCTAGTTTTTTAATATATTTATAATTAGCTAAGAAAAGTAACTCTATAATCAAGTCTTAAAAATAAAATGTATGTAAGTATATTACTTATTTTTACTCTATGTGTAACGTTCGTATGTCTGTCCATCTGATTTCTTAAGTTAAACAAGTTAAACTTAACTTTATTTATGGAAATATATTTTGTAAGGTTAATAAAAGTTCAGAATGTTTCAACAATATATAAATTCGTAGTATTCCTATAAATGTTATTATCCCTTACTCACTTGTCCCCTTTTATTTAAAACAAACGGGTCATGTGAAGGCAAACCTAACCCAAAATAACCTTTCTAAAGCAACTGTGAAAATACGATGAAATATAAATTTAGAAGAAAAGCTTTGCTTTTAATTGACTTTTAAAGTATTTTTTGAAAGTATTAAAAATTGATTATTTCAACAAATTATGTCCTAAAATGTTTTTCTCACATTTTTCAACGCATATGCATAATTAAGTTTACAAATAAATCATTTCTCTTGAATGACCCGGTATATTATTTCTAAGTTCTAACAATTTCACACTAATATAGATAATATGTAGTATAGCAAGAATGAATAGAAAATATGAATGACAGTGAAAATTTAAAATTTAATAATAAATAAAAATAAAATATTACCTGAATTTATCTGGTGTGTCCAACATATCAACAGCAGATCTGATGTTGTCTTTTCCTTTGAGTAAACCGAGGGATCTGACAGCCTCATGTCTGCTCCCGTCCATGGTTTTGATCAGTTACCTTTTGATTCGAAATGAAACTAAACTAAAAAAAGATATATATTAATTACATTACGTTCAATGGGCGGAGTTTTAAAAAAAGTTAATTACGTTATAAGGACGGTGAAAATGGTTTTATTTTCAATGGGAGGAGTTTCAGTGTCTGTCTACAAACCAAACAAATTTTTATGGTGTTTAAATGGGTGGAGTTGTAGCGGCGGGCGGTAATTTTAACTCCAGTCTCCACCCACCCACATTTCATCACTGTTCGTAGAGTCTATCTATTTTATTTTTATTACATTTAGAAAGCAACTCTATAATCATTACCAGAATTTTCCGTAGATCCATAAAACCGATCCTAGTTATAGAAAAGCTTCGCTACGGGTCTATAGGATAATAGTAAATTAGTAAGTAATAATATTGTAAACCGATCCTAGTTATAGAAAAGCTTCGCTACGGGTCTATAGGATAATAAGTAAATTAGTAAGTAATAATATTGTAAGAAAGCCATAATTTATAAATATAGGCGGGCGGCCCGCGGGGAAAACAATAATAAGATCTCATCTCATATTTCTTACTAAGTTGACCCTTTCCTCCACATTCCCTTCGCCGGCTTCCTTTTAATATGATTCTGGTGACAGGTCATAAAGGCCCCCCCCCCCAAAAAAAAAGGGTTGACTTGACGACGATATATATAATAGATAATGATATTCTTCCCTCCCCCAAGATTTTTAGTTCTTTCTTTTTTAAATTTAAATTTTTTAAATCATAAATCATAAAAAAGCTATCCGTTTTAAGATTAATCTGCAAGGGTTAAGCATATAATTAACCTATAATAACCTATATCAGACACACAAACACACATCCTGTTACTTTAGTATATAAGGATTTTTAAAAACGCTTTGCCGTAAAAATTAACGGGTTAAACACGCAAAAACAAGGATGACTACATCCATAAATTCCAAGCCATGAAAAGTAAAATATAGTATTATTATTATATATAACTTTATACTTTTTAACTTTTTTTTTAAATAAATATACTTACCAGGGACCTAAAGGGATAAGACAATGACCTATAAATTGATGTACATCCCCAATGATGATACACAAAATTGGAGTACTGATTCCTATTACAATAAGGTACAGTATTTTAAGCAAAGCAATCTCTATAATCAAGTCCTAAAAATGTCAGTATGTCCGTAAACAGTATTCTGTATTTAAGAAGTTTTGCATAACATTTAATTATTATTTTGTCAAAACTTGTGTATTTATATTTTGTATATTCGGTTTTGACACTCAACAAGAGTAATGTTCTTCTGTTGTACCGTTTTAGAGCTTCGCTTTTATGGATATTGTCATCCTTGTTTATAATGATACTTTTTTGTTGCAATAATTATTGCACTTTTGAATATGTTAGAATGTATGTTAGAATTGTATAACGTATATTTTTAAAACCGCTTTGCCGTAAAAATTTTTAGTTTTTTGCAATATATTATTTACTTTCTGACAAATGTATACGCTACTTATGGATTCCTATAACAATTAGGTACGACTTAGGAAAGCGCAGCATCTCTATAATCGTTACCAGAAAGTCCGTACGTCCATGTTGCTTTTTTAAAAGTTATACTTTAGTATAAGGATATATTAATATAACGTATATTTTTAAAAACGCTTTGCCGTAAAAATTAACAAACACACATCCTGTTACTTTAGTTAAAACCGCTTTGCCGTAAAAATTTTTAGTTTTTTGCAATATATTATTTACTTTCTGACAAATGTATACGCTACTTATGGATTCCTATAACAATTAGGTACGACTTAGGAAAGCGCAGCATCTCTATAATCGTTACCAGAAAGTCCGTACGTCCATGTTGCTTTTTTAAAAGTTATACTTTAGTATAAGGATATATTAATATAACGTATATTTTTAAAAACGCTTTGCCGTAAAAATTAACAAACACACATCCTGTTACTTTAGTTAAAACCGCTTTGCCGTAAAAATTTTTAGTTTTTTGCAATATATTATTTACTTTCTGACAAATGTATACGCTACTTATGGATTCCTATTGACTTATCCATTTGGATTCTAGATTTTTATCCTTTTTCTTGGACTTTGTTGGTGTTTTCTTAAACCAACTGATTTTGGTTGGTCGCACTTTTGATTTAGGCTGTTTTGAAATGGACGTACTTACATTCTGATAAACAAGGAATACAACATCCACAGAATAAGAAGTCTTAGTTAGTCAGGTAGTAAAAAATCAGACGAACATACATTACAAACTGTTAAAAGAGTAGCTTAAATTAAATCCAAAATAATTAATATATCATTCATATATTATTACACAACATTTATTTAAAAACAATTAAAGAAAAGAAATATGAAATAGACTACAAGATTATGATTATGATTATGATTAAGATTATGACTACAACAGAATGAATTTATGAAATAAAAAATGAAAATACCGAATGAAAAGTAAAAAAAAAAATTAAAGAAATTCAAATATCAAATACACAGAGACTAGAACAGTATATACAAATCAATGATTATGAATGTGAAAAAATGAAATATGGAAAATGAACGCATAGTCAATATAATAGTAACAATGTAAATATCAATGCAAATTAACAGTTATATTGTTATTATTACATTGACTATGCGCCCCTAGATGCAGACAGATGATAGGGACGCCTTGATGATGTCGCTGACCATGACGTCCTTGAGGTGGTGGTGGTGGTGGAGGTGGATTATCGGCGGGGGGTTGGATGTCAGGGCGGGGGCGGGGGGCGTTGGCGGGGACATCATCAGCGGGAGGTGGATTATCGGCGGGGGGTTGGATGTCAGGGCGGGGGCGGGGGGCGGGGGCGGGGACATCATCGTCGTTGGGTGGGGTTTGAGGGCGGGGTGGCTGGGCATTGACATCGGCGGGGGCATTGATCTGGCAGTCATTGCCCATCTGGATGTAGATGGGCAATGGCTGCCGACCCTGGTACCGCTGGCGCTGTCTATTGGCACCACCTTAATAAATTAAATCAAAATTATACACTAAATAAATTATAATTATATTAAAAATTATAGTTATAAACCTTCCCGGGACCTATAAGAATCTCCCCTATTAAGGAAAACCCGATCGTTTCAGCGGTTAGCGATATCCTTCGGTACAAACACAGACAAACAGACATCCTGTTACTTTAGTATAAGTATATCTTATATAAATGAAGAAATTTTAGTTCTGTCATTATTTTTCTTTTTTACATTGTAATTTTAGAAAAGCCATAGCAAATTGTATTCTAGAGTATTTACGCTTTTAGATAAATATATAATCAAGGTTATTTGGGTTTTCACTTTCTTTTGATGAACGTATAAAAATTCCATTTTTTCCATTTTTTGGTTACATTAAAATAATAATGAATATATTATACCTCTTGGTGGCAGAGGTTGAACTGGAAGTGGCCGTGGGACGTCGTCATTAGCTCGAACATCGTCATCAGGACGTCCTTAATGAATTTAATCAAATAATGAATTTTAAAAAAATACTTTACAATGAATTTTAAATCCGCCAAAAATATTAACACAGTTTTTTAGTTTTTAATCAATCTTTATGTTTTGTTGTTTGATATTGCTGTGCTTCTTTTGAGTACATTTAATTTTGTTTTTACAGACGTTAATTTCTCAAGTCAAACAATAAGTGTTAATAATTAAATTTAATTTTGATTCGACCCTATTAATATTTACTTAAAAATTGAATTAAGAAAACGCAGGGACAAAAAAATGTATTGTATAGTAATATGTTCAAAAACAAAATATTTGCTCATTGCTGTAGTACTACTATATAATGAATCCAATTAAAATAGAACAGAAAATTAAGCAAATATTATAATTAAATAATAAATAATGAATATATTATACCTTGGGCTTGAACACGACGTGCTTCTATTCTCGCTGATCTTCGTAGTAAATTCGATGGTCTTACTCTTGACATTGTGAATAATGTTTTAACAGTATAAAGAATAAACACGAATTAAAATCAATATTATGTAATTTATTATACTTACGCGATATAAATACGCATTTAAAAGAAAGAGAAAGTCAAAGGGGGGATAATAAAAAAGGGACTGTACGCGAGAAAATTTAATTACTCATCAGATTATCAAACCTTAACAATATGAATAACATCATCTCATTCATATAATTATAATCTCAAAAATAGGGCAAAAAGGGCTCCCATTTCGTTAAAAAACGGCATTTCCCGCCGATTTATATTAAGTGCAAGATTGGGAAAAAAATTCCTTCAGTTAAGCCTACTTTTAACATAATCCTTGCTTTAAACAAATTAGTATCCAAGTAACTTCAGTAACAGTTGGCCCATCTCTCGCCCACCTGTAATTACAAAGGACCTAGGAAATCTCCTGCAAAAAAGAATATATATCCCTAGAGGCAATAATATGCAAAGGAGTGTTCATACAAGTTTGTGAAATTTTATATGGAGACCTCATATATGCTATTACTTTTGTAAAAAAAATAATTCTTATGTGTTTTTTTTATAAAAAAAATTTAATCAACATAAATTCGTAATTATCCGGAATAAAAAAATTATATGCATTTCTTCCAAAACTCCGCCGACAACAAAGTCTCAGAACAATTCTTAAAGCAATAATAACTCTTCTAATATATGTTCTGAGGTTTTTTAATTGTAAAGATCTAATTTTTTTAATATGTGATATGATCTATGTTTTTATTTTTAAGAGATAGCTTTGCTTATAAAATATTGTTTTAGTATATTTAAAAACATTACAGTAAAAAACGGTCTTTATTTTTATTATATATATAAATATACACAATTCGAAGCTAGCTTTTATAACAAAGTGAAAATAAACATGTTGCGTATTTTTGAGTTTAAAATGCCCCCCCCCCCTCTAATGCAAAGTGCCCCCGAGTCCCGAGGGGCATTTTGATTTTGGGGGGGGGGGGGTAAGTGTTTTGTAGATTTTGTTTGAAATCTTACTCACAGGAAAAAAACGATGAAAGACTAAAGTTTTAAATGTTTTTAAAATTATAGAATTTTTGATCTTCAAAATTAACTACAAAAAATGGAAAGCTAATTATTACATAATTGATATGCATGCCGCTTTCAATTATTGGGAGAATCCATTGAAATTTAAATTAATTTTGCATTTATTAATAATAATACTCTAGTGAAATTAATATTTACAGTTTTACACCATTTGGTTTTGACTTGGTATATGGCAAATAAATAATTACATGATTGAAGGGTGACATGTGTTTTTAATTTTAGCCGGTGATTTTTTAGTACGCTACTGTGCTTAATGTTATTGCCATATAATCTCGTAATTATTTTTATATCCATTCTTTTATCCTTATTTAGTAACTAGCGGCTACGCCCCTAGAGGCCTCTAGATGAATCTCAAAACCCATTATTTTACTTAAGTTTTAAATTTTTTTTTCGGGCGTTGGAAGTCTTGTTTTTCTCTTCTCCCAAAAACTAGATATAAACCTTCCCGGGACCTTTGAGAAGCTACCCTGTTAAGGAGAACCCTATCGGTTCAGCGGTTAGCGAGATCCCTTGGTACAAACAGACAACCGTACGAACAAATAAACATCCTTTTACTTTATTATTATTGTCTGATATTTGACTTGTTTTTCTTTCAGATTAATATTTTTTCATAAACGCTAATCTGCATGTAGTGGAACACAGTTCTTTTTCCTGGTATATAGCTAGGTAATTAATATTTTCTATAATAAGGATTGGTCTGTCTGTACTGTACGTAGCCTTAACGGTTAGCTCTTTTCGTTGATATGCATGTTAGAATTGTCCTTTGGGCACCTGTAAAACTAAGTTCTATGTCTCTCTTAGCCCAATTTTTTATAAAACTTTGGGTACCTTTTTAATTAAGAGTCTACCCCAATGTCCCCTCCCTCTCTGGTGTTTGAATTAAACTTCGTACTTTGGTACTAGTATAATTTATTGTTTTATGTCCCCCTACCTCCCTGGTTTTTAAAAAACATGTTGGTACCAAAGTTTTAAGTAGGGTTGGGCCGGATATTTTTTTGGCCGGATACCGGATATCCGGCCAACACAGGATATCCGGCAAATATCCGGTTATCCGGCCAAATTACCGGATATCCGGTCGGGATAACCGGCACAATTACTATATATTAAAGTATCTAAAAAGGATATAGTCCCTATTGTGAGATCGCACCTTAAGGGGCGATTCGTTGACTTTTTAAAATTGCTTTTAATAGGTTATTTTAGATTAGGTTATATTTGGTTAGGTGATTGCCCCGCAAGTTTAAGCAATTGGCCCCGCAAAGTTAGAGTCCCCCGCGAGAGGCTAGAAATAGGAGGAAAGCTACTGTGAAAATTCGAATAATCGCTCCTTAAGGGGCGTTACCATGAAAAGGACTATATCCGCAAAAATATTTCTTCATAAACTGGTGTTTTATATTATACTAGCGGCTGCGTCCCTAGTATCTAGGGATATTAGAAGGGACATGAAAGTGCAAAAAAATAACTTAAAACCTTACAACGATTTTTTTTATAAAAATTAAATAGCCTAAGACCACCCTGGGACCTATAAGAAGCTTCACTCTAAAGGAGAACCATATCGGTTCAGCGGTTAGCGAAATCCTTCTCCACAGACAAAAAAAAAGCTTACTTTATATAATAGGATAGAATTAAGGTTAAAACTTAAAAATTAAGTAACTATTTAATGATCTTTCTTCTTAGCAAATAAATCTAATTAATTATTACTACCCTCTATCTGTAATATCAACCCCTAATGGTTGAAGGATGAGCTGGGAGGTGGCGTTGAATGCCTGCCCCCCCCCCCCCTTGTTTTTTCTATCCTATTTTCTGTGTATAAAATGTAGAGGGCTATAACTGAGTGACTTTCGACATATGGGTATGACACATAACTGAGAGTTGAAATTTGAAAAAAATTGAAAAAAAAATTTCTAAGAGGATAACGCCTAACCGCCCTTATAGAAGAACCGCTGGACCAATTTGGCTCTGCTATTCAGTTACTAGTTATACGAAGGATTTAAGCTATTTTCAAGTATTGCTTTGAAACCGATTAATATCCGATGGATTACAACCCAGCTCACTTTAGCCATACTAAAAAAAATAAAAATAGGTAAATAGCATTGTATTACAGACAATTTTCCTTGTATAATTAAATAAAGTTCATAAGATTAATATTACTTTTGAAAGCCCATGCCTTCGGCTCCTCGAGACTAACAAAACTAGTTAATTTTCTTAATTTTTAATTATCCGCGGAAAGCAGTCTATAATACAATGCATCAATAACTCTTCCCGAACAGCCCCCCCCCCCCCCCCCCAGTGCAGCAAAGTTTGACATTTCAAATTTTCGAACTATTAGATACTTGCGCTTCAAACATAATATCTCTTAATACATACAGGCAAACAAACTCCCAACTGATTTAGAAAGGGTTGTTAACATTCATTTTAAAGTTTTTTTTGTATTTATTTTAGGTGTACTGTGTTGCAAATTAATAAGCAAGAATGATACCAGATCAGTAAAAGAAATAAGTCATTCCTTGGTAAGTTTATTTATAAATCAACAAGTTTGACAAGATTGAAGTAAAATTGTTTTATTGCTAATCTTTTAGGGACAGATAGACCTACTGACAACCCCCAGTTGAAAAATAGTTGTGTTACGAACAACTTAATGTTTTTAATTAAACAATTATGTTTTATTTACTAGCGACCACGCCCCCCTGGAGGCTTCTAGTGGCACTTGAGGTGGGGGAGTGAATTTGACACATACTATTTTTAAAAGCGAAGCTTTACTATAATTAGGGTAGGTCCGTCTGTCCGTATATACGTCCGTCCACCCGATATAGATAGCTTTTTTCGTTAATTTAGGTATGTTAGAATTGTCCTATCGATTTCAAACTTTGCATGGTGATTCTTCTAGTGGTTAGGTACGATTTATAAAGCGTAGCAACTCTATAATCATTACCAGTGCAGAATGTCTGAACGTCCATTTTAAACATGTTTATTTTTCTACTTTTTTAACAACAAATTTTTATGTGATGTGATTATCCATTTGATTTGAGTTTTGGTATATTAATTCCTGGGACAACAAAGTACAATATTATAAGCAGAGCAACTCTATAATCAAGGCCTAAAAATGTAAGTATGTCCATAAACATTATCCTGTATCATGCAGTTTTTCAAAAAAATTACTTACAATTTTGCGTCGACTCTTATACTTTTATATTCTGATTATTCTGAAATTTTACAAGTGTAAATGTCTGTTAGTCCTACCGTTTCAGTGCTTCGCTTGGCGTTCTCCTCTTAGAAATTTGCTTTTCAATTTTGAAAATTTGAGTACTCCCCCCCCCCCCCTCCCCCCAACAGCAACAACTATTTTAGGTTATGTTAGGTTTTAGGCTAGGGAGCCGATCGCTGCGATCCTGTTACTTTATTAAAACCACCTTAAGACTTAAATCTCAATATGAAGAAGTATAAAACATCCCGGATTTATTTGAAGCTTTCCTAAAAAACAGGAACTCTATCCAGTATATATTTACTGACAAACTAAAACATTACATTAATTCGGTACATAACAACTGAACCGATTGATTTCTACATTTCCCTTACAAAGTTTGAAATTTATAGGTCAATTATAACATGTCTAAATTAACGAAATGAACTAACTGTTCCACTTAAAAAGATAACCGGCCACCCAAATTTTTCATTTTAAACTCCCCCCCCCCCCACCCAAAAAAAAGCTTGGACGTCTTTGGGGGCCGACCCTAATTATAGAAAAGCTTTGCTTAAAAAAATTATGCC
Organism: Acartia tonsa; assembly: GCF_053477335.1. Classification (NCBI taxonomy): domain Eukaryota; kingdom Metazoa; phylum Arthropoda; class Copepoda; order Calanoida; family Acartiidae; genus Acartia; species Acartia tonsa. The sequence continues at coordinate 15,347,275 of NC_137271.1, read as the reverse complement.
TAAGGTTTCAGATAAAAGCGTAACTTTCATGCAAAGATCATAGTTATTCATCGCATCGTATTATAGACAGCTTTCCACGGATATCAAATGAAAAAAGTATAAGATTAAAACCAGTTTTAAACCCCAGGGGCCAGAGGGGATTGAATTCTAGTATTAATTTCATGATTTTTATTTTAATAATTGTGGAAAAATTGTCTGTGATACAATGCTATACAACATGATTTTTTTTATGTATGGCAGAAAACTAGTTCTAATCCAGCAGATATTAAGCAGTTTGAATTTTCTGACCTTATTTGACTAAAGTATATACTTATTTTCAGGACACAGATAAATGCATCCGCAAGCATAGAGAAGAGTGATCTTACTCTTAATCTCAGGCTAGTGAAACCAGGATGGCCGTGAACGGAGTTACCTGGCTGAAAGACAATAAAAAAAATTTCACCGGTTTGCGGCGCTTGAAAAAAATATACAAATCATGAATTTTTGTATAATATATTTTCAGTGATTTTAACCATGCTGTAAATATTGATTGAAAATAGACATCATTAATACATAATATGTGACAAATGCAATGCAACCTCTTTTTTTGTATAGTTTTTTTTTTTTGGGGGGGGGGAGTGGGGAGGGGTGATATTCAGTTTCTTAACCTTTCTAGATAAATGTAAGAACAAGGAAAAAATCTTATTTTAAGTAGGTAAAAAGATTAAGTGAAAATTATTATTTTTGATCTGCAAAGCAGCACCTATACTGAAGTTTTTTCTAGAGCAAATGATTTAATAACTTGTTTAATTTGACCGTCCAACTTTCAAAAAATATACAAAAAATCAATCAAAAATTTGCCAGGTTCAATTTGTGTTTTGTTAATAATGTACATGGACGAAAAAAAGTAAGATTTAATTTCAAATTTAATTCTATTTTGTTATTTAAACTGCCCTACTTTGCATTTAATTAACCTTGTATAAACATATATCCTATTTATTCACTTTATTTGTTATCAATGTGTAACCATAGGGAATTTTAATTCTTTTTTTTTTATATGTAAAAATGCCTATAAAACATAGGTATATTAAGTAATAATTGTTTTAAAATGCATATTTTGATAAATTTTAATTGTTATTTTTTTGTTTAGTACCTGATGATGAGGGCAGTTTTGCCCTCGAAACGTTGAATAAAGGGGGGGGGGGGGGGCGGAAGTGACACTTTTTGAAACCAAAACTAAAAGTCAAAGGAACTCAACTAAAAAAAAGAGTTAGGTACAGGTCTGACATTTTGCATGGCAGTTGCTTTATAGGGGTACAATATGGAACTGTGAAGAAACGGCGGCGCAACCGCCGAAAACCGCCGAGAAAAGGCAACAAAAATTACGGCGGTTGCGCCGCCGTTTCTTCACAGTTCCATATTGTACCCCTATAAAGCAACTGCCATGCAAAATCTCAGACCTGTAACCCTTTTTTTAGTTGAGTTCCTTTGTTGACTCTTAGTTTTGGTTTCAAAAAGTGTCACTTTCGCCCCCCCCCCCCCCCCTTTAAAAGTTTGATGCCTTGAGTTTTTCATTCTGAGGATTTTACATGTTGGGTCCGTTAACCATTCGTCTTACTTATTATTTTTTTAGAACTGATGAATATTTATTACTTAAATGAATTTCATACATATTCAAAACAAGTTCATTAAAAATTTGAAAATGAGAATAATAAGATTCCAGGATTATTCACTTTTTGTTGTTATTTTTAGATACATAGGTACTCTTTTTATATTTCAATAAAGTCATACCACATGATTTTTTAAAATTCCCTATCCATTGGAAATTTTTTTTTTCAAATACTGTAAATTGTTTTTACCGGACATAATTTAATATTGAAATTTCTTTTAGTAGTACTGGAAAACTTAAAAATTTGTCATCTACATTAAATATCATTTGAAGATTCCTATACATTTATGGATCAGGGAAAGAAAACAAAGTAGATGGTTTTGTTGTATATCACAGTAGCTTTTGATAGGTTATTTAGGTTAGGTAAATGTTAATGGTTGCCCCGCAGCAGGATTAGGAAATTGGCCCCATAGGGACTAGACATAGGAGAAAACTACTGTGAATATATAATGAAACCCGATACTTCTTTTTCTTTTCGTCATCCAACGTTTTTGTTAATGAAGCTAAAAGCTTCACATTTGGGATATTGGCTCTTAATTGTGGCGGTCATTCAACAGTTGAGCGGTGTATTTCTTGCAAACTCCCTTTTAGCCAAACTAAACTTCAGTTCATCCGCCTTTACTTTAATGTTCCGCGTTTTACTTCATTATAGCAACTTAAATGCAAAAGATATTAGATGCAAAGCGGCATTGGTGACCACCCCCATGTTTTGTTATGTAGTTTTATTCTTGTTATGTATGTTTTTTATTGTTAATATAAAGTTCCTAATACTTTAGTTTTACATAAAATGAATAAATTTTACATATAATGTAATAAGTTTTTTTTATGATTGTTATGTTTTTAGTAGCGAAGCTACTCTATAATTCCAAATGTCTGCCCGTCCCACAGCGGTCTAAGGCCGGACATTTCGCCAAAAATCAACATTGGAATTCCTCAAAATTAATAATTTATTTTGAAAATATATACCCTATCTCATATGAAACCGAAGAGTTTTTGTCTTTTCAACTACTGGTTGATGAATTATGAACTTTGAAACATGAAGGTTCAGGATTATTTTAACGTCATGAATTTTGCCTTTTGAATTTTCACCATCTATGGAAAAAATATTTTTTTTCAGTGTTACATTGATACAATGAAGTTTCTTAACCTATTTATATTCATAATATTACATGATATATTAGGAAACTGGGGTTTTAGTTTTTTTAAAAACTTTTTTTTATCCATTTTATAGTTGTTTTAAAAAAAATTATGTCATTTCCTAAATATTTTTGCAAAAAATGTTGGCAATAATTTTCAGTTTTTTAAGTTTTTCACCCAAAACCGGGCCTCGCAACATACCAAACCATATATTATTCTTAATATACAGGTATAATGCCATAGTTTCATGTTCAGTATAGGTTGTTGCAGGGCCCGGTTTCTTTCAAAATTTTAACTTTAATTTTAGGGGCCAGACTCTAAAATTCCAATATAAGAAAAACATTTTTTTACAATTTTTTTATTTCCTCTGTTAATTTTAATTTCTGATGCAATTAAACTGCCCACAAAGAGCCTATGCTAGATTAAGAGACTTTCAGAGATTTTAAATGAATGTTTTAAATTTTTTTAATGGGGGGGGGGGGGAGGTTTAATGCATCCTTTTCGTAATCCATGCGCAAATGGCACTTAAAATCGGAATTTCGTTATTAAACTTGGCATGAGTATTCCTAGGTAGGCCTATTTTCCATAAATCAAACAAAAAGGTGGAAAAGTGATGGCTAACGGCTGGTGGCTCAGCCGTATAGCTTTTTTTTGGCCAATTTAAGGGCAAATCCATTAGTTATTACGTAGGAAACAACTTCTTGAAACATAATTTTGCTTTTATTCATGTTAAATGTTACCAATAACCATTTTAAAAATTTCTTGTACCAGCCGCTTAACGTTTAGAGAACCAGTTGAAAACGGCTGAGAGTGGCCAAGAGTATGATGTGTAGATAGGGCTTGTGTCGTGTCTAGGGGTAGGTTTTTATGGGTGCTGAGCTTAAAAATACTCTCAAAAATAGTGGGGGCTAATTCATATGGCAGCTGGGTAACAGATGCTGCTGCGCAGCTGTTAGCCATTTTACATGACTATTTAATAATATTTTAACATCAAATGTTTAGGTATAGTCCCTATCCTAACCTAAAATAACCTAACAAAAGCCATCTTAAAAATACGACGAATAGCCCCTTAGGTTGCGTTGCCACGAAATGGACTATTCCCAAATATTTCAGTAGAATTAAACTTCTTTAATTAATTTTCGTATTCTAATTAATTTTATTGGATATATTAATAACAAAATTTTACAATTTATTTAGCTATTAAACAGCTGAAAACATTAGGTACTAGATTAAGTATTATTACTTATCTAAGAGAAAATAACTTTGTAAAAAAGGTGAAGAAACTTCAATTAGTTGTATGAAATGTATGTTGCACAAAGTTTGGTGATTGGGCATTTACCTTTATATAATCATTTCTACAGTAATGTTTATTAATGCTGCAAGGTTTTTAAACGTTTTATTGCTTAGAAACATCGAATTTAGGCTCTCTGCCACTTAAGAAAATAGTATGAAAATATGAGATTTTAGCTAAGTTTCAAAGTATTTTCTAAACCAGTTGGCTTTTGTTTTTCTTTCCTAAATGAATATACAAGTTTTATTGAGTAATAATAAGGTGCATGCTTTTTATTTTGAACGATTCTATCAACTACAAGCTGAGAAAATTGACTTTGAGTAGAGGTAGGTGAAATGTCCACCAAAATGCCAAAATAAACCACTGTGCGTCCGTTAGACATGGATAGGGGGAAATGCTATTTTCTCGCCTACTATAAAAGATAAAAGGCTGAAAGGGGACTATGCATGAACGAGAGCAAGTGATTTCAAGCACCTTCCAGCATTGAACTATAGTAATTTTTTTAATATGCTATGTTTGTGCTTAATATAGTGTTATCGACTAAAAATATTTAATTTTATTATGATTTTATATGTGAAAAACTATGACATTAGTATTTTTTGATGAAATATCACCAATTGTTTTGTTGAGTTTAAAAAGCTTTGACACTAAAGTATACAATATCAATTAAAAATGTATTAGATATGTAATTTTGTTAACAGTTAAATTCATGTACTTTAACAAAGAGGACTATCCACGAACAAGGTCAAGAGCAAGTGATTCTAAGCATCTTCCAGCATTGACCCATAGTATTTTTTTAGTAAATATACTAGGTTTATGTTTAATATTTGCTTTATTGTCTGAAAAGTTAGGTTTCACCATGGTTTTATATAAAAAAACTTTGAAATGTTAAGTATTGTTTTGTGCAATATCATCGAATGTTTTAAAGTGTTCAAACTGTTGTTAAAAGCATTAAAATTGTATATTTAGAAAAAGGGTCGGTAACTTGTAAACAGTTTAATTAATGTACTCTTGCAATTTACAACATTTGATGCTTTTCTGCAGTGTTATTTTATTTTGTCCTTTGAACTCAACAAAGCATTTGATGATATTGCTTTACATTTCAAAGTTTTTTTCATATAAAACCATGGTGAAACCTAACTTTTTAGTCGATAAAGCAAATATTAAACATAAACCTAGTATATTCACTAAAAAAATACTATGGGTCAATGCTGGAAGATGCTTAGAATCACTTGCTCTGGTTCGTGGATAGTCCCCTTTACAAAATTAGATGATATTGCGTAAAAAAATGCCTAACATTTCATAGTTTTTTCATATAGGACAAATGTGAAATCCATATTTTTAGTCAAATTAACTAGGTATATTAAACCTAGGCTAGTATTTTCACGAAAAGATATTCAGGTTCACTGCTGGAAGGTGTTCCGATTCGATTTCGATTTTGCCCCCTTTTTGTAATTGACTATAGAACACCCATGGCGGTCGGACTGCTTTTTAGAAGTAGGAAACGATTATTTGTGCTATGAAACATCTTTAATAAACAAGGATAAAACCATGCATAAATAGCGAAGCTCATGCATAGGAAAAAAGTGTAATCAACAGACAGTCGAACAAAGTTAGTATTAAGAGGATATGTATTAGTCTACAGAATCTTCACAATAATATTCAATAGGTTCTTTAAACAAAAAAGAAACACATTTCTCGTATTCATTCGAATCCGGTGGATAGGAACCGGTTCTCATCCATACGAAAAACTATGTCTAGCATCGTATTATATCCAGTTTTCTACGAATATAAAAGTGTACATTACAATCATAAGATCAAAACCAGTTTTTTAGCCGGTGCCTTCGGCACCTCGGGGCTGAAAAATATTCTATATCCGCGAAAAGCCATTTATAATACGATGAAAGAAATAACTATTCCCTTACCTAAATGTGAGTTCTCCATGATTTTACAGATGGACCATGAAAGTTAAAAAGTAGAAATACATTTGAACTAAAATTCTTGTTTTAAAACAATCAGCCTTTATGATAAGTATAGAATTCATCTAGTTACGTGCTCTGCTCAACTTTTTGCTGAGGGGGTGCAAATAGAAGAGATGATAAAAACTGGAAGAATAGCTTTTAATTTTTTAGGAGAGTTAATAAATCCTACTTTTGCATGATTCTAATGTTTCCAAGAATTTGACAGACCAAGTGAATTATAGTATGAATTTTCATACAGCTAACTATCTGAAATAACATGCATTGTTACAGAAATATAAGAACTTGCAAAAAAAAAAAGGGAATTATTGAATAGCTTTGTTTATGATGAGGTTAAATTTTGTTGATTTGTATTAATAGAATTATTACCCAGTTCTATGGAATTTTAAAACATTTGCCAATACCAATAAATCCTTAAATCTAAAACGTAGTAGCTAATGAGGTTGTAAAAGGGTTAACACGCCTACCAAATTTTAAAAATGTGAAGCCATTTAAACTTTCTTTGATTACCTAAATATACTCCACAATTTTGATTTCCTTCTTTAAAAGTCTTTCTCGTATTCATTCGAATCCAGTGGATAGGAACCAGTTCTTATCCATACGAAAAAACTATGTCTAGCATTGTATTATATCCAGCTTTCTACGAATATAAAAATGTACAATCATAAGATTAAAACCAGTTTTTTAGCCGGTGCCTTCGGCACCTCGGGGCTAAAAAAAACTAGTCTTTAATCTCATAATTGTACATTCTATATCCGCAGAAAGCCGTTTATAATACGATGCAAGAAATAACTATTAATTCTATTCGAAGTTATCTATCATCCCTGAATTAGCTTAACTTTAGAAAAAAAGATTGAAAACATCCTATGAAAAGCTTCACTGCAAAAAAAAAAAAAACATAGAATTCACCAGTTAGCAAAATCCGTTTAGGTACACACAGACAGACATTCTTTTTCTTTATATAAGTATTACAAGAGAAAAATATTAAGAATAAAGTTTTTGTTTGGTAGGTATTTATTAAAATTTAGTAAAATGAATAATATATTTTTAAACGACAACACATATAATGATACAATTCTAAAAAACAAAAATCAGGCATCATATAAATCCCAAAAACATATCGATCTAGGTTTCCTCTTGCATGATATTGAAAAAGCCTAGTTTTCTTTTTTAAACTAACTTTAAAACCGAATACCTTATTGTAAGTATTTTTTTTTGCAAAACTTCTAAAATACAGTATAGTGTTAAGGGACATACTTAAATTTTCAGGAATTGATTATAGAGACATACAAAAAGAGAGGGGTAGGTTTCTGGTAGAATCTGTAAAGGTGTATGTTTTAAGGCTTAAAAATAGTAGTAGATGGAAAATATTCACTAAATATGTGTATTTCTTATTGAAAAGAACTATAGACAAATTTTTTTTAAAAGTTAACATAAATTTTTATCTTTCTACTACTGTTTTTAACTTATAACACATAAACTTTACGGATTCTACCAGAAACCTACCCCTCTCTTTGTTGTAAAAAAGTAAACAATTAGCATATTTTAAATGGACGTACGGACTTTCTGGTAACAATTACGTTGCTACGCTTCCTAAATCGTAACCAATTTCATAGTAATCAGCATACATAGTTTGAGATTGATAGTACAGTTACAGCCTGTTTAAATTAACGTAAAGAGCTAACTTAAAATCACATAATAATAATAAAACAATGAGGCATATCAAAAAATTCACTACAACTAAAATCTAGGCATAATATATCAATTGATGTACATAAATTAACTTGAATGCAGGGGATGGACAAGACATAAGATTGAACTGGGATTCTATACCATTACCTACTAAAGTTAAATTATTGCAAACAAGTTTTGGAAGTTTAATTTTGCTTAAAAGTTATGAAATAAGTTAAAAGTATTGAGAAGATTTTGATAATTGCAATTATTTTTCAGTCAAGATTATAAAATTATCAAAAATACTTTACTTAAAACATTAACAGAATACATAAAGTTGGGCGAGGGCGAATGTGACACTTTTTAAAACCAAACCTAAAAGTAAAACGTAATTTTCCACCAATTGTTTTGCCATTTCTTGCTAAATCAGACAATTTTGAATCATCCAAGACATACTCTTTTTTTATAAAATTTTCCTTTGACACATGTTTTCAATACTCAAACATATTAAAAAAATTTAATAATTCAAAAGGGGGGGCGAAAGTGACACTTTTTGAAACCAAAACTAAAAGTCAAAGGAACTCAACTAAAAGAGTTACAGGTCTGAGATTTTGCATGGCAGTTGCTTTATAGGGGTACAATATGGAACTGTGAAAAAACGGCGGCGCAACCGCCGAAAACCGCCGAGAAAAGGCAAAAAAAATTTCGGCGGGAAACGGCGGTTTTTGGCGGTTGCGCCGCCGTTTCTTCACAGTTCCATATTGTACCCCTATAAAGCAACTGCCATGCAAAATCTCAGACCTGTAACTCTTTTTTTAGTTGAGTTCCTTTGTTGACTTTTAGTTTTGGTTACAAAAAGTGTCACTTTCGCCCCCCCTCCCCTTTTGTTGTTGAAAACAAAGATTGTCTAAAATGATTCAAAATTGTTAAAATTGACAAGAAAAAGCAAAATAAATTCGGCGGAAATTAGCAGTATTTGACTAGAGCGTACATTCTTCGCAGTTTCACATTATTCCTATTTAAGGCAACTGGCATGCTAAATCAGCTTTGAGGGGATAAGTATGTTATATCACTTCAAATTATTAATCACTCCAAAAATATGCAAATAGTCGTTCGATGTTTTAACACTGTCCAAGAGATGAAGTTGCATTCAAAATATAACCTGAAAATAAAAAGAATTAACATTTTTTCGTTAATTAAGAATTTGATTCAAATAATATTTCAGAAATATAGAGTGTCAGCTAAAATTTAGCATAATAAAGTAACAGGATGTTTGTCAGTCTGTCTGTTTGTACCAAAGGATCTTGCTAACCACTGAACCCATATGGTTCTCCTTTTCTGGGTAGGTTCTCATAGGTCCTAGGAAGGTTTATAACTATTTTGAAGGAGGGTACCACCACCTTTCCAAGATAAATCGCACCAAGAAAAAAAATCCCCCCCCTAATCAAAATTTTAAAAGTTAAACTTTTTTTTATAAAACTAAAATAAAAAATGAAGATTGATTTGATTACTTTTCACCTTTGGCTTAAATACATTCAAATAAGCCTTACTTTTAAAATTATTGACTGAAAGTTGACATCTGCAATGAAATATAGAATAGAGGGAATGCATTGGCTCAAAACTGAAGCACTCATTCCCGGGCACTGTCAACATTAGCAGGTTGTGTAATAAAAAGGTATGCTGTGCATATGTGGAGATAAGATTCTTACTACATGAGAGGCAACACTTTACAACCCATCCCTCCCCTCCAAAAAAAAAGAATGAAATAATAAGAACATCTTTTTAAGAGCGAAGCTTTTTTTATAATCGGTCGGTCCGTTCGTCCGTCCACCAGTCCGTAACGGTTATAATCTTGATTTTTGAAGATATGTTTGAAGTATTTTTTACATTTTCTTGAGTTTAGTTATTGGATAAATGTATTTGATGATAAGGTTGAAAAAAAAATTCAAAACAATGTTTTAAAATTTCTTTGGAGTTTAGTTATGGAAATAATGTACCCATTACTTTGATTTTTCATCCCATTATCTGTTCAGAAAAGGGTATTTTCCTTAATTTGGCACTCAACAACAAAACTATGACTGGCCCCCCCCCAAAAAAAAAAAAAAATATGACCCTAGCATACCTCTGAGAAGCGATGATGATGTCCATTAACCAGTCAGTATACGAAGTTTCTATTCCACCGGGATCGAACCCTTCTGTTACTACACCCTAAAAATAAGATATAGGTATCTTTTCATGTACAGCAGCTGTGTAACTGATAACCAATGATCACAGCTGCCTGCAAATTATTTTTACAGCAATTGGCACAAAAAATACCATCTATTGTAATTTTTAAAACAAAATTTTTAGTAAAGTAGTTGATTTCAGTTTTTAAGAAAGTAGTAGTTCCATGAATGAAAACTAAATAGTTTTCATGAAAAGTCATGCCTTTGTGAGAAAAAAATGCCTACTGTCCTTTCGTGTAAAAGCAGACTAAACAAATTCAATAATAATATACAGCACCCTCACCCTTTAAAATAACCTCAAAATTAATTAAAAACTAACCAAAAATTTATTGCAACTGTCTCTGATAGACAAACAGTCAGTGGCAAAATTTAGTGTACTTGTAAGACGTAGGTATATCTTACATATCCCGTCTGTTTTTAAGAGATATACATAAATGACACTAGCTGAAGAGTAGCTTGATCCTTCTAATAAAAATAGGTCAAGTATCATACCCTCCCCTCCCCCCAAATAAACTTAAAATCAATAAAACCTAACCGAAAATTAATGTAATCATCTTAAAGGTAAATAAAAAAGGTACCTTTTTTTGTCGGTAACCCAGGACATTACGTAGATTGCTGCCTCCATTCCACCTCATTCTGAAATAGAAAGGCTAAGTTTATTTTTGTTAGAGGTTATTACTTAAATTTTTTATATAGGTAGGCATTTAGTTTTTTGTCGATAAATAAAAACATGCTTATTTCTTCAAGGAGGGAGGGGACAGAGGACTCTAAATTACAGCAGTACCCAAACTTAACTTATTCATTACTTTAAAACTTTACTATACTTACACTAAATATTTATTGTGGTTTCAAATCAGAGGTAATCTACAGATAGGGTAATTTTGTTCATAATCATTTTGGGGATGCATATCAATTTATAGCCCATTGTTTTATCCCTTTATAATCCATGGTTATTTTTACAATTGATATTTTAGGAAAATGAATTTTCTTCTCTATGGGTGATTTCAAAAACTAGGGTTAGTAATTGATGCTCTATCAAGCCAAAATATTAAGTTTTAAACAGTGGCGTGCACAGGGTTTCACCAGGATAGTATTTCTTTAGGTGAAAAAAGGGGAAGGCCTTTCAAATTTTAATTGCATGGATGTTACTGTTGATATCGGACTAAACTCCCATTCCGGAAGCTAATGGTATTATTATATTTAAACCAAACTTTATGTGACATTAAAAAAACTCTTTAAAGTCAATATCTGGTACAATAGAAATTAAGGGGGGGGGGGGGAAGTTTTGTCACATCTGCATAAACTGTGTGTTAATAAAAATAGAGACCATCTGGAGGCCTAGAGCTCCGGAACCTGGAGACCTATCCAAAAAATCTTAAATCTGGAGGAAATTCATCATATAGGAATGATTTTATCTTTAACAACCTATCCTCTCAGTGCAAAGATAAAGCCTTTACACACGGTTTACGCAAATGTGTCAAAACTCCCCCCCCCCCTTCCTTAATCAATTTGGCGGGGCACACTAGTAAAAAAAACATTTAGTAAAAAAAAATTTTCTTTTAGTTTGGAAGTAGAATTTCTTTTTACTTTACATAATTCAAGTGCATAGGTATATTATTTACATTTATTAGGTGATTAGTAAAACTTAATCATAGGAGAAGAGAGGGGTACATTGGACTGGAAATTATATAATATTGGTACACAACGTTTTATACATACAATCTCTCAAACATTAGCTTAAAAATGTTAGGGATATAGTTGTCCTCTATGACATAATGGTTTATACCACGATTCCTTGGTCAAACGGGCAAAAAGTAGGCATTGTTAGTCAATATTCGTTTGTTAGTCAATTTGTGAATCTATTTTTCTATGTATTATGCCGCATATCTTCAGACGGACGGAGAGATGTACGTATATATATGGACGTTCGTAGTATTCTAGATTGCTTAAGCTCGGTTAAACAATTTTAAAACTAAACAAACCATACTATTTGGCTATCTAGGGACATACAAAGGACCAGAAAGCCCAACAAAATTTTAGTTGATAGAGTAGGTGAAAATTATTTGCCTATTTTCAGAAAGGTATAAAAAATAATGATACTTACTTGTAACTATCTTTAAATTAACGTCATTTCACAAGATGGCTTATCACTAAATAATGCACATTTTATTTTCTAAAATATTTTTTTAGTTAATAAGGTACGAGGTAAAATATATTGTGTTTTAAATGTAGCTAAGTAGCGCGCGAAGACGCATTAAAAAGTAGATATTTAAATTTCATGCCAAAGAAAATATCTTAGGATCAATGAAAGTCTTTTTTAAAAGGTGACAATAGTTGGTAAAACTAATTCTCGTATTCATTCGAATCCGGTGGATAGGAACCGGTTCTCATCCATACAAAAAAAACTAGGTATGTCTAGCATCATATTATATCCAGTTTTCTACGAATATAGATATGTACAATCATAAGATTAAAACCCGCTTTTTTTAACCAAAAATGTTGAAAATGTGTGTGTGTGTTACGAAGGATCTCACTAACCACTGAACCGATATGGTACTTTATTCCAATGTAGCGTCTTATAGGTCCTGGGAAGGTTTAAAACTAGCCCCCCCCCCCCCTCCCAGAAATATATATTTAGTGGGATTTTTTATTTTACTGTTTAAACTAAAGAAATAGAGGGGAGATAGGGGGTCAAATTCAACCCACACTACTGCAAATACCCATATAAGCCCTTAGGGCCGTAGCTGCTAGTTAATAATTAAAGTAAAATGATTAAATAAAGAGTTCATCAAAATTAAAGCAATCTCCGGCCTTAGGTACGTACAGAAATAAAATCATGAAAATTAACTAATTATCATATATGTTTTAAAAACGTTTCATATCTTTTTATTTTAATCAAAAATGTAATAAATAACTAGGAACTAACTAGCGAGAATTTAAATGATTTGGTTTTAGTTAGACTGCTAGGAAAAACGTGACATGTAATTTAATTTTCATTGTTGTTTACTTTTCTAGCAGACGACAATAATTAGAACTTTATAAAAATAGTATGTGGGGGATATTGTTTTGTAGATTTTGTTTTTTAACTAATTCACAAGGAAAACAACGATAAAAGACAAAAGTTTAAATGTTTTAAAAATTATATGGAATTTTTGATCTTCAAAATCAACTACCCGAACATAACATATGAAGAACCGTTTCTGTCAGCGGTTTTTCGTAAAAAATGCATATAATTCTTAATAAGGCGGATAATTGTGGAATTGTGTTGATTAAATTTTTTGTTTAAAATAAACATATAAATAATTAAAATTTAAAAAAATCAACATCATTTTTGAAATCTACATAAAAAATTTCACAAATATAGTATACAACAATGGGTAAAGGGGTAAATATTCTTGATCTGCAGGAGATTTCCTAGGTCCTTTGTAAATTATAGGTGCAGTGCAATATTTCTTTATAAAGTAGAAACTAAATTTCCTAAGTGGGTTATTTAACATTTCTTCAATAATTAAAAAACGTTCATATTTTTCCTGTGTTTCCATTTTTCCCTTCCAAAATGCCGTAAAATCAATCTTCCATATTTTTGTTAAGAGGACGTTTTTGGTTGATCAGTATAGAGAAAAGTGCTTAAAAAATGTTAAAATTTGTTAATATGATGAAAAAATTTTAACTTTACACACACCTTTAATGTTAATGACCTATATAGGTCAATGACCTCTATAGATAGACCAATATAAAACATATCACAGTGGGATCTTCTTAAAAAAATCGGGACAACCAAAAAATCTAAAATCGACTTTTATCTATCCTAGGACCTAATAATGGCTGTAAGTAGACAGCTAGAAAAGAAATTTTTAAAAAATATTAATTGTTGGCGGGTTTAGGCCGTTTTTAAAAAAGGTGGTGAAATATTTCTCTTCAGTTTTGATGATTTTCCAGATTTTTTCAAGGCAACAAAAAATACATTTATGTTCATCTTATGAAAAAAAAAATTTATTGAGGTACTTTTCAGATACCTGTACCAATGTCTAATTAAAGAAAAAATTTTAAAATAGGGTAGCTTTGCTCCTCCAAAAGTTAAAACAGCAAGACGTACTTACCAAATGCACATTAGAAGTTAACAGAGGCAAAATTTAAGTTATTTCCGAGTTAAATCAAAAGAAATTACATCATTTCTTCAAATACAACTACAAGCTTATTTATTGAAGTTTACTTTTGTCTACTCTAAATGTCCCGTTTTTTGGCAAAAGATCCCACTGTGCATATGTATATTATTTACTATACACCCCCCTCCCCTAATTATGAAAATCCTTTTGCATAAGCTTTTCCATAATAAGGGTTGGTCTGTCTGTCACTAATTTTACTTTCATTTACACTGCATTTTGAATGCATTTTGAAATATCCGGTCCGTCCGGATAGTTTTTTCGGTAATTTTTGGAAAATTTACTTACTTTAACTTACACTGCATTTTAAAAACGAAGCTTTTCTATAATTAAGGTCGGTTAATTTGAGTCTTCCAACTAATTAACTTACAATTTTGCTTTGACTCTTTAAGTGTTCATATACGTTTGTCCTACCGTTTCAGTGGTTCGCTTTTATGGAAGTTATAATCCTTGTTAAAAATTTTCCACTGAGGGTGGGGGAGGGGGGTTTAACTAAAAGAAAGGTTGATATATATGACACCTTTATAACCCCCCCCCCCAAAAAAAAAAATAACAACACAAGAGTAAGACAATAATGATATGACCCCTTTCTCCCCCCCCCCCCACCCAACCCTTGTTAAAAATTTTCCTCACCAACCCCCAAAAACCGGGAAAATGTTAGGTATGTTACAGAAAATTTTAAAATTTATAATAAAATTAAGAAGCTATTATATCCTTCGCTAGAGATAGAAAAAAGCTTACTACTTTATATAGAAGCCTCTAGGGGCACTGGTAGGAGGAGAAAAAGTCGACCTCATCCCATTTTAGATTTGAGTTTCAAAAGAGTTAAACAAATACTTTTTTGGGGTTCAAAAATAGTTTAAAACCTTCCCAGGACCTTTAAGAAGCTTCACTGTAAAGGAGAACATTATCGGTTCAGCGGTTAGCGAGATCCACACACCCCACAACCCTCACTTTCCAAAAGAGAGCAATAGAGATTTGTTTTGTTGTTTCAGCATATCTTCTCTATAATTCATATTTCTGCCTCAGATCTGGTCTGCCTTAATAATGCCTTAATACTAAAATAAAAGAATAATGTCAGTTGTCTATAATATGATAGGAATAGGATAAATATTTATTCCAATATGGCTTCTAAATTACATATACGGCACAATGCGATAAATATCTATTTCAAACCGTTGGGTCAGTAATTATATAAAAATAAAAACTTGACTTAAAAGTACTCGTTAATAAATAGGATAAATATTTATTCCAATATGGCTTCTAAATTACATATACGGCACAATGCGATAAATATCTATTTCAAACCGTTGGGTCAGTAATTATATAAAAATAAAAACTTGACTTAAAAGTACTCGTTAATAAATAGGATAAATATCTATTCCAATATGGCTTCTAAATTACATTTCATTTCGCTTTTATGGATGTTGTGATCCTTGTTGATATGGGTATGACTATGAATCATAGATTATTTGTGTGTGTGTCCATTCCATTTTAGAGGCGCTACTACAACGGAAATATTATTACTTGGATGCTGCATCATATTTTCATGTATTCTGATAAAGTGAAACTCATAGCTGGCTAAAATAACCATACCCCCCACCCCCCAATCTACCCACTCCCCTTCTACTAGATGAACTAATGAACAATAAACGAGTTCTGTGTTAGCAAGCTAAATTAACTACAAATTTTCTTTCTCAGTATATCCATGTATATATTTCATATTATTTCATTGTTTGTCCATTTTTAAAAACCCGGAAGGCAAGTAGGGATTGAATGGACTGTAAAGTGTAAATTATACTGGTACCCAACGTTTTATAATACAGAATACTGTTTAAAGGACATACCTAACCGTAATTGACGGACATACCGACTCTAATCATAGAAAAGCTCTGCTTTATTAAAAGTAAGGTTTCAAGTTCGACCCCTTGCTCAAATCAAAACCTCAACCTCAACCACCCAATTGGGATAGGGGGGGGGGGGGGGAGAATCAAGATTAAATTTGGATTTAATACGATGAAATTATAGTAAATAAATTAGCCGTTAGAGGGTAAATATTTCAAATTGTTCTTAAATTTATACTTTCATCATTCATTGGTAAAAAAAGTTAAAAATTATATTTCAAGTTTTAGAAACCTATTTTTAAGAAAAGTTACATTTGAGACGAATTGATTTCACAAAGTATTCGGTAATGTAGAAAACAAACAAAATTGCTTCAAAGTTACATATTGAAAGTTGGAATATATGAATCTTCAGTGATACTATATTCTCTTTATAACACTTTATGAAGGCTTTTTGGCCAATTATATTATAGATAATAAAACAAAATAATATCAATCATACTGATACCCAACTTAACCTAGCTAATGTAACCTATCAAAATCTAATATAACAAGAATGACAATATTCATAAAAGCAAAGCACTAAAATGGTAGGACAAACGGACATTAACACTTGTATATGGTCAAAACTGGATAATCAGAAAATATATGTATACATTTGTTGAAAAAATGCTTGATACAGGATAATGTTTATAGACATACTTACGTTTTTAGGACTTCATTATAGTTACTTCGCTTATTATATTGTACTTTATTTTACTATTGTCCCAGGAATCAATATACAAAAACCAAATCAATCGGATAATTAGATCACATAAAAATTTGTTGTTAAAAAAGTAAAAAAATCAACATGTTTAAAATGAACGTACGGACGTTCTGGTAATGATTACAGAGTTGCTGCGCTTTCTAAATCGTACCTAACTATTACAGGAATCCCCATCTAATATTTGAAATCGATAGGACAATTCTCACATGCCCCAATTAACAAAAAAGCTATCCATATGGGACCATACCCAAATTTAATTATCGCAGAAATCTAAAGGGATAAGACAATGGGAGATTGATTGATGTACATACTCAATGATGGTAAACAAAATTACCCCTTCTATAGATTACGATTAGGGGTGAACGTTTGGACACTATCCATGCAACGTAGAACGATGTCTGTTTGTTTGTAACGAAGGATCTCGCTAACCGCTGAACCGATCGGGTTCTCCTTAACAGGGTAGCTTCTCATAGTTCCCGGGAAGGTTTATAACTATTTTCTTGAGGGGTGGGACACCTAGGGGATTGGGGCAAAGCCACTTGTAGTTAATAAACCAACCAATCAAAATTCAATAAAAGTCCTCAAAAAATATGAACGTTATCATAAAACTAGTAAGTAGTAAAGAGGAGGGGACTCGAGTATTATTATTATAAAGTCTCCTGTATTTATTTAAATGTATGATTTATGGGGATTAACCCTCGGAATATGGGGGGGGGGGGTGGTGGTAAGTAACTGGTAACATGATATTACGGTCAGCCAAGGTGTTCGTACAGAAATGTTGTAAGAATTATTCTTTAGAAAATTCAAGCTATATTTTAAATTTGAGAACTTAAGTAACTGATATAGATATTATATTAATTATTATAAAAAAAAATTTTGTTTGGTATATTAGATAAATAAATAGCTATTTCTGATCATTGATACATCAAAGTCAAGCAATATTTTGAAAAATTAAGTATCACATATAGATATTATAAAAAAAACCTTTGGTTGGTATATTAGCTACTTCTGAATCTGATGCATCATTGTAACCCCCCCCCCCCACGCCAGAATTCATTAACAATATATGTGCACCTGTTTCTCTACTTTGTGTGTGACTCACGTATAAGATATTTTAAGAAATATGATTGGGGGGGGGGGGGGTTACATAACATTTTTAAAAAATAATACATACGGACAAACTAATAGATAGATATACAGACGAACTACAAGATAGATATACGGACAAACTAATAGATAGATATACAGACAAACTAATAGATAGATATACGGACAAACTAAAAGATAGATATACGGACAAACTAATAGATAGATATACGGACAAACTAATAGATAGATATACAGACAATCTAATAGATAGATATACAGACAATCTAATAGATAGATATACGGACAAACTAATAGATAGATATACGGACAAACTAATAGATAGATATACGGACAAACTAATAGATAGATATATGGACAAACTAATGGATAGATAATTAGATTAAGGTTTAATAAAACATTAATTCACAAAAAATTTGTTTCATTAAATTGAGTGTCCAAACGTTTCAACCGCTAAATCTAATCTACAGAAGGGGTAATTTTGTGTATCATCATTGGGGATAGACATCAATTTATCGCTCATTGTCTTATACCTTTAGCTCCTTGAACTATATCTGTTATCACCCTAGTAAAGCTATTAATCAAGATAATAAAACAAAATAATATCAATCATATTTATTTTATATAAAAAAGAAGTATTAAAACAATTTTTATCAGAAGCAGTTTTGGGAAATTCGCATATTTTGCAAATGGAGTATTAGTAGAAAATTAGGATCATGGAAAGAAAAACGAAGTTGCGGGCTTCATCGTACGTTCACAGTAGCTTATGAAGATTAGGTTAGGTTAGGTAAAGTAAATTTTAATGATTACCCGACAGGGTTAGAAAATATGCACCGCTTTTTGCTTCTTATAATTTCGGTATTTTTTAATTAACGTTAAGCTACAAAAAAAGCCAAGAAAGTTCTAGAAAATATGCCAAGGTTCCGTGATTCCTAATCATGCAAATCACATGATATTTAGCTAAAAAATATTTTATATTCTGTCCAGAAGGGTAGTGAGATATTACAGAATTTTAATATTTTATATCCCCTATATTTTGGACTATTTCACACCTCTCGGACAAGGGTCAGTATATACTCGTATATGGAAATATAATAATAAACCCCTTACACCCGATATTATCAGACTTTTTCCCACGGACCCCAAATAAAACGAAAATTAGCCGTTTATTGCCCTAACTTGAACATTTACAGAGTCAAAATAATATTTGAAACTTCACATATGACTGAATTCACTTCTGCATATGTATCATATTCTTACTGTAATAATGTATGAACACCAAAGTTACCCTCTGGTCACAATACATATAGATATAGATAACAGGTCCGCTAATCAATTGGTGCCAATTCACTTCTGCATATGTATCATATTCTTACTGTAATAATGTATGAACACCAAAGTTTCTCTGGTCCCCTTACACATTTGATAAATAGGCAACAGGTCCGCTAATCAATTGGTGTCAATTTACTACTGCACATACATCATATTCTGATTGTAATAATGTATGAGCACCAAAGTTACCCTCTGATCACAATACATATAGATATGGATAACAGGTCAGCTAATCAATTGGTGTGAATTCACGTCTGCATATGTATCAATGCTAAGTGTAATAATGTATAAACACCAAAGTTTCTATGGTCCCCTTATACATTTGAAAACAGGCAACAGGTTCACTAATCATTTGGTGTCAATTCATTTCGGCATATGTATCATATGCTAAGCGTAATAATGTATGAACACCAAAGATTATATGGGAATATGTATGTATAAAGAAATCAGTTTGATGACGTCACCACAATCTCTTTCGTTTTTATTCATTTTATCCTGCCACCAAGCCAATAAATGTATATTGTATAAGTATAGATGTATAATCCAGACAACTACCTGTCCCAAGTGGTGGAGACCCTTTTCGTATGTTAGCAAACTGTTTTCTGTTCTTTTGTAGGGACTAGGCTGTGTTTAAAAGTTCCAATACATTCTAGTCTTCAAAGATCCAATGCAAAAAATGGTCAGCGTCCCTGCCCTGTGGGCAGATTTAAATATAGCTCTATTCTTTTACTTTAATGCCCAGCCAATTGACTTAGACAAAATATAAGACTTTTGGACAAAAAAGGATGATACCATGGCAGGGAAGCCCCTAAATATAAAACAATAGACGCTAAAAATATAAAAAGTCAAGTATACCTTTATGTAAAGTGAACCGTATGAGAAGTGTATTTTTATAGGAAATGTAGCTTTATGGCAAACATACCTTTATGTGAAACGTTTTTATGTGAAGTGTACCTTTATGTCAAACGTACCTTTATGTTAAATGTACCTTTATATCATATGTACCTTTATGTCAAATGTACCTTTATGAGAAACGTTTTTATGTGAAGTGTACCTTTATGCCAAATGTACCTTTATGTGAAGTGTACCTTTATGTGAAGTGTACCCCTATTTGAAGTGTACCTTTAGTTGAAATGTAACTTTATGTGAAATGTACATTTATGTGAAAAGTTTTTATGACAAATGTACCTTTATGTGAAGTGTACCTTTATGTGAAATGTACCTTTATGTGAAATGTACCTTTATGTGAAATGTACCTTTATGTGAAATGTTTTTATGTCAAATGTACCTTTATGTGAAGTGATTTTATGTCAAATGTTTTATGTGAAATGAATTTAAGTGAAATGATATTATGTCAAATATTAATGATCCAAAGAATTTATAGCATTGAATTACAGATAATTTTCCACGATTATTAGAATAAAAATCATTAAATTAATACCAGTTTTGTTAGAATAGGACTTGGGAGCCTCGGGGCTAACAAAACTTGTTTTAATATAATAATTTTATGTCTATAATACGATGCGATAATAACTAATTAAACTCTAACCCTTTAAAAGTTTCTTTTAGCAAGGCAAAACAGCCAAAAGAATGAATTATGCATTTAATTGCACGTCCTTTTCCTAAAGTCTTTTAAATTTTAAGGAAATGAGTAAATAGCACCAGAAGAAATTATTTTTTAAATTTTAAAATTTAAAACATGTTTATTCTTTTTACTGTACATGTTTATCATTATTACAATGAGAAAAAATATGCGAACTTATTTTTGCCAAAAGTCTTTGCAGGCATTTATGTATGGATCCCCATTAGGTAAAATTTTTCAAAAAAATCAAAGGAAGATCTTAATCTTTGGATATATTGGAGGACGTTTTGCTTATTCAATCCTTTTGGAAAGCCCTAGCTATAATACATGACTTAACCTAAATTAAGCTGAACCAATACAACAACAAAAAACCTATATCTATCTATACGTGGTTCAAGGTGGGGATTTATGTGGGCCACTTGGTGCTTGTAGGGATGTTGCCGAAAACTCATTAGCACTTTTTTGCAGCCCAGGACGTATACGAATGCTGGACGTTCGGACAAAATTACTGTAGGTTTGGAGCTAAAAATATAATAAGTAGTCGCATATTTACCTAATAAAAAAATTACAAAACAAAAACAATTTACATTATTTCTGTTCGATTATCTAAAGCAATACATATTCCTCATTTCTTCATCAAAAGGTTTTTTTGAAGATGGTTTACAATAATTAGAAAATTTTGTAATTTAGAAATTTAGTCTTAAAAATTCTAAAAAGGTCTTTAAATGGGTCAAGCCTCTATTTAAGCATATACAATATTGCAACTCTGGCTTTTTTTTTACCACTAAAGATTTTGCAATAATGAAGAAACATATTTTCAAAGAAAGTAAAACAGGCAAAGCTATTACACGAGCAAAAATTGTGCATATTTCTTTTTTAACGGCTAAGTACGTGCAATTTTAAATAAATTTGGCATTGAAGAGTAAACATTCAAAAGAGTCGAAATAGTGACCTTCAAAAAAATTTATTTTTTATTACTTTGATCTTATAGTAGATTATCATGTATTCTAATAAAGTGAAACATGTAGCTAGCTAAAGTTTCGATACCTTGACCCTTTACCCCATCTCCTCTCCTACATGATTAACGAACTGACCAATAAATGGTGTCAATGTTAGCAACTTAAATTGACGTTAATTTCATCATGATATACATGTATATTCAACATCCATTCCTTCGAAACACTACAGAAATCAGTAGAGTACGGTAGGCAGGTGTCAACACCTCGCTTAAAATTTAAATTGGGAAGGCCTACCCTCCCCTTTTTCACCTTCAAATGATTTCACACCCCCTGATGTATCACTGTGTATGCCACTGGTTTAAATAACCCAATTTTACGATAGCAAAATCTATGCAAGCAAATACATAAAAACATAAACATAAAAACATTTATTCAGTGACAGATTACGCCCCGTCGTATGAAGCAGTACATTCAATAGTACACCAAGCTACTGTTTAGTACAAGGTGTACTTTACCATTTTTTCATAATATATATAAAATTTAAATTAGAAAAATGCAAACTGGACTCATCAAACTACAGAAAAATTCGAGAAGCTGAATACATCAATAAATTTGACACACTAAGAAATTGATTAAATAAAAAATTGTAATTTTACTTGTTTTTTTATCTAAATATAAATTTACATTTGTTGCTTTGTTGTTAATCATTACTTAAAAAAATGTTAATACTTTATTGTTTAATTTATGACATTTTTTCATACACTTTCATGTAAAATTAAAATCTTTTCAACACATTCACGTATTTCTGTTTTGCTAATTGCAATATTTTTTTAAAAAACAAAAGTTATACAGTACAAAACTTTCATTCTTTTGAACTTTGATTCTTTTAAACCCCCATCCCTTCTACCCCTTCCCTTTACACCAAAACCAGCGGTTAAATTGCTCAGTTTCAAACAAACCTTTGTACAGTAAAGAATAATAGAAGGGATAACCATATTCATTATAATACATTTAACTTTTTCTTTGTATTTTCGAGCACTTTTTCATTATTTTGTTGTTTCTCTACTTTAAAATAACCTAATTTTTTTTTAAAATATATATCTGATTTTACTTTAAATATATGAAATATGGTTAATTTTGTGCAGGTTGACAAGGATTAGATGTGATGTAATCGAAATATATTCCTACAAATTGAGCTGTGTGTTTTTCCTTGGATAGTCTCTTTTCAACATGCCGTGCATTATTCCAAAATTTAAATTGTATGACTAATATAGATATATGTGAGGGGAGAAAGTCGCATGTGACGTCATAAGAATGAGGTATTATCTTTTTTAGGTGTTTTCATTCCCACTCCTCCTCTAATCATTCCTCATTTTTATGACGTCAGAAATTTTTGAGTGACTTTCTCCCCTTACGAGATTTATAAAGATTCCCTAAACAAATAGCTGTAAATGTTAAATAGTAGCCTAGGTTTTTATGTTTTTTATACAGTTTTGGAATGTTTGTTTAAAATAGAAGAAAACGTAAAACATAAATTCAAAATTGAATTTTACAAAGAAAGTCTTTTTTTCGCATAATTCCTTGAAGTTGTAGTATGCATTTAAGGTAATGGTTATAATCAAAATAAGCGCATTTGACTAAAAGCTTGCACCCAACTTTAGAGAATCATAAGAAAAAAATTAACCCTCTTTATTTATATTGTTTGTAATGATTATTATTACTAAAACACTCTTTAATACTTCCTCATGTAATTGTCACTAAAGAGTTATACCCTAGGGAATCATGGATGGGTCAATTGATGATAAATTAATTTTTCCCTCAATTAATATGTGTTCAGTTTTGCCTTTAGTGGTCGATTACTAGTGCTTAAAAGACAGGTGTATAGTTTGAATTACCCGGCATTTTCCACTCCCTCCATGATGAAACCTAGTTTCACTTTTACTAATTTCTTGTGTACATTTTTTTCTTCTTTTTTTATGGCGGATTTTCCTCCTTTATTGAAGCAAGGATGACTCGTTTCTGGAAAGCAAAGTTTAAAAAAAAAATATTTTTTTTGTATTTTTTTCTTTTCTTAATTTTTTATGAATGTTTTAGCGACTGAAACTTCTTGAAACTAGTTTTTAAAAAGAAATTACCAGGTAGAACCTATCCTAAGCAATCCGGAAAAGTACCGAATGTTTCTGATACAATGATACAATGGTTATAAAATTTTGGGTACCATTATAGTTTATAGTCCAATGTACCCCTCCTCCCCAGCTTATATCAACAACAACATTAAAAAAGGAAAACAAATCTTGAAACCTGTATAAGATTTTCAACTTTCGTTGAGGGGCAAGCTTTAGTAAAAGACTTTATTATCTCACGTCCAAATATTATTTCAGATTTATTTCGCTTGTTGGCTATACCTTATTCTTGCCTTAATGGAAGAACTGTCTATATAACAATGTTCATGGAAAATAGTTAATGTCTGAATAAAGTTCAATACTTTTTGGTCATTTGGTGGTGAGCTAGGTCCTCTCTCAAAAAAATCCTTTTTTACAATGTAATGATAATTAATGCCGATTCTCCTCACTTCCTCTAGGGGTGAAGCCACTTATTAACCTAAAAATAAGAAAGTTTACAAACTCAAAGGTGGTTAGTATGACGTATTGTGTCAGTTATATAGTAGCTGCGCTACTAAAAAGTATTATAATATAATTGATATATAAAACGTGGAACATTTGTCATCAATTTGAGTTGCTAATATGGACAACATTTATTAGTCACTTCGTTCATTCAGTAGGAAGAGAAGGTGATGGGGCATTAGGGTGGATTGGGGATATCGTTATTTTAGCAAGCTGTGAGAATCATTTTAATAAAGTACATGAAAATCTGGTGCAACATCCAAGTAATAATATATCGATTATTACAGTGGAAATGTTAATCCCAATAGATAATTTTACTTCAGAAGTCAGGAATCCAAAAGAAGACATTCCCCAATGATGATACACAAAATTACCCTTTCTTTAGATTACAATTAGCGGTTAAAATGTTAGGACACTCAACTTAATGAACCAACTAATCAAAAATTCAATAAAGGTCCCCAAAGTTGTTAGGCTAATTAATGAAAAAAACATTATTATAAAAGTTTGGGGACTGGTGCAATAAATATCCCATTGTCCGCCTCCTCCCTGAAAGAACAGCATGCTTATTTTTACATGTTGTAATAATTTATTGGCAAAAAAATATCTAGCTCATTTAAGTTAAGATTATTGTTCAACAAGTATAATTATATTCGTAAGTAGCACAGCGATGCGAATTAACAATATATTATATTAGAAAAGACTGTAATCTGTTTATTAATGCTAGAAATGAAGGTGACATTGGAGAAGCTTTACAAAGTGTCTCAAAATATCAGCCATGTGACGTCATAAAAATGAGGGATTATCCATCTTTTTTTTGGGGTTTTCTTTCCCATTTATCCTTTTATCCCTCATTATTATGAATAATGGCTGATTTTTGAGACATTTTGTAAAGCTTCTTCAGTTTTTCAAACTTTTCAACCTTCAGCTTTAATATACAGAAGGTTTTTTTGTTAATTGAACAATGAACATAGTTAAGACAAGAATTAAATCAATCGTTTTGATAAAGTCAAATTTACGCTAAAAATTCATAAAAGGAAAGGTTATAAAAAATAATGTAATTACTTGGATTTCAGGTACTCTAATAAAGTGATGCTCGTAGCTGGTTAAAATAAGATACACCCTTTACCCCATCTTTTCCCCTCCTATTGGGTGAACGAACAATAAATTAGGACCATTGTAGCAACCTGAATTGACGATAAAGTTTTCCCTGTCTATATATCCACGTATACTATATTCATAAAAATACTACACGAACATACCCTAATTATAGAATAGCTGCGCTATCTACACTAATATATTACAAATATGTTTATGTTGAAAATTTAAATATGAAAGTGGTTTCCATTAGATTTTGAGTCTCTTTACATGCATTACATCTTATTTAAATATATAAACAAAATTCATCTTTTAGTAGTGCAACATTATAGCAAAGTTAAGCGTAAGAGTTTTAGGGGTATTATTACTCAAAAAAATGAAGTATTTTTATGTGAGGGTAATATATAATATATATCTTGACCGATAATTATTAAGAAAAAAATTTCTGATTATTGTTTATTGATTGATCTACAAAAAATTACTAAAACAGAATATACGAGGCAATCTAACGGAACACACCGGTTATCCTAATACATACAAAATAATGAATAATACATTGGTGTATATAAATAATCTAATGAATTAGAAAACAATGATAGTTTATTAAAGCTCTCACCCTTTCTTCTCCACTATCTATTACCAGCTACCAGAGGCAAAATTTATCCGTAAAAGAATAGAGAGCACACGAGCTATATGTAACTCTATCCACGGGGTGGGGACCCTGTTTCGACTTTAATTTTTTTTTTTAATATTAGCCATTAGAAATATTTACACATCCAAGTCTCTACAAGATAGTAGAAAGCAATTTGCTAGCAGACAAAAAAGGTCCCCACATCTTAGGTCAAGTAGTTGTCTAGGCTATACATCTTTTATATGTTATACATTTATTATTTTTTTCTATAGAAATAATTTTATTTTTCATTGTCCTTTCCCTAGCCCTGGACTAATCCTATTGGTATTCACAATGTAAAATCTCTAGAGAAAATACTTCAAATAGATATAGATAGTATTAATCATAGTGCAATCTTACTATCTATCTTTCTATCTTTGCTAAATTGCTATCTATCTATTTATGGCATATAACAACAAGGAAAAGTATATATATTACAAATTCAAACAACAATCAATTATTAGAGATAGTGAAGAGACAATGAGCTGTTTTTTACAAGGGTCCCCTAAGTTTTATAAAAACGCTTTCTTATTCGTTGACTTAACAACTTTGGGGAATTGGTTGAATTATTGAGTATTGAGTGTTCAAACGTTTCAACCCATAATCTTAATTTTTGTGTTAACATTGGGATGGACATTAATTTATCAGCCATTGTCTTATCCCTTTAATCACTAATGTTTTACCAAAGTGTTAAGAACTTTTTATAAAACAAAATTAATTAAAGCACTATTTGACTAGTTATTAACTACTCTACTACTATCTACCAAGAATATAAAAAATCAATAGAAGATTACTTCTTATAGCTTTATATAAATCAATGTGCAACCGTAATATCTATCTTTGATTTATATCTACATAAAGAGAATACACTATTTAATGTTTATTTTTATTTTATAAATTTCTTGAAATCTATAGAAGAGCGGCTACTCTATAATTTTTGTATTACGTAACAAACATTTTTTAAAATAACTAATTGTTTTGTAATTCCAAAAGACTAAAAGTTATATTGAGGAGAAAACTTTCATGTTTTGTGATTTATTGGCAATATCCAAGAAATACCTATTATCTTTTTTTACTTAAAGATACAATACCTATGCAGTTTTTGTCTTCTTGTGTTATAAGAATCAATTTTGGTAAAAACTCTAAGCAAAGAGTTGAGACGGTTTTTCAGTTATTTCTTTATTGTTTCTGAGTAATTTTACTTTTCTATGTATTTTGAAGAATTATTTTATCTATCTATCTATCTATCTATCTATCTATCTATCTATATATCTATCTATCTAATCTATCTATCTATCTATCTATCTATCTAATCTATCTATCTAATCTATCTATCTATCTATCTATCTATCTATCTATCTATCTATCTATCTATCTATCTATCTATCTATCTATCTATCTATCTATCTATCTATCTATCTATCTATCTATCTATCTATCTATCTATCTATCTATCTATCTATCTATCTATCTATCTATCTATCTATCTATCTATCTATCTATCTATCTATCTATCTATCTATCTATCTATCTATCTATCTATCTATCTATCTATCTATCTATCTATCTATCTATCTATCTATCTATCTAATATTAAATTCTAGGCCTAAATAAAATCAAATAAAAAGTGTAAATCTAGCAATGATTCATAAAAAGAGTGAAAATATTCTGTAAAAGCTTACAAAAATGTTCTAAATTAGTCAAAATAATCCATGAAAAATTATTTTTTTTAAATAGAAAATTGATACACATTTCAAAATTTTATAATTGATTGGTTTCTCTTTTTAGAACGGTTTTAATGCAAGTTTTTAAAACTTTTCCATAATCCATAAAAATATTACGCCATTGACCAATATAAATCTTTCTTAAAGATTATTTAATGGTCAGTCCATGTGTTTACAAGCAAACATACATACATATTAACAGATATTTAGATGAACATCGTGTTTCTCTTTGGAATTTTATAACAAATATACTTTAATATACAAACTTTTGGCCTACTGTAGCAAAGAATAAAAGGAAACAAAAATTAACAATAAATCTGTTAAAAAAAGCAAATATTAGGATCTAAAATACCTTTTATTAGAACAAGCGGCTTTGCCCCTAGACTCTAGAAGCACCAATTGGTAATGGGAATTTTTCCCTCCCTTTTCAAAATTACTTTTGAGCAAAATTTAAGATTTAAAAAGAAAATCCCTCAAGAAAATAGTATAAAACCATCACAGGACCAGTAGGTATATTCCCTGAAGAGTAGAGCCAAATCGGTTCAGTAGTTCTTGAGTTTTAAGGTTTAGACAGAAGGACAGATAGACAGACAGACAGACATCGATCTACTTTGTATTATAAATATACCAGACCGACGTACTACTAATGTGTAAAACTAAGTATATAGTAGCTACGGTTTTAAAA
Organism: Acartia tonsa; assembly: GCF_053477335.1. NCBI lineage: Eukaryota > Metazoa > Arthropoda > Copepoda > Calanoida > Acartiidae > Acartia > Acartia tonsa. Next base: position 15,318,776 of record NC_137271.1, on the reverse strand, counting down.
TCATTTCAATGCGAAAATCGAAATTTAACTACAAAATAAATATTTCCCTTTATTCCCGATATATTGTAGTATAGGGGAAAGCCCCTAGGAGTAATGGCGATTTCTATAAGTAAATAACATGTTGATTAACAGTAGAATTTAAGTGAAATAGTCACTGAAATGTAAAGCAATTTTGTGAAAGAAAATAATTGTAGAAAAAGCCCAGTTCTACAAAATCATAATGACCTCAGAGAAAACTATTTAGTATACAACGGACAGACCTCTATAGTGCATTGTTAAAGAATCCAGTGTGCGCGCGAAGCGCGCGGGTTTTTGTTATCACCTTACATTTATATTTGACCTTCAACAATTCCTTTGCATACATAACATATTTCTTACTATGCTAAACTTACATATTTAATGAGTTTTTAAATTAAGATTTAATTTTTACATCAGCAAAGTGTTTGTTAGTTAAATTTCAGGTAAAACAAAAAGAAATGCAAATTTAGCTCTGGTGAAATGAGAACACAGGAGACGTTCTAATTTTCACGAATTGTGAATTTAGTCTTGGGGTGAGCTCTCTCCCTCTCTCTCTCTAGTCTGGGCCTTATAGGGTGACCTGTCTCATATTGTAATCAGGAGTTTACATCTTTAGGTCAGCTCAGCTGTTTTAGGATAATTTAAGGAATTTTGTGAAAAAAATATAACAATCAAACAACTTATATGTTGTATAAAAACTTGATAGATATACATCTTTCTGAAATAACATTTATATAATATCTTCACTTTTCCACTTTTGCCTATTATTTAAGAATCTTAAAATTAAACCCTAAGCATTTCTTTTCTTTTTAGACTAAAAGACTATTTTACCTCCTAATATAAAGCTTTTCTTAAATCAAAGACTTATTAATCACGGCATTTGTCTGACCCTAACAGGAAAATAAACATTAAACATAAACAAAAGAAATATAACCTAATTTTAAAGCATTAAGTTATCATATAATTGATAAATTATTTGAACTTCTTGCAATATACGTTCAATAATATATTAAAAATTAAAGATTACCAAATTTTAGTCAAATAATTAGGCTTTAAAAGAACACTTTATCTTCTCTTAATAGTCTATCCTTCTATTAGATATTAGATTTATCATTATGCAAAATTAAATATACCTTTTCTTTGCTTTGCACTTCATAATTTACCTGCTTCTGACTTAAATGTCAGTAAAAATTAGGTTTTCCCCGCTGCTAAGTTTGATCTTAAATACTCAGGGATCTAAAGGGATAAGACAATGGCCAATAAATTGATGTACATCCCATATGATGATATGCAAAATTACCCTTCTGTAGATTAAAATTAGTGGTTGAAACGTTAGAACACTCAACGTATGAGAAAACTTATATAAATAAGAACTTATACAAATAAGAACTTATATGAATAAGAACTTATACGAATAAGAAAACGTTACTATAACATTTTGGGGACTAGTGTTATGAACAGCCTATTGTACCCTCTCTCTCTGTAAAAAAAACTAGCACACACATATTTTTAGATGCATGCACAGGACATTAATTCTTCAATGTCTCCATTTATAATAAAAGCCTTTAAAAATATTCCACTATAGCTTCAAAACCAATTGATATCTGCAGGATTAGAACCAGTTCTCAGCCAAAATGAAATATCATGTATAGCATCATAATACAGAAAATTTTCCACAAATACTAAAATAAAAATATCAATCCTAGTTCTGTAAGACCAGGCATTTGGCCCCTAAGGGCTAACAAAACTGATTTAAATCTCATATTTTTTCATTTTAATTTTAATATTTACAGAAAGTTGTCTATAATACAATGAGTTAAATAACTATTCTTGTATCAAAAAATTAGTTTTTCCTACTGATTTTATATACACCCAAGACTAAAGACTTATAGATTACATTAATTCCTACTTGCTGATTTAACTATCAAATATCTGAAACATCCACTTTACCTTGATGTTATTTGTTAAAAAATGTCCTGCACATTTTTTTTTATTTTACAATGTCGCAATTGCGACTCTTAACATTTTTATATTAAAATATTTCCCATGTGCAGTTAAATTTTTTTATGTGTTAAATTTGCATCTCTTGTGCTTTAATCCTCACACTAAATGTTGTCCATTAGTTTTTAAGAGATATAGGTAATATTTTGAGAGACATAAATCAGTAAATAGAAATTTACAACAAGGCATTAAAGATATTGTGTAAAAATCTCAATTTATACTAATTTTCCTCTACTAATTTGTTGTTAAGTTAACTTTATTATTCAAGTTATGGATATAGAACTTGAAGAAGTCTAACAATTTTCAGAAAACAGACATGATCTTATAAAACATTGTAGTTATATTCCATTTAAAGGAAGCCTGCAGAAAATACATCCCTATATCCTTATTTCCCTGACAGGATTTTAAGTTTAGACACAAAAGTTAAACCAATTTTTTTTGAGAGATTTGGCTTAAAAAAGGTGTTTCTATTGTAAAAGTGAAATCAGTAACTGACATTTTAACTTTTTGCCCAAAATAACCCTATAATTTTGCTTATAGCTGGTATAATTTAATATTGAAATTTCTGATATGAGGGCTGAAAAAAAATCTTTTGGCAGTTTTTCAGCAGTCAGCTTACTACCTGCAAGCTTCCTTTAATTAAAACTTAACTTTTCAAATTAAATAGATTCAACTAATATGTCATCATAATATATCATTGCATAAAGTTACAACGTAGAAGTATAACACGATTAGGTAACTATTAGAAATGAAAAGGAAGATATTTGGATGATATCACAATCTTCAAATGAAAGTGAAGAAGAGATGTTAGGACTGTACTAAGATAAAGTTTAGTATTACTATATAATTCTCAATGGTAATCAATATGGCATTTTCAGCTTATGCTGTAGGTTTATATATACACTAGTGGGTACTCCCCTATATTCCTCTAGTTATCCTTGAATGAGGGATGTGGAGGAAAGTTGACCCACTGCATTTTATATTTTAGTTTTCAAAGAAGGTTAATTTTTGCTGCTTTTTTTTTGGGGGGGGGGGGATTTTACTATGGGCATTTTCTCTTGAAAGTGAGGTGGAACTCTCCTCCTAAATAGTTATAATGAGAAGCTACACTGTAGAGGAGAACCATATTAGTTCAGCAGTTAGTAAGATCCTTCAGTGCTTCTAGCTTTGTCTATTCAAAAAGGAATATATCTCATGAGGAATTACTATTTTCTCTCCTACTCTAATCAAGTCAAATAAATGTCACAAGTACTATTATTATAAAATTATGTGTATTTTGGGGCCTTAAAGGTCGGGTACTGATTACTTGTAGCGTCGTGTTAACTTTAAATGGCTGTTTAGAAGTAATGATATTATGTTATTTTCAATTTTACTTCATGTTGGAATATAGTGGAGGAATATCTAATCCAGAATATAACTATCCCAAATGATCTGTTTTGTCCCAACATACCAACAACCCATTACCACTTCTAACTGGAAGATCGGATTTGAGATTCAGCCAGAATTTTCAAATTCTATTTCCGATTCTCTTTAAGAGTTCCATGATATATATGTAAAGATTCTTATTTTAATGTAAAGTTTGATGAAAATCTTGGTATTTTTGGTGGTTATATATAGTTTTTTTTGTTAATCCTTTCTAGATACGTAAGTGTTAAGTAAAGAAGAATATTATTTAATTTATATTAGTATTAATACACTTTTAAAAATCTTTATCTGCTTATGATCTTATCTTTATTTGAAAATTCCACATAATTCTTACATTTAAATAGGTCATTAATATAACAAGCCAAACACATTTTGATAAATAAGAAAGTAACAGGATGTCCCTCTGTCTGGTTATCCTTTATAGTAAAGGTTCTTATATGTCCAGGGAAGTTTAGTAACTATTTTAGGGTAGGGTACCTTCCCCCTTTCAATTAAAATCGCCAAAGAAAAAATCTAATCCCCTCCCCTAAAAATATCAATACTTTATTAAAACTTGAACTAGAGTGTCATACATATTTTAGGCACATTTTAAAAATTTCAGTTGTTATATTAGTAAGCTAGAATATTTCAATTTATTTATTTATTTAACAACTTATGTAATCTTAAGCAATTAGTTTTTTTTAACAAACATCAATACAACTTAGACTGACAGACGTACGGACAAGAAACCGCTTTTCTTTGCAGAGTAGCGTCGCTCTATAAATGAAAAATAAGGACAAAACTTTCAATTGTACAATCGTTTATTGTTTGCTTATTGTAAAAGAATAAGATTTATTGAAAACCAAAGGCATTCAGGAATCTAAAGGGATAAGACAATGGCCTATAAATTAAAACATAACCAATAATGATACACAAAATTATCCCTTTTGTAGATTAAAATTAGTGGTTGAAACGTTTGAACACTCAACTAAACGAACCAACCAATTATAATTCACTAGTGTCCTCAAAGTTGTTAAGACAACGAATAAAAAAACGTTATTTAAAAAAAACTTTGAACTAGTGTCATAAAAAGTCTCAATATTCGCTAAACCTGTATGGTTCTTCTTTAAAGTATTATAGGTCTAGGGAAGGTTTTTGACTATTTTGAGGAAGAGTATTTTTCAAAAATCACCCCCCCCCCCCGGAATATTTTTTTACTTTTTCATTTAAAAATTTACCTAACTGCCCCTAGATGCCTTTAGGGGCGTAGCCACTAGTTTACCCAAGGTCTCAAGTGATTTCATAAGTATTCGGATATTTAACTAATTATCCAAACAAATATATTTCATTCAACAAGTCTAATTAAAAAAAGAAATCCTTTACCACAAATATTAACATTTTTAGAGAAAAAAATACATTTTTCAATGTGTTTTTGTCGGTCTGTAAGTTTGTAATGGGATTTGATGATTATTAGTTATTCATACTTATGTATTTCTATTTCTTAAATGTCAATTATGTAAAAATGTTTTATAATACATTACTGTTTTTATGGTTGTTGTCTATTATCTAATATTCTCATTAGAATAACGCCATGTTGATAATTTGTCAGATATAAAATCCAAATTATATTTATTTTTAATTGTTATTATTTCTTAAATGCCATTGATTACTTGCAGGAATCTAAAGGGATAAGACAATGGCCGATAAATTGATATTCATCCCCAATGATGATACACAAAATTATCCTTTTTGTAGATTACAAATTTACAAATTTTAAAACTGAAGACTAATGAAACCTCATGATGCCATAACCCTCCCAAGAGAAATCATCACTAAAAAACCCTTACAAAGTTTGTTTGGATACTATTTGTTTTAAACTAAAATTTAAAGTAATTTGTTTACTCCTCCCTCCCTCCTAATCCCTCCATCAAGTGCCCTGGAGGCCTCTAAAAGCATATCCGCCAGCATAATATAAATAATGGAAAGACAGACAAACAGATATTTCATAGAGTAGTTTCACTACTCAAAATATCTACACAAAATCAAACACACACATACATACACACACACAGACATTCATACGCACAAATTCCTGGGTTGAAGAATTTCTCCCTCTCCCTAGGTCAATGTTAATGTCATTTATTATCCCAGGGACGGCCGAATTATTCTTTGAAAAAAACAAGGATGACAACGCACATAAAAGTTAAGATTGACAAATCAGAAAGTCGGACAAACGACAAAAAGAAGATAATAAAATGATATACATCTTAAGTTATGATAAACAAATTATCATCCCTTTTTTAAAGTGAAATTGTAGTAGTTTGTAATACCTAATTAAGATTTTTAAAGCCTCACAGAGCAATTTAAAAATATTTGAACGGACAGGCAAACATACAATACCTGTTGTTTAGAGTAGCTGCGCTACTAGAATTAATTCTTTTATGGAATTTTAGAATGACATGCGTAGGTATAATAGGAGGACTTTAATGAAAGATTTCACATGGAGTATAGAGAGATAGACAGACAGAGAGAGAGAGAGAGAGAGAGAGAGAGAGAGAGAGAGAGAGAGAGAGAGAGAGAGAGAGAGAGAGAGATGGTAAGAGAATGAGACAGAAAGAAAGACAAAAAAAGAGAAAGAGAGAGAGAGATAGGAGAAAAATTCAATGATTACAATGAAAGGTTCTTCCCCCATTCCTCTTATTCATAAGCTTCTAATAGCAGCGAATCAATTATTACTTGGATAATACGTCAGATTATCATGTTCTCTAATAAAGTGAAACTTCCTCCCATTTCCTCCCCTCCTACAGGATGAAATAACTGACCAAAAAGAGATGTCCATGTTAGCAACCTATTTTTATTACATCCACGTTTAGTCATTCCTTCTAATAGTAGATTCAGGATTAACATAAATTTTTGCCTATTGTCATATCCATGTCTTCCTGATAAGACACAGGTAAGGGAAAAGTGGGAATAGTTTTTCAAGGTCAGCAATATCTACGAATATTGAGATAATAATCCCTAAATTTTTATATGTTGATTTTGACAATGGGAAATTAGTTAAATATCTTACTTAACTTTTTTTTCAATTTATTTTAGCATTAAAAGGTTTTATGAAGGAGAAAAGTTGATAGATTGATTTATCTTATTAATATTCTAATTGAAAAAATTGTATAAGCTTGTAGTCGACATAAGTCATAAGATTATCGTTATGACGATATTATGTCATCGATGACCACTTTCATTAAGTATATATCATTTGTATATAGCTAAAAAAATAATCTCGTACTAATGCCATTTGAAAAAGACATGAAACTATTAGGTTAGCTGTAGCCACATTTAATTAATGCAAGATTGTCGACAGTGACGTCGAATGACTACCGTATACCGATTTTCTGTAGCTTCAAGTGTAGATATGCTCAGTTAAACAATTGTAGTTATGATCATTAAGCATCCTTTGATGTCTCTTGGATAAGTAAAAGTTTTAAGAATAGTTAATCACATTATTTTTAGTAAACTTTCCGTATAGGTATATTAAAATGAAAAATTATTAGATTAAAATCGTGAGGTCGAAGGCCCGGGCTAACAAAACTGACATTATTTTTATGAGTTTTATTTTAATATTTGTGGAAAATTGTCCATTAACGATGCTACACATGTTTATTTCAGTATGGCCGAGAACCGGTCCTAATCCAGCAGATATTAATCGGTTTCATATCTGTAATAAAGATTCTAAATATAAATAGTTTAATTAACAGCGATTTGTGAAATTAAATAATAAGGCTTTAAGATTTCTCAGTAAATACTGAGTCGTATAGGTTATCTATTTCAGGGAATTCCTATTTAAAGCCTGGGTACTGGTGGGTTTTTAGCTACTTTTGTCATATCTAAGACATGCTCCCTGAGGCTATCGGTCTAGCCTTTAGTTTAAAATTGTTAAGTTACTTATACTTGTTAAACTAAAACTAAACTTTTCTATATTATTTAATGTGAAGTAAAAATTTAAAAGAAGGCTTAAAGAATTATTAGTTCTATAATTTTAAAGGGATCCAGGATACCTTTGTTTAATATTTTTGGACAAAGTAGACAGATCCATAGTGATCTATTCATGGTTACCTGGGCAGAACTGATTAGGATTTAGGTTGTTTATTGTTATAGTAATTTTAATTGTATTTATATCTTATATTTTTTTGGATTTTATATCTATGTTTAAATTTGTATGCCCAAATAAATACGTTTATGTTTATAATAGTAATATATATGCGTATAACAAGGATTTTTAGATAAAGGTCGAGTAATCAAATGACCGGTTCTGTTCCATAATTTGTCTTTCTGCTATTGAAATATTTTAAGGAAATCCAGTCTCTATCCTGGGCTTAGATGATCTAAGACATTTTGGAATTTCAGAGTAATTAATAAATGTAACTGCTTTGTTTTAAGACACAAATATTTCCCTAGGAAAATGGAAAATAGTCAGGGAGGTAGGCAAATAATACTGGTCACCAAAGTTTTATAATCGTTTTCTTTAATTAGTTGGCTTGTTGTTGGAGACCTTTTTGAAATATTTATAAATAAAGTAGCACAGTGTCCGGACCAATTGTTTAAATCTTTAAAAGTTTTTTTTGTATTGTCCATTATCTTATCACTTGATATACCTGTTATTAAGTTGCTTATTTGATTAGTAGCAACGATTTCTAAATGATAATTCAACATTACATCAAATACTAAACAACATAAAAAAAATGCACTTAAAGGCAGAATTTCATAACAGATTTAGTGGGAAAACATTTTCTTGTCCATTGAACTATCCATGTAACCCAGACTTTAGGAGTAATTAATTTTTTCAAGGCCCGTTTTGTCATTATTTTACTTTAACATTAATTACAGGTTTTAAAATCTACGTTTTAAATAGAGATTTATGAAAAGGACAAAAAAACGTGAAAATATTTTCCAGTATGGCTTCGAAACCGATTAACATCTGCTGATTTAGGGCCAGTTCTCAGCTATACTGAAAAAAAATGCATGACATTGTAACACAGAGAATACCTTTTTTGGTAAGCTTTGAGCCTTTGGAACCTCGTGGCTGACTTATTCCTTTTAATCTTACAATTTTTTCATTTATTGGAGAATATGGAAATATAGGATAAGATTCAAGTAATAATATATCCTTACTGATTCTTAGAAAAAGTTTTTTTATCATAATATACAAAGTATAACATATAAAAGATATCAGTGTCTGTGGGCAAATGGAATTATCTGATTCTTCCTCAATAGTTTTTTATGTCATTAATCAACCAGCTGATATCCCATTAGTTTGATATTTAACCCTTTTTAAAATTTTGATTATTGCTTTTTTCATTCTTGCTTTCATTCTCTCTCTCTCTCTCTCTCTCTCTCTCTCTCTCTCTCTCTCTCTCTCTCTCTCTCTCTCTCTCTCTCTCTCTCTCTCTCTCTCTCTCTCTCTCTCTCTCTCTCTCTCTCTCTCTCTCTCTCTCTCTCTATCTCTCTCTATCTCTCTCTCTCTCTCTCTCTCTCTCTCTCTCTCTCTCTCTCTCTCTCTCTCTCTCTCTCTCTCTCTTTCTCTCTCTCTCTCTCGTTTCTCTCTCTCTCTTTCGTCTAAAAAATGCTTCTGAAGTTAATTTTATCTTTATAAGATACTAAAATATCAAGAGTTAGAAAAGTGTTTTGTTTTATAGGATACTAAAATATGAACAGTAACGATAATACAATATGCGAGAGTAACGAAGCTTTTGAAGATATAAGTAGCGCAGCAATTACAAGATTTCAATATTTTTTCTGTGAAAAAAAATAATTTACTGTAATACAGATAAATTTAAAACAAAGCAACAGTTTCATATTTTGTAAATGTATTATAATTGATTTATTATTACTTTGATTTTGTGCCAGATATTCATGTTCTCTAATAAAGTTAAAATTGTAGCTGGATAAAATAACGATTTCCTCCTAAACTAAATAAACGAACTGACCAATAAGTTATGTCCATATTAGCAACCTAAATTGACAAAAAAAAATTCCCCTGCAAAATATCCAAGTATATTCTATATTTATTTGCAATATTTATATGGCAGTATATAAAGTTATGACCTTCAATTTTTTTCAATAGTCGGTCTAATATGCCTAAGTCATGGAGTGGATTCACTTTTAAAAAAGCGAAGTATTACAGGGAGGGAGTACATTACATTAAAAAATTAGTACATTACATTAGTACATTAGTCCCCGAAGTTTTATAATAATGTTTTCTTATTCGTTGGCTCAACAACTTTGAGATCTTTATTGAATTATAATTATACGGTTCATTATGTTGAGTGTCCGAGCGTTTCAACTAATAATTGAATATACAGAAGGGGTAATTTTGTAAATAATCATTTGTGATGTACATCAATTTATCGGCTGTTATCTTATCCCTTTAAATCCCTGGAAGTATTATCAATTTTTTATGTTGAGAAAATTTCCCAAACTGATACATTATGTTTTACACAGTTTCTCAATCAATACAGGGACAGAATTTCAGTTAGAGTTTATATTCAGTTTTTATCTTATAGGCGGTTGCGCCAGTATCATCAAGGAGATAAATTAGGGCACAAAACCATCCTTGAATTCATCTAAAAAATAGCCTTAAACCAAATAAAGACCTATCAAAAGCCTCCTAAAATATGAAGAACTCAATCGGTTATAAAGCTCTCCTGAAAAAAGCACTTAGAAATAGACAAATGAATTAACTTTGTATTATCGAATAGCTTTTGCGCCTTTAGCATCTATATTTTTCTTAGATTGAAAGGTTTTAAATGCGAAGCTTTTCTACAATTAGGGTCGGTCTGTACGTAACGGATAGCTTTTTTCGTTAATTTAGGCATGTTAGAATAGTCCCATCGATTTCAAACTTTGCATGGTGATTTCTGTGGTAGTTAGGTACGATTCAGAAAGCAACTTTATAATCATTACCAGAATGTCCGTACGACCATTTTAAACATGTTGATTTCTACTTTTTTAACAAAAAATTTTATGTTATCTAATTATCCGATTGTTCTGATTTTTGGTATACTGATTCCTGGGACAACAAAGTACAATATTATATGCAAAGCAACTCTATAATTATGTCCTAAAAATGTATGTATGTCCCGTAAAATTATCCTGTATCAATTAGTTTTTCAACAAATTTACTCCCAATTTTGCTTTGACTCTTAGTCTTATTCATTTATATTCTGATTATTCAGTTCTGACACTATACAAGTGTTTATGTCCGTTTGTCCTACCGTTTTAGAGCTTCGCTTTTATGGATGTTGTCATCCTTGTTTTTTATTTATATTTATAAAACCACCACGAAGTAGAAAATTTAGTAATTTCAAAAAAGTACTTAAATAATAAGTATTATAAGCTTTTTTATAAATCTATTTATGAATAGTATTTTGTAAGGCGATTAAATATTTCCTATATATATTGTGAATGATTTCCAACGACAATATGGATCAATAAATAAAGATTTTTGTAAAATATTGCATAGTTTTAGGGTAAAATTGGGTAAAATCAAACAATTTGATAATTAAACTTACATATTAAGAAAATCAGGATGAGGGTTATTTTAAGGTTCAATTTTGTACAATCGAAATAATTTGCACAACTTTGTTTTACTTAAATGTAATAAAATATTTTTTTTTAACACAAACATTATTAACACAGCGTTTCTGTGAAAATTTGACCTTTTATTTTGTGTACATTTTAAGTCTGTTTATTGCTTGTCGTCAAAGTATAATTAAACGAATGTATAATAATCTTATTTATTAAAAGTATTTTTTAGCCATATTGTATTGCCCCAAAAAATTTAAACACTCGCAAATCAAATTTTGCTAAATTAGTTTGCTTGATTTTTTCTCCATTAAACAGTTTAAAGTTTTTATTAACATATTTTTTCACGGCGGCTGTTCACCACCAACGGCGGGAAATCGGCGGTTTATAAAACAACGTTTTTTAAAATGGCCCTAAAGTAACAAGAGAAATATAATGAAATATAAATAAACAAGTTATCTACTAAAACAAAATTTATATATTCATTTTATGTTTGCGCGTTTTTACCATATTCGGTTTTGATTCTATTATATTAAGTCATCCTTATTTATAAACAGCGAAGCTTTTCTATAATTAGGGTAGGTCCCTCTGTCCGGAATGGATAGTTTTTTTTCGTTAATTTAGGTATGTTAGAATTGTCCTATCAATTTCAAACTTTGTATGGTGATTTCTGTAGTAGTTAAATACGATTTAGAAAGAGTAGCAACTCTATAATCATTACCTGAATGTCCTTACGTCCATTTCAAACATGACGATTTTAAATTTTCTAAACAACAAGTTTTTGTATGACATAATTATCCAATTGATCTGATTTTTAGAATACAGATTCCTAGGACAACAAAATACAATGTTATAAGCTAAGCATCTCTATAAACATGTGCTAAAAATGTAAGTATGTCCTTAGACATTATCCTGTATTTATTCAGTTTTTCAACAAATTTACTTACATTTTTGTTTCAACTTTTATAAATTTTTATGCTCTACAAGTGTTAATAATGTTCGTTAGTCCTAATGTTTCAGAGCTTCGCTTTTATTGATGTTGTCATCCTTGTCAATATTTAATTTTATATAATGAATAAATAATACATAATAATAAATATGTTAATTTTTCAGAAACACAAAAACTTTGGAAATTGTGATCGAATAAAATGTCAAATTAGTGATATCATAACTAGAAGATAAAGTCTTGGAAGGTGTGCATTCATATCCGCATAATTTAATTATACATCAGTTAAGTTTCCCAAAAACACAATAGCAATAAAAAAAATTTGGGGGGGAGAATCTTTTTAAATGGAAGTTTCGAAATACCCTCCCCCAAAATAGTTAAAACCTTCCCTGGACCTATGGGAAGTTTCGTTGTTAAGGAGAACCACATTATAGGTTCAGTGGTTAGCAAGATCCTTTGCTACAGACCAAAAAAGCTTACTATTTTAAATGATAGGATGGTTCTTTTGATTTTATGATGCTATTTGGCTATAAATTATACAGTACCCAAAGTTTTAGATATTCTTTAGATGCCATAAAAACCTTGATTGGTAAGCTAAACTAATAGTGTTCAAACTTTTCAAATAATAACAATATGTGGTGAAATGTATGTACACCCGTTCAGAGAAATACTATAATTTAGATAAATGAAATATATGTAGAGTTGAGATATGTGAGAATTACAACTGAGATTCAAACAAAATGGTTAGACCAGAGTAAGTTAATTTACAAGTTATTTATAAGCGAAGCGACTCTATAACTCACTTTGTCTGTATGTCTTTGAAAGACTATGGTATTAGGAAAAGATGAGATTTGCTCATTTTTAAAATGAGATATGCTTCTGGTTGTAAAGATTCTCCATTCATTAAATTACTTTTTTTCTGCCAATATATTTTTTGTGATATTGTAGAATTGCTATGTATGACTGTTATCATCCTTGTTTATGTATTTTGTCATATTCGCTTATGTAATTACCTGTCATAATTTAAAGATTTGAATTATCTAGACAATTCTTATAGGAATTACTATTTTCAATTCATTGATTTCTTGATTATGTGGACATTTGAGTAAAACAATAGAGAGGAAAGGGGTTAAATAATTGTATGTACCCATCCCAAGGATCTTGTGTCACTCTCAATTGTGTCTTTAAAAATCAACCAATAGTGTCGGGAATATTAGCACAGCTAGGTAGCAGAAAACAATTTGCTAGCAAGGTCCTTGGAAAATGTGCGCAGGTAGTTATCTGTATATACATCCATACAATTGATCTGCACGTGGACTACTATTTTTTCCTTTTAAACTGCTATCTTGATATTGTCGCGCTACTTGGACATAAATGAAAAATTAAGACTCAGTTACAACCTTTTTCGATTACTTTTTTTTCCAGTATGGCTTTGAAAGCGTTTGAAATCCGCTAGATTAGAACCCGTTCTCAGCCATACTAAAAAATCATGTATAAAATTATACTGCAGACAATTTTCTACATATAATATGATAAAAAAAAAAATTATTGCATAACTTTTTTATTTTAATATCAGCAGAAAGCTGTCTATAATACGATGTTATGAATAAGTATTATAATATTGATTGTGAATGCGAAGTTTTATTTTTTCTCATATCTTGTCTATAAACCTAATTTATACATTTATTGTATGTAAATAATACGTCTAGTATTTACAGTAGCGCAGCTGGTCTATATACTTATAACTTTTTAAAATCATATTATTTCAATGCGTCAAACTAGGTTGAAAATAACATTAAAATTAAATAAAATCGTTTCATCGTTACTATTGTACTTAAATTCTATTCTCAATTAACAATTGCAATTAAAACTTGATGTATTACAATTTCTTTTTTTCTTACTAGCGGCTTCGCCCCTAGCCTCTTGATTTGATCAACCTAATTTTTCGTATTTTAGATTTAAAAGAACAAATAAAAAAGAAATTTTCCTTTTTTTTGGGTGGGGTGATTTTTTATCTTTTTTTTTGAGGGGGGAGGGGGTTAGTCGACCCCACTATTTTATTTTTAGTTTTTAGAAAAGAATTTTTTATGGGGTTGAAGGGTTATTTTTCATTTTTTAGGGGGGTTGGGGGTGTCACACCCCCCAAGATAAAACCTTCCCGAGACCCATGAGAAGCTACTCTATTAATCGGTTCAGCGGTTAGCGAAATCCTTCGCTACAAACAAACAAAGAGATAGACAGACATCGTTCTACTTTGTATTATAGATTATTTGTTTCTGTACTTATTCTTCAAAATTCTAGCATATATTTTTACAGAATAAATGTTTTGCAAATAAACTAAAAAAAACAAGATTGACAAAATCTATTTAAGCTTCATAAGTTCATAAACTAAAAAATAAAGAACTTTCTTTTTTAGATTTGCTCAGCTTGTGTTAAGGTAGAAAAAAGGCTTTTTTAAATTGTATTTCAATTCTAATAAAAAATATAAATACAGTTTTTGTTCTATTTATGCTTTAGGTTTTGAATTCCCCCCCCCCCCCCCATAAGTCCAAAGGAGCGTATAATACAGTATACAAGAGTAGGATACATTCCCCTACACCCTTCCCTTCTGTACGCCTCTCAGCTAGACATACAGACATAAAATCATAGGACTATTATAGAGGAGCTTCACTACTAAAAATGAAGGAGACACATGTAAAACTAGAATGTAGTTTACCTTTAGAAATAAAAAGGTTTTGTCAACTTTAATTTTGTAATCCAACCCTTTATATTCATGTTTTACCATATTTTTTGTAAAAACACATGCTCGTGGAGTTTTAAAAGCGAAGCCTTTCTATGATTAGGGTTCGTCCTAACGGATAGATCTTTTCATTAATATAAAATTTTATAATTATCCTACCATGATAATTCCTATAATTGTTAGCTTAGGTAGCATAATCGTTATTAGAAAGTCAGTACGTTAAAACATGCGAATTTTTTTGAAAGCAACTTTTAAAAGTTAAAATTATCCCATTAATCTGATTTTGACGTAATGATTCCTAGGACAACAAGGTTAAATATTTTAAACAGTGCATCAAGTTCTAAAATTGAAAGTCCTTATACAGTATTTACTCAGTTTTGTAACAAATTTATGCACAATTTTGTTAAGACTTAAATTAATGTTCAACCTTATTATTTAGTTATGAATATAGGCATCGATCTTCCATTTGCAATGCCAGTAGACAGACGTATCAATTGATCCAAATAGGATCTTCACTCCAAAAAAAACTCGCCTACGATTTATGGTGTACACAGTGACTTTAAATCTTAAATTTGAAAAGGTCAATGAAATAAAAAACAGTATTTGACATTTAAGAGAGAAAAAAGAGATAGAACAATTGCGCTTAAATTAATTTGGATCCTTTCTTTCTCGCATTAACCCATTAACTACATTAAAAGCTACTATAGAAAGAATTATACATTTTTTATCGTCCATTGTAATATCTATGGATCCCGGTCTTTAAGATTAACATTGAAAACGGAGCATAGAAATATAAAATTCCAGAGAGGGAGGGGACAATGGGCTGTTTATTACCATAGACCCAAAAGTCTGATAATATAATGGTTTCTTATTTGTTTACTTAACAGCCTTGGGGACTTTAATTCAATCTTTATAGGTAAATTTATTTAGTTGAGTATCTAAACGTTTCAACCACTAGTTGTAATCTACAGGGGTTATTTTGGGGAATTGCATCAATTAATTGTCCATTGTCCTATCCCTTAGGATCCCTGATTAAACCTCACAAATTTACAGTGATTGATTGACAATATCTGTAAAACAAAGGGAACTCTAATAGGTAAATTTTTCAGTGAATCGACGCCCTTGGTCCCAAAAGGATTTGGAGCCCCAAGATTTCTAGAACATTCACAGGTAAACTGATATACTATCCCCGGTATTAGCGTGCCTGCTTGCTGGCGTGGAGGTGTCAGGTTCTAGCCTGGATCACAGCGCGTCATACTAGAGACGTTAACAATGGTACATACCGCTGCACATGACACTAAAAGTAAGAGAAAGGGATTTCCTTGGACCGTAAACAGACGCAACTTATTACTATGATCAGTTAGAACTTCCAGACAAAGGTCATGCAATCAAAGAGATTGTTTGTGTTGGATATTATTTATTAATGTAGGTGTTAGAGTGTTGCATCCCAATTACAATTACTAGTCATAATAATTTTTTACTTTTTAATGAGCAATATTTCAAATCACCTCGCTTTGATTTGAGTTTAATTGGGGGTGTTGAACATTGTAAGGATAGTAGCAAAACACGCAACTAGCCACAATTCTATTTAATAATTAGTAATTTTTTTTTGTTTGACTGTTATGATCTCGCCAACCCTTAATTAACGTCTCAATTTTAGGGAAGCTTCAAATATTACCTAGGTTGTCTTTATTAGGCTTTTATACTGCACTCTCTCTCTCTCTCTCTCTCTCTCCTAGAGGCGCAGCAGCTTGTAATAAATGACTAAGTTAATATAATAGATCAAACAATTTTCAAATGGTTCGTAAAATATGTTTTAGGACAAATTTCTTGCGAACGAGGATGAGAATGCTTACGTACAGCTCGAGGTGTTTGGAGACCCTCCGCCCACAGTTACCTGGATGAAGGAAGGATAACTATATATACTGACACTATCGCGATACAGCGTTTTCACTCAAGTGCATTGTTGAGCACACAACCCCCCCCATCCACCTTTTTAAAAAGTAAATCTAAATTTAGGGAGAGAATTTGTTTGTTTATAACTTTAGCTAAGGTTAGGTAATATTTGGTAATGAGTAGCCTTGCAGGTTTAGGGGCTCCCGCAGGGCTTCGGCATAGGAAATGATTTATTGTAATTTCAATGCATAATGTCGACTACGTATATAATATCATATAGCAGTGGTCTTAACAGACATAGTATTAACATGCTGATCATTCAAATGAGAGTCAGTCCAAGCCGTATTATGCATAAAGGGTTAACATTAAAGATTTTGTTGTCTTTCATATTCAGGTTTCAGGTTCAGTTTTGAATCATACTCAATATTTTAAAACTAATCTGAGGATTATTATTAATCTGCAATGTATATATCCTTTTATAAATATACTAGCGGCTTGGCCCCTAGCCTCTAGGGGCTGTGCCCCAAGAGGTTTAATCAAACCAATTTTTCATATTTTAGATTTAAAAGAAAAAAGAAAAAGAAAAAATTTGGGGGGGGAGAATTTTTTTTTTGGGGGGGAGGGGTTAGTCGACCCGACTATTTTAATTTTAGTTTTAAAAAAAAAAGATAATTTTTTTTGAGGGGGGGTATTTTTAATTTTTTTTGGGGGGGGGGGGTTCGGGGTGTTCAACCTCCCAAGAAAATAGTTATAAACCTTCCCGGGACCTATGAGAAGCTACCCTGTAAAGGAGAACCCGATCGGTTCAGCGGTTAGCGAGATCCTTCGCTACACACAGACAAACAGACACACAGACAAACAGACGGACATCGTTCTACTTTGTATTATAGATAGTTATCTATTGGTGTAGGGAAATGTAGATCTCGCTACTTTGGACCGTTTCCAATCCTGGACTTGTGGCAAAAAAGTTTGTGGTTTTTTTATGATTCGCCAAGTTTTTCAATAGTTTAAGTCTGTACGACGTCAGTATCATTTAATATTATATACTAGGATATATAAGTTGGAAAAAATAATGTTAGAGGGAGATTTGAAACCTGCATAAATTTTAAGGATTTTTTTTTATAAAATTCGTTTTTTGTATGATTATTTATCTAAAAGCGGAAATACAATTTAAGTTTATAAATTTTGACCAACAGGATAGGTGGATTGGAAACTAACTGCGCTCTAATTGGTTAAATGATGTGCGACACTTAAGCTTCTCCCATCAGAGCGAAGATAATTTTCAATCCACCAATCACAGATGTCAATATTAATTAATTTAAATTGTGTTTCCGCTTTTAGATAAAGAATTATACAAAAAACGAATTTTATAAAAAAAAATCCTTAAAATTTGATGCAGATTTCAAATCTCCCTCTAACATTAAAATTTCTTCCAACTTATATATCCTATTATTTACTGTTAGGTAGAGTAGCTAAAACATAACTCAGGTCTTCCAGCCTTTTAAAGATTCTTTTTTTATATGTTATTGTTTATGAAATCTTTATATTTTTTTCTCTACCCGTAACTTTTCATTATTAATTCCACAATACGAGCGACGAAATTTTTTTTAAAGTGGAGCTTTTCTATAATTAGGGTCGGTCCGTCCGTCCGAGATATTCGTTATTCGTTAATTTAGGCATGTTAGAATTATCCTATCGATTTCAAACTTTGCATGGTGATTCCTGTAGTAGTTAGGTACGATGTAGAAAGCGTAGCAACACTATAATCGTTACCAGGATGTCCGTACGTCCATTTTAAACATTTTGATTTTTTTACTTTTTTAATAAATTTTTTTTATGTAATAAAATCATAGGATTGATCTGATTTTTTTATTACTGATTCCTATTACAATAAGGTACAATATTATGAGCGAAGCATCTCTATAATCAAGTATTAAAAATGTCAGTATGTCCTTAAACAGAATTCTGTATTTAAGAAGTTTTGCAACAAATTTACGTATAATTTTGTCAAACCTTATATTTTCATATTTTGTATAATCAGTTCTGACACTCAACAAAAGTTAATGTTCGTCTGTCATATCGTTTCAGAGCTTCGCTTTTATGGATGTTGTCATCCTTGTTAATGATGTGATTTTACTAAGGAAAGCTGTATCCCAAGAAATTCAACTATTTATTGCCAGGGAGGGAAGGAATGTTGTGTTGTTTATTACACTAGTCCCAAAAGTGTTATGATAAAGTTTTCTTACTCGTTTTTGTAAAAAAATTAGGGATTTTTATGATTTGTTGATTTTTTTAGTTGAGTGTCCAAACGTTACAGCTCCTAATTGTAATCTACAGAAAGGATACTTTTTGTATCATCATTGTACAGTATGTGTCCCTTTTCACTGTGTTCCTATTGGTATAATAAAGAGATTGATCATCTATACTTTCTTTAATTATTTGTATAATGAGGGAATACATGTATAAGTATAGATGTATAACCCAGACAACAACTTGGCCGAAGTGGTGGGGGCCTTTTTCGTCAGCTTGCAAATTGCTTTCTGCTCTTTTGTAACAACTCGGCTGTGTTAATATTTCCGACGCTGGGTCCCCACCCCGTGGGTAGAATTAGATAAAGCTTCTGCCTCCACTCTTATTCTACTTCAATATCTAGGGTTTTGTGTTTCTTGGTGTAGAATGCGCTCAAAAAGACGACGAAGGAATTTATAAGTAAGTACATCTTATAGTAGAGTAGATTCTCTGAAAATTTAAATGTTGGTATTCTAATAAAAAAAAAATAAGGGAGATACTTGGTATTGATTTGAAAATAATTGAGTGGTCTTTTTGTCAAGTTAAGAAACTAATTTTATTCAGTTTTTAAAATAAAACTAAACGGATTCTTAAAAAGTTTAATAGTTTGTTCTAAAAGACCTGAAAAACTATAAAAAAATTACCCGAAAGAAGGTAAAAATGGAGGGGGGGGGGAGGGATTATAGGATTATTTTAGGATGCTATAGGTGAAAAAAAGTTGTATTTTAATAATAGAGTTTATATGAAACTTATCAAAGATTTCAGAAAAATTATTTTGTTTAGATGCGTTATTGTGAACCGATTTGGAAGACGAGAACATAAATTTAAACTGTTTATTGCAAGTAAGTAATTTCTATTACCTAAAGAAGTAGTAAGGATTTTATTCTTGCCAATTTAGTTCTCGATTTCCCAATTTATGAAGAGCTTTACATAAGTCTGAGAATGGCTATAGGCTTTTTTTTCTCATAATTTAAGTCTTCGATGGATTTATGTAATTTTTTGCCCCATAAGGAGCAGCAATCAATAAATGGCTAAAAAATATTTTTTTAGCAATTTTTTTCTGCCAAAAAATCGTTGTGACAGTATTGATTGATTTTCTGCATTTTATTGCACAAAAACAAGCTGTAAAAGTTATCAATAAAGAAAATTAAAGGTGTAGGATAATTGCCTATTACAAAACTTTAGTACAAAGGTCGTAAAATAAAAGGGTTGTATTCTGTTGCGATACTTATGGCCATAACTGTCCTTATTTTTTATTATATGTGTCCTTTAAATCGATGTATTATTACTTGGATGTTGCATCAGATTTTTATGTTTACTGATAAAGTAATACTAGCAGCTGGCTAAAATAATAATTCCCCGCCATTTACCCCTTTTACCTCAACCCCTCTTCTTCTAAATGAATGAACGAACTAACCAATAATTTCTCCTGTCATAATATCCACGTATATCCTATATCCATTGTCCCTTATACAAGTCGGTCATTTCCTCTATTAGGATAAACAAACTTATTTGTGTTTTCACTTTCACTTCATAGCACTTCCTAATTTAAGTTTTGTAAATATAAACAAGGATGACAACATCCATAAAAGCGAACCACAACACATCAGATGGTCTAACTAACATTAACAAACATGAACTGAAAACACTTTTGATATTTAAGAAACACACTATTATAATGAAAACTGAGTAAAACTGATTTTCAAGTTTATCATAGAGATAATTACATGTCGCCTTATCGTCATATGAATCACAAATTCAAAAATAGAATATTTTAACATGTTTGAAATAACGAGAGAGGGAGAGAGAAATAGAGAGAGAGAGAGACAGAGAGAGAGAGAGAGAGAGAGAGAGAGAGACAGAGAGAGAGAGAGAGACAGAGAGAGAGAGAGAGAGACAGAGAGAGAGAGAAAGAGAGAGAGAGAGACAGAGAGACAGAGAGAGGCAATAGATAGTCATAAAGAATAGATTTTTTATGAGAGAGAAGAAAATAAAAAAATTACTAATAGATTTGAGAGAAAGGCTGAAAAATTAGGAGTAAAATAATTTTTTTCCAAGTTAATAAATAATATTTTGTAGGATCATGGCAAAGCCGACCCGCCCCTCCCAAAAAAGAGGTAAGTTTATATTTTATTTTATCTTACAAACCAAGACGAAGCCAACCACTTTTAATTCCTGTGACGTCTTAAAAAGGAGGGATTCTCCATCTCTTTTTTAAGGGTTTTCTTTCTTACTTCTCCTCTTCTCCCTCATTTTTATGACGTAACAGGAATCAAAAGTGGTGCAGATTGGGCTTCGTCACGAAAATCGTATTAATCATCATCTTATTTATTCCTAATATTACTCTAACAGGATGTCTGTCTGTGTGTCTGTACAGAAAATCTCGCTAATTGCACTAGCAATATTGCTCGCTTTCACAGTGAAACTTCAAATAGATCCTGGGAAGATTTTTCACTTGTTTTCACTTGTTAGGGATGATTTCACCTGGGAGAAATCATCCTTAGAAAATATTAACCCCTTCCCTTAAGAACTTTGTTTAGGCTCAACTCGCAACTCTCCCTCCCCATTCTTATTTAAAATGCCCCTAGAGGTCTTCACAATAATGCATGTGTTCAGTCAAGTACATATTTGTCTAATTTAATGTAAGCTTGAATTTAGCAAAACACTTGATGTTATTTTTAAGGGCGCGTTAGACTGTCTGTCATCTACTTATATCTTTTACAACTATTTATCTATAATACAAAGTAGAATGATGTCTGTCCGTCCGTCCGTCTGTCTGTCCGACCGTCTGTCTGTCCGTCCGTCTGTCCCTTAAGATCTCAGTAACCACTGAACCGCTCGGATTCTACTCTTCAGGGAATTTACCTACTGGTCCTAGGGAGGTTTTAGGCTATTTTCTTGGAGGTGGGACACCCACAACCCCCCCAAAAACAAAAAAATTCCCCCCTTCAATCGAATTTTGCTTATATAAATATGTTTTTTGCCATGTAGTTTTCCAACTTAAGAAAAAGTTTATTGCTTAGATAGATATATTAAAATTCAATTTAGCAAAACACTTGATGTTATTTTTAAGGGCGCGTTAGACTGTCTGTCATCTACTTATATCTTTTACAACTATTTATCTATAATACAAAGTAGAATGATGTCTGTCCGTCCGTCCGTCTGTCTGTCCGACCGTCTGTCTGTCCGTCCGTCTGTCCCTTAAGATCTCAGTAACCACTGAACCGCTCGGATTCTACTCTTCAGGGAATTTACCTACTGGTCCTAGGGAGGTTTTAGGCTATTTTCTTGGAGGTGGGACACCCACAACCCCCCCAAAAACAAAAAAATTCCCCCCTTCAATCGAATTTTGCTTATATAAATATGTTTTTTGCCATGTAGTTTTCCAACTTAAGAAAAAGTTTATTGCTTAGATAGATATATTAAAATTCAATTTATAAAATGTCAAATTTGTTAATCCCCAAGGTTTTCTTGTTACTTTTCATTTTCTTAACTGCCATATATTTTGAAAAGTTGAAATATTTATCTCTTAGTTTATGAACCCAGTAAGTATCCTTTATGTGATGATGTCCATTTAAATTGTAAACTCGTAATTCTCAAGGGCGGACAAAACACAAGAGAAAACAAATTTGAACACGAACACACAATTTTACTAAAAAATAAATGATTTAAGCTAGCGGGTTAAACTTATGGGTGTAAGAAACGGAATGTTTATAGTGAAAGATGGGGGGGGGGGATATTGTAGTCTAATGATAAAATAGTTATTTATCGTATCGTATTATAGACAGCTTTCCACGTATATTAAAATATAAAAATTATAAGATTAAAACCAGTTTTGTTAACCCCGAGGAGCCGAATGCCCAGGCTAACAAAATTGGTATTAACCTTATGATTTTTATTTTGATATTCGTGGAAAATAGCCGTAGTTCGATGCTATACATGATTTTTCAGTATGATTGATTAATGTTATAATTATATTTTTGCTATGTCTTTTTGAACATGATTATCACATTTTCCAGAATAGACATCACTTTTCTTTACTTTCGTTTTCCTTTTAGTGAAATGTAACACTTGACTGGGAAAAAGCCGCCACTTTTTTTTCATAAAAGCTGTATGTGTTTGCAAATCCGCAAAAAAGTTTGCACATACCTACCGTAAAATTAGTCAAAGCCCAAATTGTGTCAAAAATGATCCATGTGACGTAATAAAAATGAGGGATTATCCATCTCTTTTTTTAGGGGTTTTCTTTTCCACTTCTTTTCTCATCTCCCTCATTTTATTACGTCACATGGATCATTTTTGACACAATTTTAACACAATTTAGGCTTTGTCTAAAATTATATATTTTCCTCTGTATGGCTTTGTCACTTCTGGATTAGAAACGGTTTTTAGGCATACTGAAAAGTCATTAAAACATCGTATAACAAACAATGTTCCACGAATATTAAAATAAAAATCATAATTTTTTTTTCGTACCAATTCAATAATTTTCTGTATTTCTTCAGATATCCACCAAATATTTCTTAACATAAAAAGGTTATGATCAAAATCCTTTGACTTTTACAAAAAAAAAGTATTTTTAAAGCAATTTGAACCCAAAAGAAAATATTTTACTTTTAGCCATATTCAGTCGTCAAATAGGAAATATTTTCAAATAAGGCCTACAAACATTATTAAGTAGTTTGTTTGCAATAAGATTTTTTTGGCTAAAATGTATAAACTATCAAAAGCCTAACATATCATATTTCTACTTTTATTTGTAAAACTTAAGAAAAGTTAAGACAAACCCCAAACTGTCCCAGTTTGAGCAAGACGATTCCAGTGACGTCATATACGTTTCGGGTAAGAAAAAGGGATGGGGGGAAGAAAATCTCTTCAAAAGAGATTGGAGAAAAGGGAAGAGATTTTCTTCCCCCCCTTCCCTTTTTATATGACGTCACAGGGATCGTCTTGCTCAACCGGGACAGTTTGGGGTTTGTCATTTTTTTGGCTAAAATGTAAAAAAGCCTAACATATCATATTTCTACTTTTATTTGTAAAACTAAAGAAAAGTTAAATTTAAAGTAGCGCAATTAAATTTACAGGTCCAACAACCATGGTATTAGGAAATTAACTCCAAACAGATAACCAATTCATTGAATGCGCGTCCTTTATGTTGTAAGCCTAAGCCTGCTGCGTATTTTTATGGTCAACGTATTCTTCCTACTTTATGCACGGTCCTGACATAGCACATGTCCTTTTTTAATGTCTTTACTATGCCGCGATCTCGGCAATTTTCCAATAGCAAAACGATGTTACATTTCATTTTTTTTTTCATGTTTACAAGGCTTTAAACATTCAATGCTTCTAACAAAGTTTTATGAAAGTTTCGCATCTTCAAAAATTGTGCATTTGACCTTTAAAACACATTTTGGCCACAATATAGCTGTAACAAGACGCCACTAATTAGGAATATTTTACCTACTTTCTTAGACATCAAACATTCACAAAATTGAATTTTAACTTAATCATATTTAGCTATTTTGCAAAACATCCATAAGTAGCGAAGCTCTTGAATGTGAAAATAAGCAAAGAAAATGAAAGGAAATAGGTTGCTTAACAGAAAAACTGTCGGACATAGTAAGTTGAAATTTTAGAAGTTTATCTTTGATAACAGCTGAGAAATATATATGTATATATATCAGTATGATAGACCGACGGACAATATGATTTCTAGAGTAGATGTGCATTGGCCAGCAAAATGTTCACCAAAAAATAGGTATTATCCTAATATAAAAAGTAGTAAGCGTTTTTTTTCTGTCCCGAAGGATCTCGCTAACCGATGAACCGAAATTGTTCTCCTTTACAGTGAATCAGCTTATATGTCCTGGGAAGGTTTACAAGTATTTTTGGGGAGGGTGTCTTAACCCCTCCCCCCCCAAAAAAAATATTTTTTTTACTCTTTTGAAACTCAAATTTAAAATGTTATGAGGTCGACTTTTCCCCATCCTACCTTAAGTGTTCCTAGAGGCTTCAAGGGGCGTAGGGGCTCAAATAGTAAAAGAGAAAAACATATGTATTAACAGTCTGTTTTGAATAACAGCTGAGATATTCAAGTTTCTCACTAACAGTTTCAAAAAGACAGAAAAACATGACAATTTAAATTATAGAGTATCTTTGCTACTAAAAAATATATTTTTAATGCTAGAGTTCTGCAAAATTACAAAAAAAACTACATTTAAATTGGATAAGATTATAAACCAAAGCCATGTCATTTGTGCATTTTTACGTTTGTTGAATTCATTGTGCTTTGCTTTTGTGGATATTGTCATCCATATTTTTTTTTGAAAATATGTTTTCAAAATATTCATGAAAGCAAACGATCCATAAAATTGTCAACTTTCAATTCAATACTGAAATAGAATATCAAATATATCTTATTTCTTTCTATATTTACTAGCGGCTACTTCCCTAGAAGCCTCTAGGGGCACTGGTAGGAGAGAAAAAAGTCGACCTCATCCCATTTTGAATTTAAAAATTTAGTTTAAAAAGAGTTTTAAAATATATTTTTTTCTGGGGGGGGAGGAGGGGAAAAGACACCCTCTCCAAAAATAGTTTAAAACCTTCCCAGGACCTATACGAAGCTTCACTTTAAAGGTTTAGTGGTTAGCGAGATTCTTCGGGACAGGCAAAAAACGCTTACTACTTTATGTAATAAGATTGTCAGGGATCTTAAAGGACAACACAATGTTAAACAAATAATAAATCTCCATTATTTTTAGTAAAATTTCCCCTTTTAAGTTCAGTATAATTGACAAAAAGTTTTTATTTAAATTCTTTTTTTTTGATCTAAAACCCACCGTTCTTCAAAGTTTTATATAAACGTTTTCTTATTCGTTAATCCAACAAATTTTCATTAAGTTGATGGTTCAAACTATACCCCTTTTTAATCACTAATTTTAATCTACACAAGAGATACTTTTATGTATCATCATTGGGATGTAATTGTACATCAATTTATTGGCCATTGTCTTTAGATCACTGAAAACTAACTCTAAATATCTTAGATTTGGTTTAAGTTGAGCAATGCTTTTTAAATAATGAAAATCACCCTTTAGTGGTTATTCATTTTTATATTTAATTTACTTATATTTAAACTAAACTTATCTATTTCAGGTGCCAATCTACTGGTCAGAAATTCCCCGTTCAAAATTTATAAAGGAACCGTAGAACAATCATAATATTTAGCATTAGTAGCTCCAAAAATAGATGTGAAAGAATAGAAATATAATTAAGATTTCTACCTGGATCCAAGGTTGGAGACCTTTATTGTCTGCTAGCAAATTACTTGCTGCTCTTTTGTAGCAACTTGGCTGCACTAATGTTTGCGACGCTATTGGCTGATAATCAAAAACACTAAATGAAAGTCGGCACAGATTCAAAATACTGGGGACGTACAATAATTTAACCACATACCCCTTTATTATTTTACTTTAATGCTCCAAAGTCCATGAGCTATAGAAGTAAGTATTAAAGAACGTTGCTTTAGATCCTTGCTTAAGATTCCAAAGGGCACAATTTCACACAATAAACTTAAGGTGAAGATTAATTTATCGTCCATTATCCTATCCCTGCATCCCCTTATTTTCTATCATAATTGCCTTAGATTTCCATAGAGAATATTTCTTACATTATTTTCATTATTTTCTTATTATTAAAACTCGGTTCATTCATCTTAGCTTATAATCCATGGGCGGTTTCCATAAAATGACATGTCGACCACATCGAATTTTTTGGAGGAAAATTTAAATTGACCAATGGTAAAATATATACTGGCCTATCATTGGTAATTTACATTGCATGATGTTATTTTTTATATATAAGCTGCTTCAGATCATTTCCTATAAACTTCCTGTAGAAAGAATAGCTGCGCTATTTTCAACTACAAATAATCCAAAGGGATGAGACAATGGCCGATAAATTGATGCCCATCCTTATTGATGATACACAAAATTACCCCATATGTAGATAGATTTTAATTAGTGGTTGAAACGTTTTGACACTCAACTAAATGAACCAGCTGATAAAAAATCAATTTAAGTCCCCAAGGTTGTTAAGCCAACGAATAAAAAAACGTTATTAAAAGACTTTGGCGACTAGTGTAAAAAAAGCCCAAGGTCCCCTCCCGCCCTGACAAATAATGTTTTACGGTGTAAAACTACAGGAGGGACATAAAGAAACTGTTTTCTTCACAGCAAAGTTGACTGTGGCTAATAAAACAGGAGTATGGTCTTTCAATGGACAGGTAAATAAAGAAATATAGACTGACAGAAAGATAGACGGAATGACAGAAAGACAAACAGACAGAAAAGCATACAAACAAACAGAAAGAAAAGCATACAAACAGACAGACAAATAGACAGACAAACAGACAGACAAACAGACAGACAAACAGACAGACAAACAGACAGACAAACAAACATACAGACACACATACAGACAAACAGACAGACAAACAGACAGACAAACAGACAGACAAACAGACAGACAAACAGACAGACAAACAGACAGACAGACAAACAGACAGACAAACAGACAAACAGACAGACAAACAGACAGACAAACGACAGACAAACAGACAGACAAACAGACAGACAAACAGACAGACAAACCGACAGACAAACAGACAGACAAACAGACAAACAAACAGACAGACAAACAGACAGACAAACAGACAGACAAACAGACAGACAAACAGACATACAAACAGACATACAAACAGACAGACAAACAGACATACAAACAGACAGACAAACAGACAGACAAACAGACAGACAAACAGACAGACAAACAGACAGACAAACAGACAGACAAACAGACAGACAAACAGACAGACAAACAGACAGACAAACAGACAGACAAACAGACAGACAAACAGACAGACAAACAGACAGACAAACAGACAGACAAACAGACAGACAAACAGACAGACAAACAGACAGACAAACAGACAGACAAACAGACAGACAAACAGACAGACAAACAGACAGACAAACAGACAGACAAACAGACAGACAAACAGACAGACAAACAGACAGACAAACAGACAGACAAACAGACAGACAAACAGACAGACAAACAGACAGACAAACAGACAGACAAACAGACAGACAAACAGAAGACAAACAGACAGACAAACAGACAGACAAACAGACAGACAAACAGACAGACAAACAGACAGACAAACAGACAGACAAACAGAAGACAAACAGACAGACAAACAGACAGACAATCAGACAGACAGACATACAAACAGACAGACAAACAGACAGACAAACAGACAGACAAACAGACATACAAACAGACAGACAAACAGACAAACAGACTATCCGACAGACAAACAGACAGCCAAACAGACGGCTAAACAGACAGACAGACTGACAAACAGACAGACAGACTGACAAACAGACAGACAGACTGACAAACAGACAGACAAACTGACAGATAAAAAGACAGACAAACAGACAGACAATAAAGTTAATTTCATTCAGGAATGTAAAAATGGTGACAAGTACGAGATTTCCTCAGGTGGCGGAAATTTCACAATTGGCATAAAAAATCCACTTCATGCCGACACTGGCTGCTATAGGTTAGTTAGATAGATTGTCCTGTAAGATATCAGAAAAGGCTGTACCCTATTTGTATGGGCAATGAATGAAGAATAAATATAAAACCCTTTGAGCTATCCAATATGGGGGGAAGATTGGTTTATTGTTCATTGTGTTGTCCCTGTATTCAGAAATGCTGCTGTTCTATGATTAGGTTTTGTTTATTAGTCATCATTAAGGAAAATACAAAACATGACTTAACAAGCTTTTTTAAATAATAAAAAAGCTTAGATAATTATCTCCATAAAACCTTAGTTTGTAATTAAATGGCAGTATAACTAAGATTATTAAATATAATCACCTAATTATAACAACATTTTTAAATTAAAAAGTTAAAAATACGTTTAAGACGCCTTTTAACTCTGAATACTTTTATATAAAATGATTAATTTGGCTGAAATTAACATAATAAAAATCACTATTATTGAATTAAATACATAAGATATCAATATATAAGTAGGAACATTGATATAACGTCCTATGTTCTACTAACTGTAGCGCATCCGCTCGTAGTCGTGGAGTGATTGGTTTGAATCTCGGCTCATCACCGCTTCATAACTAAAGAAAATGGTTTCTAATGCAGCTATGTCAGCTGTGCGACATTAATAGTTAGCGTAGGGGGAATACCTTGGTCTAAAACAGGCGCAGCTAATTACCATGCACGTTTATGACTTCCAGACAAAGGACGTGTCATCAAACGTGTCGGTTGGCTGTTATCTAACCTGAGTGTCATTGCAGCTGCCTCGCCCGTAAGAGGTAATTTACGACCAAATGAACAACTTTTGGAAAAGATTCGCTCAAAAAAATCCTTTTTTTTAGGTGTAGTTTAGTGGGAGCTGATCTTTCGTGTGAAACCTACCTGGACGTACAATGTAAGTTTGTTAGAAGTTGCGCAGCTACTCTATAAAATAAGGTTCTGTTATTAAATAAGTGGCAATAATAGGTGCTTTTCCTACATTAAAAAAAAAAGTTTAAGATGAAAATTGTTTTTTTTCCTAGTATGGCTTCGAAACCGATTATTATCCAGTTGATTAAAAAAATTTCTAAGCCTACTGAAAAATCATGTATGGCAACAAATTACGGACAATTTTCCACGAATATTAAAATAAAAATCATAGAATTAAATCTTGTACTTTTAATTTTGATATCCACGCAAATAGCTATTCTACCCTTTATTAAAATAGATTTAAACATTTGAATAAACAGAGGACAGCCTGACATAGCTTATTTGTAGTATATACTTGTGGATTTGCCCCTATGGGGGTTGGGGATAACACCAACAATTAAAAAGCAATAAAAACCATCATTTTAATAGTTCGTGCGGAGTTTTTTCCAACCCTCTAGAAATTTACTAAAACCGTCATAACCAGTAGATAAACTTCATCAGGGTAGACGAACAGCCGGCCGAACGGTCAAACCTTTAGACAGATGGACAGACAGACATCATTCTACTTTGTATGAAAGATAACAAGAAATGGGGTCAAGACTAAGGGCTTATCCCACAAAAATATTTCAATTGTTGTGAAATAGAAATTCCTTTAGATTAGTATAAAACGCAGGAACATTTTCGAAGTAGCGCAACTACTTTTCAATGTTTGTGCGTTGATTTGGAAAAAGGCCGTAATTCTTGAGGTTTCTTTGAAAGTAGCGTTATATCCTATTATACAAAGGTTTTTGTTTTATTTGTCCACTAAGATATAGATATTATATTACTGCAATTTGATTCTCCAATCTTTACATGGAATGCTATAGGATGTTCTTTATATTTAGATTCTAGGTTATTTTCTTCCCTTTTCTTTGGTTATATAGCCTCTAAATTCTAGAGTGGAAATCGCTAACATAATTATGATATAACATATTAGTAGCATCAATGAAGATGATCTTAAAATGAGATTTTACAAGCATTTTTCACATAGATAAGATTGGATTGGTATTAAAGCAACCCTCCCCTCTTTCATGGTCTTTAAATATACATTAGAAGAGGTGTAATGTTATCTGCTAGTTTTTGTCTATTTTAACTTTCTGATTTTCTCGACTCACATTCAAGATAGACGGCTGAAATTTTTAGGGATTAAATAAGTTCACAGTTTACTTATTTCAAACAAGTTCTATCAAGATTTTACCAATTTTGGTATTTATTCATTTCTGCACATTATTCACATTATTACTAGCACAAAATGCACCAACTTAACTTTCAGTATTAATTCAACCCCTCTTATTATTTTGATATTGTGTCTGTTTTGCGAATAAAACACTTTACACTAAGCGGAAGTGTGGGACAACTCACGTTTAAAAATAGCGTTATGGACTGACCGATGGACAGACAAAGTGTATTATAGAGTAGCTCCGACACAATACAATCTGTCCCGATTTTGTATTACTTTTGCGGAACATGAGTCCATAATTCTTCCCCCCTTCCCTTTTTCGGGAAAGAAAAAAATTACGTAACTGGAAAAATGTTCCGCAAAAGTAATACAAAATCGGGACAGATTGTATTGTGTCGTAGCTCCGCTACTAAAAATCATGTACGGAAGAAGACATATGTTAAAGTGATACGGTTAGTTAAACAAATAAACAATACTCTTTTTGTTACAAGGGCAATATAGATAGATAGATAGATAGATAGATAGATAGATAGATAGATAGATAGATAGATAGATAGATAGATAGATAGATAGATAGATAGATAGATAGATAGATAGATAGATAGATAGATAGATAGATAGATAGATAGATAGATATATAGATAGATAGATAGATAGATAGATAGATAGATAGATAGATATATAGATAGATAGATAGATAGATAGATAGAAAGATAGATAGATAGATAGATAGATAGATAGATAGATAGATAGATAGATAGATAGATAGATAGATAGATAGATAGATAGATAGATAGATAGATAGATAGATAGATAGATAGATAGATAGATAGATAGATAGATAGATAGATAGATAGATAGATAGATAGATAGATAGATAGATAGATAGATAGATAGATAGATAGATAGATAGATAGATAGATAGATAGATAGATAGATAGATAGATAGATAGATAGATAGATAGATAGATAGATAGATAGATAGATAGATAGATAGGTAGGTAGATAGATATATAGATAGATAGATAGATAGATAGATAGATAGATAGATAGATAGATAGACAGACAGACAGACAGATAGATAGATAGATAGATAGATAGATAGATAGATAGATAAATAGATAGATAGATAGATAGATAGATAGATAGATAGATAGATAGATAGATAGATAGATAGATAGATAGATAGATAGATAGATAGATAGATAGATAGATAGATAGATAGATAGATAGATAGATAGATAGATAGATAGCTTTTCTCCTATTTCTTGCCACGAAAGGAACTATTCCCAAGGAATCTTTTCATAGGTCCCAGGGTGGTTTTAGGTTATTCTATTTCTAAATTTATATCTTGGGAATGTTTTAAGTTGTTTTATATAACATCTATCTCTAAATGCTGGAGATGCAGCCGCTAGCACTATTAAAACTAACAATCTATAGATGACACAATTTTGTGTTATTTTAACTGAAAAGTAAAAGTGTTTCTATTCTTAAACTGTTTTAAAAAAATATTAAAATTTAGTTTTCCTGTATACATATGTACGTACATTCATATTTGGTTACTATCCTTATACTAAAGTAACAGGATGTCTATCTGTTTGTCTGTTTGTGTTCTTGTGTGTCTGTGTGTTTGTACCGAAGGATCTCGCTAACCGCTGTTCTTCTTTACAGGGTAGATTCTTATAGGTCTTGGAAAGGTTTATAACTATTTTGAGGGAGGGTACCACCACCCTCCCAAGAGAAATCGCCCCTAGAAGAAAATTATTCCCCTCCCAAAAAATCTTTATTTTTTATTTTTTAACTGAAATTAAAAATGTGGGGGGGCACCCTGCCCCCCCTCAAAAAAATTCTCTCAACCCCCATCAAAAAAAATTTTTTTTTTACTTTTTCTTTTTAAATCTAGAATAATAAATTAGGTTATCCTATTCGACTCTCCCCTCCTCAAGTGCCCCTAGAGGCCTCTAGGGGGCGTAGCCGCTAATGGATTATATAGGGACAAGGGACCAGGTTCTGACAGACAATTCTAAGTGAAAATTTCCCAAGAACCCACTTCATTTCCCCCCTCCCTTCTTATCCACTTCCCTATAGTTACAGGACAAAACTAGCTTTACGCCAATATTACGCCGCAAAAATGTCAAAAATTTCCAGCAATTTCAAATGAAATTAATTGGTGAATCATGGCCGCTTGGTTTATTCGCCATTTTTCAGGAAGGGGGAGTATAGTGAGGGTTAAAATAATCTAAAACCAGGGAGGAAGGGATCATTGGCACCAGTACCCAAAATTATATAGCAAAGTTATCTTATTTGTTGGCTCATTTTTTTGGAAAATAGAAATGTAATATGGAAATATTGTTTTGTTGTAAAACTAATAAAACAGAATTCAAGGTATTTTTTTCTAAAACATATTTATTTCAAATTTATTACATCAATCAATTAACAAGTAAAGTAAAAAGAAGTGGACTTTAAACTCTGGTTATACAAATTGATATAGAAGTACTACTTGCACCCAGGGAAAAGGGAATGTGATTCTGACAAACAATTCTAAAGGAAGAAATTTCCACAACCAACTTCTCTTTTTTCTCCCCCCTTCTTACCCACTCCCCTTAAGTTACGCAAAAGGGTTCACCATATTTTGTTCTGCTATTAGAACCATGGAAGTACGTATTGACCAACATCTGATGACTATGTTAGATTCCTAAATTAACAACACAAATTTTCCTGCAATATTCACATCTTATATGCCGATTTTTATAAAAAAAAATGTACTACTAAAAAACCAAAAAGCTTTACTTTTAAGATAAATACATTTTCAAAACTTTTACAAATGAGAAATAATCAGGATTTTGAACTAGGACAATGAATCTAATTCGTAATTGTTACTTTGCAGGGATATAAAGGGATAAGACAATGGCAAATGGCCAATGTACACCTCCAATGCTGTAAACAAAATTACCTCTTTTGTAGATAACAATTAGTAGTTGAAACGATTGGACACTCAATTTAATGGAAACAATGATCAAAATTCAATATAAATCCTCAAAGCCAACGAATAGGAAACATTATTATAAAACTTTGGGGACTAGAGTAATAAACATTCCAATGTCCCCTCCCACCCTGGTTAATTGGGCAGATTCTTCTTATAGGGAATTAAAGGGATTCGGATTGAATTCAGCCATATTGTCCACTCCCTTCCTGTAAATAACTTACTAGAGCAAATCAAGAATGTTTTTGTTTTGAGTAGGAGAGGGAAGAAGTAGGGAGAGGATATAGAATTTAAAAACTAACACAGTTGTTCTGAAATAAAAGTAGGAATATAATTTGTATGGTGCTTTGACAAATAAGGATATGTATTAGCATAAGAAGTGCAGCAATAACATTGATTTAATAAGATAATAACTATAAAACAAATTCAAAAATCTAAAGAAAATTTATTCATTTTGGCACATATGTCTTTAAAACACAATTCGTTATATCTTAGACTTTTTTAAAATTTTGCTCTGTAAATCAATTGTCTCAAAAAAAAACTTGTCTGCGTGTCAAATTATCAGTTTTTTTAAATTGAAATCTCTTAGTAGAATTTGGATATATATCTTAATAAAAATTCATGTATAGCATCGTATTACAGACAATTTTCAACAAATATTAAAATAAAATCATAGAGTTAAAACCAGTTTTGTTAGCCCATGCCTAATATTCAATATTCGCGTAAGGGTGTCCATGATAAGATGTGATAAATAATTATTAATTTATTTCAACTTCAAAACACCTGTGCTAGACTTACAAAAAGAATTAGGAGGGAGAGGGGAGAAGGGAAAAAATTAGGGACAGATATATTAGTATTACCCTTGGCCTAGAAAATTTCAAAATGTCAGTAGACATCAAATTGAGATCAGGGATAGGTCAATGCAATATGAATATTTAATTTTCATGTTTGGAAAATGCTTTTTGATCTTAGGGACACATTTAATTCTCAATTCCTTTTCTTAGACACTTGTGAAATGTAGACAGACTTACACAAGTTAATGATAGAGTAGATTCAATATTTAATTCAAAATACAAACAGATTTTTAAGTATTTATTTATATTAGATTAAATGCAGTATTGGGTAAATATGATTAAATATGTATACTTTATTTAGCAATGGTTAAATGGTTAAATATATTAATGATTCAAACTATTGATTATTTAAGCTGGAAAGTTCTGAAGTAGCGGGATGTCTGTTCGTGTGTCAGGACACCAAAGCAGTAGGATGGCTGTCTGTTTAATTAATACAAATGTATTAATTAACTATGCACTTTGAAGGGGTGGAATATCTGCCTGTGCAAACTCGTTGAAGTAGTAGGATGTCTGTAAATAGCTGAATTGGTCTAATAAGACTCGACCCCAAGCCAGAAGTGTTCTGTGTGTGGACTCTCAATTGCAACTGTTTTAATAAATGTTCTCTTTACTCTTCCAGAATAATTGAGAGTAATTAAAGAGTAATTAAGAGTAAAAACTTAAACTTGTCTGCAACTTGAATATGACACTTGGGTTTATTTTTGAATTATTGAATAATTGGGGAATAGTCCCTTTCGTGGCAACACCCTTTAAGGAGCGATTCGTCGCATTTTTAAAATGGCTTTTGATAGGGTTTTTTTTTAGGTTAGGTTAGGTTGTATTGGGTTAGGTGATTGCCCCACAGGGTTAGAGCCCTCAGCAGGGGCTAGAAATAGGAGAAAAGCTACTGTGAAAAAAAACGAAGAATCGCCCCTTGAAGAGCGTTGCCACGAAAGGGACTATACCCAATAATTGTATAAAGATCGTCTACGTTTGCAGTATACATATATGTGTCTCTATACGTATATCTATTAATTAGAACACTGTAATTAATTTAGATATGATATTTGCATTGCTATTCTAATACTTTAAGTGGCGCAGCAATAAATGTAATAAGTATAGATGTATAACTCAGACAACTACCTGGCCCCGGTCTTGGGGACCTTATTCGTCTGCTAGCAAATTTCATTTGCTCTTTTGTGTTGATATTTACTACTCTATTGTCTGTTGTTCAAAGACCCAATTGAAAGTCGGCACAGAGTCCTCGAGGTTGGGACATATAGTTATTTAACCCCTTCCCATAGTCTAATTTTTATTCTAATGGCGAAGCTTTAACAAGCCATCATCTTTTTAAAAAGAATCATTATGATTCTAGTAATTTTCAAATATACATATTTTAACTTGTCTCTAAGGAAGGGGGAATAGATATAATATACGTGGATATATTGACGACAGGGTAAAATTTAGGTTGCTAATATGGTCTTTATTTATTGGTCAGTTCGTTCATGTGGTAGGAGGGTAGGCGATGGTTGTATCGTTTTTTTTTTGGCTAGCTTGTAGTATTACTTTTTTTGGAGTACATAATTATTTGGTGTGACATCCAAAACAAATTTTAATCGATTGACGGGGGAATGAGGAGTATAGTCAAAACAATTTCAAGACCTGTATTTTGAAACTTTTAGAAAATCTTTTGTTTGTTTTTTTGTTATTTTCGCTACTTATGGATATATTTCTTCTGTTATTATTATGTTTTGAATTTCAAAAACATAGGAATTTAAGAAAGCTTTAAAAAAACAGGGTTCAGATATTATGATATGAGAAGTGGTTTAATGCTTTTCAGTCACAGAATTTTCAAATTTTATATGTTAAAATATATGTTTAAGAATGATAAGACAATGAACAATAAATAAATTTACATTCATAATGATGATTAAAATTAAAATTACCCCGTCTGTAGATTTCATTTAGTGGTTAAAACGTTTGGACACTAGACTTAATAAACTTAAAGATCAAAAATACATAATAGTCCCCAAAGGTGTTGAGCCAACGAAAAAAGAAGACGTTATTATAAAACTTTAGGGACTTGGGTAAAAAAAAGCCCAATTTCCTCTCCCTTCCTGGGTTCATTGTGTTATCCCAATATCTCTAAAATTGAGCAGTTTTAATGGATTTATTGTTATTTGGATCTTACACCAGACTTTCATGTACTTTAATAAAGTATTCTATTACCCCATCCCCTCTTACTGGATTAATGGACGGACCAATAAATAAGGTCCAAAATATCAACTAAATTAACACAAATTTTCCCCTGTCAATATATCCACGTAATTTGTATCCATTTTTTTGAGAAGTTTTACGGCGAATGTTATCAAATGCTATACGAATGTCAAGGTGACATAAATTACATATATAATTTTTACTTGTGTGAAAAATACCGTCAAAAAGTTTAAAAGTTTAGTATAATAAGTTAAATAGCTAGGAAAAGTAAGATGAAGACGAAGAAAGTTGCTCAATGCGACGTCATAAAAATGAGGGATCATCCATCTCTTTTTTAGGGATTTTCTTTTCCACTTCTCCTCTCCTCATCCTTCATTTTTTTTAAATTAAAGTTTTTTTTTGAGGGACTTTCTTCGTCTTCAAGAAAGAGAACGAGAAGCAAGAAAAAGATACTTTCTATTTAGTATGGCCTGGAAATCAATTATTATTTGCAGGATTAGATTCAGCGATACTGAAATATCAAGCTTGTCATCGTAATAGAAACATTTTTTAACGAATATTGAAATAGATCGAATAACCAATATTATAAACTGGGCCTACGGCCCTGTGGGGGCTAACAAAACTGGTTTATTGATATTGTTATATTTTTTTTTATTTTAATCCGCGGAAAAAATGTATATAATACGATGCCATAATAACTATCATTCTTTTAAATCATAAAATTGAACTATCACACAAAATGTGGTTGAGCATTGATAACACCCCCCCCCCCCACCTCAGACAAAAAACCTTACTACTTTAAATAAAAGAATTTGTTCCTTCGTACAAAAAATAACTAAGTTTTATTCTTCTGTATATTCTATATAATCCAGTTTTACGTCAAATGCTAACAGTTGCAAAGAAATTTTCTTTAGAAATTTATAGCATCTTATAAATGCAATATAGCTGCAATTTATCATAAAACAAGAGCATTTATTTACACAAAAGTATAAATAAATCAAAGATTATTAGATAAAAAAAAGTGTAAATAATTTACTAAATATTATATTTTTGTAAGATTGTTAAATTTTGAGTTTTAAAATGGTAAAAAAATACAGTTTTTTTGATTATTCATATTTAGAATGCTGTTAAGATGTACGAACTTGTTTACCTTAATAAAAGAGTAGTTGCACTACTTTTGAGAAAAATTGAGTTAAGATTACTATTTTAAAAATATTTTAGAATTGAAATAGTGCATTTAAAACAATTTTAAGTATGTCCCTAATATTTACTTTTCTTATATTTTGCTCTTTCTCTCTCTCTTCCTTTTTTTCTTTCTTTTTTTCTCCCTCTTCTTTCTCCCTCTCTTTCTCTATCTCTATACATTCCACTCTTTATCTCTCTCCCCCCCTCTCTCTATCTCTCTCTCTCTCTCTCTCTCTCTCTCTCGCTCTCTTTCTCTCTCTTTCTCTCTCTCTCTCTCTCTCTCTCTCTCTCTCTCTCTCTCTCTCTCTCTCTCTCTCTCTCTCTCTCTCTCTCTCTCTCTCTCTCTCTCTCTCTCTCTCTCTTATTACTATCTCTCCCTATATTTCTTTCAACTACCTAAATTTAAGCAAAAAAGATTTTGTAATATTCTGTTATTCAAAGGGAGTATTAAATTCACCCCCTCCTCCTTCCTCCACAATTCTATAATACTTGGAAACCTTCTGAACCCAATCTAAAAGAGCTAATACGTTTCTTAAAACCAAAATTTGTCTCAGGAAAGGTTACGTACGCAACGGATAGCATTCAACGTCATGTTAAGCATGTCTTTAGATTAAAAACTTTCACTTTAAATGACGTAACACTTAGTTAGGTATAAAAGGGAGGTGGGGGCTTGTGTGGTCCACTAGAAAAAATGGAGGAACTTTTCCTGAATTTTACAATAAAGAGATTTTTTGCACATGATTCTTAAATTTATTGCAGAATTGTTTTACGTTCAAAGGCAAGTTCAATGAACGGTAACAAATAAACGTGTAGAAAACAACAAGGATGACAACATCCATAAAAGTGAAGCTCTGAAACGGTAGAACAAACGAACATTAACAATTGTAGAGTGTCAGAACTGAATAATCAGATGTATAATGTATAAAAATCGAAAGAAATTTAGGATAATGTTTGAGGACATTTTTGGGACTTGATTATAAAGATGCTTCGCTTATAACATTATACTTTGTTGTCCTAGAAATCAGTATTCCAGAAATCCGATCAGCCCTTTAACTATATCACATTAAATTTGTTGTTAAAAATTCGAAAATCGTCATCACTTTCTAGTAACGATTATAGAGTTGCGATGCTACTGTTATAGGGATCATCATGGAAAGTTTGAAATCGATGTGATAATTCTAACATGTCTAAATCAACGAAAAATGCTAACCTTTACGGACGTCCGGATGGATGTACGGACCGACCCTAATTATAGAAAAGCTTCGCTTTTAAAAAGAATGACAACATCTACCAGTAACAAGCTTTGATTCCCGTAAATAAGCATATTAGAATATTAAAAAACGACAATTATGTTCATAGGTAGCGTAGAAATAGAATTTAAACAACATTTTTATGCAGTTGTTTTCAATTTAATAACAATGTATTTTTGAGGAATAGTCCCTTTCGTGGCAACGCACCTTAGGGGACGATTCGTCGTATTTATATGGGTTATTTTAGGTTCGGTTATGTTATATTGGGTTAGGTGAATGCCCCACAGGGTTAGGCATTTTGCCCCGCAGGGGCTAGAAATAGGAGAAAAGCTACCGTAAAAAATACAAAGAATCGCCCCTTAATGTGCGTTGCCATGAAAGGGACTATACCCGTATTTTGGTTCGATCGCATATTTCAACATATTAAACTCGGGGATCAAAAAAGACAAGACAATGAAAATTAAATAAACATATAATTATTATTTATAATGATAAATCACCACTTCTGTAGGTTTGAAACCTACTTTTAGTTTGGAACCAACTAGTCAATAAAAGTACCCAAAGTTTTTGACCCAACGAATAAGATAACACTTGTAAAACTTTGAGACCCGTATAGTTTGTTGTCAATTGTTCAATCCTTCCCATGATACAAACCAATTTTTTTACCGTTGTTCCCTCCTCCCCTGCAAATATAGCAATCAGCATAAAACGATTATACGTAATTTTTTTCAATTACCAAATTGGAAGCCTTTTTTTCCTTTGACAAAAACCACTCTGACATTTATTTGGTTTATTATTATAAATCTAGAATTATTTTTACACTTATTAAGAGGCGTAAACAGGGTTTATGCCATGGGGGGGGGGGGGCTTAAGCCCCCCTTTCGGCATAATCGTGCATTTATTTAGTACATTTGAAACAAGTTAATGCAAATTTATCTATAAATTTTACATATTATTTTAAACTATAAATTGG
Source organism: Acartia tonsa (assembly GCF_053477335.1). NCBI lineage: Eukaryota > Metazoa > Arthropoda > Copepoda > Calanoida > Acartiidae > Acartia > Acartia tonsa. The sequence goes on along the minus strand of NC_137271.1, from coordinate 15,278,708 downwards.
AAAACCTTTCCTTTTATGAAAGTAATAGGATGTTATTCTATGTGTCTGTCTATTTGTATGTACCGAAGAACTTATTCTTTAAATTGTATGTTTTATTAATATTCAATCCTTATAATAAAGTAACAGGATGTGTGTTAGTCTGTGTGTCTGTACCGAAGGATCTCGCTAACCGCTGAACCGATCGGGTTCTCCTTAACAGGGTAGCTTTTCAAAGGTCCCGGGAAGGTTTTTAACTATTTTCGGGGAGGGTACCACCACCCTCCAAAGAGAAATCGCCCCTAGAAAAAAATTACCCCCCCCAAAAAAAATTAAAAATGAGGTGGGGGGCAACCCCCCCACCAAAAAAAAAAACTTTCCACCCCCCCAATTTTTTTTTACTTTTTCTTTTAAAGTCTAAAATAAGAAATTGGGTTATCAAATTCGACTCCCCCCTCCTCAAGTGCCCCTAGAGGTCTCTAGGGGCGTAGCCACTAGTATATGGATAGAGCAATGGGATGATAAATTATTAACCCCCCCCCCCCCACAAGCACAAAAATGATTGAAACTCTTTGGTAACTAGAGTTATTAGGAAAGATGAATATATCCACCATGGTTCTCTCCCTCCCTGTAAATTGCTAATTACTAAAAGCTTTTTGACTCTATGTAGTTCAGCTTCTGACCCCATTAGTTAAATGGAAATAATTTACTTTTTTATCAGCAGCGCAGCTACCATATAACTAGGGCACGTCTGTCCGTTAAATAGTACTAAAATAAGGCACTACGTCATTTGCGATGATTTATTGACTATAACTACAAAAATCCATTTCTTCAATTCTAATATTATTATCTTTTTATTAGCTGTTTTTATTGTGCTATATTTATGAATGTTCTATACCATATCCTTTCTCTCTCTCTCTCTCTCTCTCTCTCTCTCTCTCTCTCTCTCTCTCTCTCTCTCTCTCTCTCTCTCTCTCTCTCTCTCTCTCTCTCTCTCTCTCTCTCTCTCTCTCTCTCTCTCTTTCTCTTTCTCTCTCTCTCTCTTTCTCTCACTCTCACTCTCGCTTTCTCTCTTTCCAATTAATACGTATTATCCAAGGAAGGCGTAATTTGGTTATCTTCATTTGAAATGTAAATCAGTTTATCTTCCATTGTCTTATCCCTTAAGATCCCAGTTATGTATTAAAGTTTGTACTATAAATATTGCATAAACCAACTATAATAATTTTCCCTATTTAGAAATCCTTCCTACAAAGCTTGATTTAAATTAAATTATGACAGTACCAGAATAATTTTATATCAATGCGAGGATTTGGACAGTTTTTCAGCAACTATTTATCATATAAAAGTAACAGGATGGCTGCCTTGGTGCCTATTATGAAGGATCTCACTAACCGATATGGTTCTTCTTAGAGGAATCGCGCCTGAAAAAAAAGACAATAAACGAATTTTGGATGGTCGGACCCTCCCCACCCTCATTGTATTAAAGCTATACTTGGGGCTCCTAATAAAAAAATCAAAATTATTGGTTGAAAAGTTTCAACACTGAAGGTTTGTACAATCCAATCAAAGGCAGTAAATATCTAAATACACATTTATATTAATTTATTAAAATTTCTTAATATCTGACCATGTTTATGAATAGTTTTAAATAATTCATAGATGGGGGTATATGCCAATTGACCAAAAAATAATATTCCCTTAAATTTTTAATGTTTTATATTGACTTTGTCTCAACCTTATCCCATATTTCCAGTCCAGAAAGAATGTCGTCTTTGCTTAACTTTCCTAAAGAGTTGCGGCATTTTAAGATTGTTTATGTTTTGGTGACGCCACGCCACTTCTGATTTATATGTGTGTGGATATAGACATTCGGAGAATTGAGTCGGGCCTAACATTGGTCTCAGAGCGCGTGTATAACCCTAGTATGCCAGGTGCTTAAACCTAAAGAACTTCAGGTAGTTTTTTCTTCGTTTTCATATATAATTGTATGGCATATAGGACGGATTTATTAAGTTTTAAGGCTCTAGCCAGCTACACAAGAAACTTTATTATGATTCAAATATTATGTTTTAGTAATTTTTATGTGCTTATATTTATGCATTTAACAATGGTCTATAAACCAAATAATTTTCCTTTAAAGCCAAAGTACCCGAAGATTCTTTAACCATAAGAAAAAAATATTTTTTAGTGCTCAAAGTTTTAAGTTAACGAGTAATATTTTATTCTGTTTATTAATTGATCTTGTAATTTCAGGACTTTGAAATAGTTTGTGTCAATAAATCTATGCTCAAACCTGCTGTTGAACTTGATGGACCTGGTATTGGGGGTTTTGCCTTGAAAGACTAAGATCTCTAGAACTTCCCGCAAATTCGGAAGTCACACTTAACCAAAGTGTTATGGTTAAGACAGACTTTAGTAGACTATGATTATTTGGAGGGAGAAAATTTTGAGCTATTGTTGTCCACCTCCCTGAATAATATCAATGAAAATCAAAGTTAAATAAACAAATTTATACAGATTTGAATGATACTTTAAATGCATCCTTTGATCAAAATAAGTTTTAAGTATATAAAGTTTTAGTGGTACAGAAACTCTATATATCGCAATGTTTAGTAATGAAGAATTTAATTGGCTTCTATTAAAACAAGGATGACAACATCCATAAAAGCGAAGCTCTGAAACAGTAGGACAAACGGACATTAACACTTGTTTAGTGTCAGAACTGAATAATCAGAACGTAAATGTATAAGATTCGAAGCAAAATTGTAAGTAAATTGTAGAAAACCTGCTTGATACTGGATAATGTTTATGAACATACTTACATTTTTAGGACTTGATTATAGAGTTGCTTCGCTTATAATATTGAACTTTGTTTTCCCAGGAATCATTATACCAAAAAGCAGATCAATCGGATAATTAGATCACAAAACAATTTGTTGTTTAAAAAGTAAAAAATCAATATGTTTAAAATGGACGTACGGACATTCTGGTAATGATTATAGAGTTGCTACGCTTTCTAAATCGTACCTAACTACTACAGGAATCACCATGCAAATTTGAAATCGATAAGACAGTTCTAACATGACTAAATTAACGAAAAAAGCTATCCGTTCCGGACGTACGGACGGACCGACCCTAATTATAGAAAAGCTCGGCTTTTAAAAAGACAGCCAATATTTATGTGAATATACCTTGCAACAATAAACATCTATTCAATAACTCACTTTTCCGTATGTCAATTCGTACCTAACGCTATTTAGTCTTCAATTGGTAATTGTGATCCTAACTTTTTTTTATAAGAAGGGCTTTTGAAATTTTGAGAGCATGATCAGATCATCGTATTTTCACAGTAGCTATTGATAGGTTATTTTAAATTAGGTAAATGTTTATGATTGACCCGCAGGGTTAAGGCCCCCAGAAATTAGAATAAGGTTAGTGTGAAAATACGACGAAACCCGCTACTTCGTTTTCTTTCCATGATCCGCATAATCTCCTAAAATCACTTGTATGTCGGTCAATTCTTCATGTATTTATTTTTTGCTTTTCAACTTATGGATATTATCAGAGAGAGAGGGGACAAAAGGCCGGGGGCTGCATAATACACTGGTCCCCAAAGTTTCAAGATAACGTTGGTTAGTTCAAAAAAAAGCTTTCTTACGTTTCAACCAATAATTTCAATCTACAGAAGGTGTAAATTTGTGAAACATATTTAGGAATGTACATCAATTTATCGATCATTGTCTTATCACTTTAGATCCCCGGGATATTATAATCTTTGTTATTATTTTCAGTGCCAGATCCTGAATACAGTTTCCTGCGACCCCTGGATGGCAGGTACCATGGATACACAGGCAGACCTTTGAGGTTGACCTGCCTAGCTAGCCCAGACGCAAAGGTAGGATTTAAGAATAGTTATTTCTATATTTCGTATTATAAACAGGTTTCCTCTAATATAAAATGTACAATTATAAGATTAAAACCAGTATTTTTTAGCCCCGAGATGCCGGCTAAAAAACTGGTTTTAATCTTATGATTGTATATTTTTATATTCGTAGAAAACTAATAGATGCTAGACATTTTTTTTCCGTATGGATGAGAATCGGTCCTAATCCACCTTATATTAAGCAGCTTCGAATGAATACGAAGAAATTATATTTTTTATACATGGCATACAATATTTTGTTTCTAAGCCTTGAAATTCACTAAAAACTAAACATCTCTCTCTGCTAACTTTTTTGGCCCAAAGGCATATGGTCTGCTATACATCGCTTGTTAAAAATCAAAGCTCTCATGATAAACGATAAACAGGTTGACTTGTCAATTGCTAGCCTATATGTTATTGCACTATTTTATTGGTGTTCGATTGAAAAAGTTTAGTTACTCAAATCTTTTTCATTATAAAACTGCCAAAATATTATAAACATTTGATAAACCATAAATGCTGCGCTTCTTATGGCCTTACTTATGGTTTCCTAGTTAAATCCGAAAATGGTCAAAATGAATTGTCCAAATATTATTTAAAGAAAAAGTCTAGAAGATATTCAAGGATAAAGAGTAGAATACTGGGTGAAAAATTATTTTACCACCGAATGCTATTATACATGATTATCTATTTTGTATATATTATGTACTATGGGAGAAGAAAAGGTTGTTGATTAAATTAATTATCGTCGTATTCTACTACCCTGAGAAAAATATGCAAATTTTAAAAAATCAGAGGTGGATTCTTAAAAACTTTTTGGCTCACTGCCTCACTAAAATTAGATAGGCTCGCTAAAAATCTTTGTGAAAAATCTACAAAAATTTAATAATATCATAAAAGGGTTATAAACATGGGATTTTGTTTAATTTTCTGTAGATTTTTAATGCGATTTTGAAGGATTTTTCACAAAGATTTTTAGCGAGCCTCACTAATTTCAGTGAGGCAGTGAGCCTAAAAGTTTTTTAAGAATCCAACTTAGGTCTATCTTTGTAGCGTAGCTACTCATTAAATGCAGTATGTCTATCTATTTAATGACAATACTTACGGATATTATTATTACTTATAAGCCTTCAGAAAACATTTCTTAAAATTGAAATTAGGAGGGCATACTTTTCCTTTTTATCCATCCCCTCACTTTTTACGACCCCCTGAAAAAAACCATTCCCATAAAAACAACCCCTTAAATGAATAAATGATAAATGAATAAATGATGACCTATCGGTCCATCATTTATTCCCTCAGGTAAGAAATATTCATTCCTAAACAAAAAACTGGACAGGAATACCCCATTCCTAGCTATATGTCTAAGCCCCTACTTTTTAGAACTTACATCTATTTGGTTAATTCGGGGTCTAATCTTGTACATATGTTTCTTTGTTCAGGTTTATAAAAGTATCAAAATGTTTATTTAATAAAATGTACAAAACAATAAACTTGTACTTTTCAAAATTGTGTACAATATCGGTCCACTTGGTGTAGTTGAATTTACTGTATGAATTGTATAAACATTGTCAGAAAAGTATTCAAAGATTATTCAGAAATAACGTCATGTTCGGATGCGTGGCATTTTTGTATGTGTTTTTTCCCTTTCTTCAATTCTATATTCATATTAAGTTTTTAAGAACAATGGCTGTTTTTTTCTACCTCTCGATCTATTTCACTATTTTCTTTGTCTCTCTTTCTATCATAATGTTCTTTCCCCCCCCCCTTACACTCTCTCTCTTTCTTTCTCATTCTTTTTTCGCTTTCTTTTAATCTAATTGCTTATATCTTTTTCAAAAGTGGCTCACGAAAATAGCCTAAAACCTTGATATGACCAGTAAGTATAAACTCAGTTAAGTATAGCCACATCATTTGCTTGAGACATTTTAACAGACACCGTTCTACTTTGTATTTTTTTCTTTCTTGTTTCTTTGTTAAATTGATGTCTTTTACTGTACTTGAAAAAATGCAAAAATCTTTCTATTGTGCTTTTTAACAGCATGGCTAGTTTATATTAAGGGTCCGTCTGTATCTATGTGGAACAATAATAGTCTCTATATTTTATAGATAGTAAAACTTTCCTAGCTTCATCGTTACATTTGTCAGCTAGATATTTATGATACTTCTAAAAATATTTACAAAATAATGTCTTATTAATTTGCTATAGTCTGCTTTAATTTTTAATCTTATATACGTCCAAATCAATCAGCTCTAACAATTGTATTATGATATTATTTTATTATTAGATTAAAACACTAGAGGGAGAAAGGGTAAAATAACTGTATATCCCCATCGCAACCGTCTTGTTCAACCTTTCTATCGGGTCATTGAAAATCAACAATGGTTTCGCACAGCCAAGTAGCAGAAAATGATTTAGAAGCAGACGAAAGAGGTCTTTAAAAAATGAAGGGAGATAGTTGTCTGTATATACAATATACTATAGATCTGTTATTTCATTTGCATGGTTCTAATTTTCTCTTTCTAAATTTCAGATAGCCTGGTTCAAAGACCTGAAACAAGTAAAATCAGACAACAACATCAAAATTACTTCAGATCAGGTAAATCCTTACTTTTTAATAAACATTTTTGGATAAGGTTAGTTAACATCCAACAGACAACCAACCCTTTGATTTCACGAAATTTGCCTCGAAGCCCTAACAGTGCATAATAATGAGTTGCACCTGTTTACGAGTCAACGCATACCCCCTACTCTCACTATAAGTGTCATAGGCCAGAAATAACAGCCTTACTATTTTAAAGTCTCCATTAAGAATAGGGGGGGTGGCGATAGTTAACCTTCCCTTTATTAGATGTAAACTTTCCCTGAACCTACTTGAATCTTCACTGTTAAGGAGAACAATACTAGTTGACCGGTAACAAAATTAGATACACAGACAGACATCCTGATACTCTTGTATAACACTTTATATGATTTTTTCGGATCACGTGAAAGAAATGAAGTCATTCGGAAAAGGAATAACTTCTTTTACTTCACATGACCCGGTTTTATAATTTAGGGAGAGCACATGTTAGCTATTGAAAGTCTGGGCCTACCACATGCTGGCTATTACGAATGCAGGTGACAACAAAAGCAGGGATTTAAAGGGATAAGACAATGGCCGATAAATTGATGTACTTCCCCAATGATGATAAAAAAATAACCCTTCTGTAGACTACAAGTAGTGGTTGATACGTTTGATCACTCAACTAAGTGAACCAACTAATCAAACTTAAAAGTCCCCGAGGTTATTAAGCCAACGAATAAAAAAACATTGCTATAATACTTTGGGGGTTAGTGTAATAAATAGCCCAATGTCCCCTCCTTTCATGGAATAAATGTATAACCCATACAACTACAATTAGTGAGGACCCTTTTCGTCTGCTAGCAAATTGCTTCATGCTCTTTTGTAGCGACTTGGCTGTGTGTTTATATTGGATGATATTCAAAGACCCAATTTAAAGTAGGCATAGGATCCCCAGCCCATGGGTAAAGTTACATAGCTCGTAAGGCCAGTGCTTTAGGGGTAAGACAATGGACTATAAATTGATGTACAATCGCAATATTATCCCTTTTGTAGATTTAAATTATTGGTGGAAAAGTTTATACATTGAATAGAGTTTTGTACCAACCAATCGAGATTTAATAAAAGTACCTTTAGTTTTAAAGTCATCAATTCTCCTTCGTCCCTGAGAATTATAGTCTTAGGATAAGTGAAAATCAGGGATCACAAGGGATAAGACAATGGACCAGAACTTAATGTACATCCTCAATTATGATAAACAAAATTACCCTTTATGTAGATTTAACCTTTTCATTGAAAATTTTGAAAACTTGAACCAACCAATTTTAACATAAAGGTTTCATTAACTCAAAATACCATTATATAAATATTTTCCATGTGAAGCTCTGTTTAACTTATTTGTTTAATTTTATTAAAATAAAATAAAAATAATGTTAAAATCTGAAATCTGAAGATATTTACATGAATTGAAATAAAATTGTATCAAATTATTTTTAATAAAAGTTGTCAACTTGATACGATTACAGAACTTACACCAAAAGTTAACAAATAAAATAACCAAAAAAAATATTTTTTAAAATACTATTTCGCAGCTCTGCTACTCTATAGATAGGGTTAATTCGAACGCACGAAACAATGTACAGAAGCAATGTATTGAGAGAGAGAGAAAGAGAGTGAGAGAAAGAGAGAGAGAGAGAGAGACAGAGAGAGAGAGAGAGACAGAGAGACAGAGAGACAGAGAGACAGAGAGAGAGAGAGACAGAGAGACAGAGAGAGAGACAGAGAGAGAGAGACAGAGAGAGAGACAGAGAGAGAGAGAGAGAGAGAGAGAGAGAGAGAAAGAGAGAGAGAGACAGAGAGAGAGAGAGAAAGAGAGAGAAAGAGAGAGAGAAAGAGAGAGAGAAAGAGAGAGAGAGAGAGAAAGAGAAAGAGATAGATAGAAAGAGAGGGAGAAAGAGAGAGAGAGAAAGAGAAAGAGATAGATAGAAAGAGAGGGAGAGTGAGAAAGAGAAAGAGATAGATAGAAAGAGAGGAAGAAAGAGAGAGAGAGAGAGAGAGAGAGAGAGAGAGAGAGAGAGAGAGAAAGAGAAAGAAACAGAGAAAGATATAGATAGAAAGAAAGAGAGGGAGAAAGAGAGAGTGAGAAAGAGAGAGAGAGACAGAGAGACACAGAGAGACACACAGAGAGAGAGAGAAAGAGAGAAAGAGATAAAGAAATAAAGAGAGAAAGAGAGAAAGAGAGAAAGAGAGAATAAAGACGGATTTCACCTATAGCATATATAGTTGCTACGTTTTCATTGTTACGTTGTTTTACAAAAACTTAGCAAACAAATATTCATTTGAAACTTTATTGTTAAGATATTTGTTTTACAATTATTTCATTTTATTTGACTTTACAGCACAGATACTCGCATAAAGGGATAAGACAATGAATCAATACTCCAGGGGGGAGGGAGGTTATGAGAGTAATACAATACCCAGTCCCATAATCCTCACGAATACGGATTTTGCATTCACGCCATTATTTTGACATTTCAAATTAGGTTGCTAACATAGACATGATATATTGACCAGTTCGTTCATCCAAGAGAAGATGAGGGGAATGGGTAAAGCGGGTGGCTGAGGGGATCGTTATTTTGGCCAGCAACAAGTTTCATTTTATTATAGTACATAATCTGGTTTAAGATCCAAGTAATAATAAATGCATTATTCTAAAAGATTTTTTTATTGAGAATTTCAACCTCAACACCCATCAAAATAATTTGTTGTACATGCAATTATATTTCACTATTGTCAAGCACAATTTGATTTGCTATACTAGACTGAATTTTAAATTAAACAACCATTGTCTAATCCCTGTAGTTCTTAGCTTAGACCAACAACTATTAATTTCAATTTAAACAATTTTTATGAAGCCAAGTGACTTCGCCTCTAAACTTAAGTTGATCATTTCTTAAACAGATTCTCAGCATAACAATATAGCTTCATTGAAAAGAACATACATATTGAAAATACAATTATTGATAAATCTAGATTGAATTTTTTTTCTTAAAAAATGTTCTAAAACCAGCCTCTTATGGTAAAGACCAACCATGTAAGAGATCTTTTGCTTCATATAATACTCAGGAAAGGAGGGGACATTAGGCTGTTAATCACACTAGTTCCCAAAGTTTTGTAATAACGTTATCTTATTCGTTGGTTTAACAAATTTTGGGACTTTTAGTGAATTCTGATTTTATAGTAAATTTAATCTGCAGGAGAGTTAATTTTGTGTATCATCATTCGAGATGTACATCAATTTATCATTGTCATTGTCTTATCCCTTTAGATCCATGCATAAAACTATCTAACGTTTTATATCTTTTAGTGGCTGCGAAACTTACCTTTTTAGTAGCTGTGTTAAGTGCCCTAGACAAATGGGGATAGGTGTCACAGATTTTGGCTTACCTATTCTATTAAAGTTATAGTAGAGTGAGAGATAAAGAGAAGGGGAAAAGAAACAAACCCCTTGGAAATGCGATGCGTTGCAGTGTAGGGAATTTCCTGACGTCAATAGAATAGGTATGTCAAAAGCAGTGACATCTATCCCCATTATGCTAGGGCACTATATACAGCTACCTTGTTTTAGAATCACAAGATTCGGAAAGGAGGGGGCGGATTTCTGTGCAACTGACGTAGATGTTGAAGGTACAAATATCAAATTTTATTTCCAGTATGGCTTCGAAACCGATTCATATCCGCTGGATTAGAACCGGTTCTCAGCTAAACTGAAAAAATCATGTATAGCATCGTATTATATACAATTTTTCAAGAATATTTAAATAAATATCATAAAATTTGGCTTTCGGTATGTCGAGGCTAACAAAACTGGTTTTAATATTAAGACGTTTTTTTAATATCCGCGGAAAGCTGTCTATGATACGATGCTATAAATAACTATTATTTCTCTACTTCTCACTATATCTAATCTATCTATCCATCTAAAGTGTGTTACTTTTTTATATGTTTCATCAATATTTGGCCACAACTCAGTCAAAAATGCTTACAAAATAGAACTTTTTCGACCTAAGATGCTCAAATACTTCCTTTACAAGCCCCATTAATCAGTATTGAGATATCTCCATATTTCAAAGAAAATTTACAAAAAAGGCAAATTTGGGTGTTACTTTTTTATATGCTCAGATACCATAAAATCAATAAAAAAATACTTATTTTTACTTTTCTCTCATTTTTAAAGTTTGATTCTGTTAAAGTAAATATTCTTGAAGGGATTTATGCATTGATTTTACAGAAACATAATATTTGGTGAAAATAAATGATCTTCAAAATAATTTTTTTTTGGAAAATAAGAAATTTAACCCCCATTGCCCTAGAGGACAGCTGTTGACCTCTAGTGTTCATGGTTTTGTCAAGTACATGTTAAAGAATAAAGATAGCCAAAAAAGTACATAAAAAAGTATCTTAATGTGTTAGAAAATTAAATTGTTTTACTTCAAATTTGGGGATGCTGACCTTAAAAATGCTCTTACTGGTGGTGATAGTGACCCGGAAGGCATTGAAGTACATGAGCATTATGGCAACACAACTATTGATCTATGTTCTGATTTTTAAATTTCTAGCAGCCTCCAATGAAAAAATATAACAAGAACTTTTCAAAATCACAGTATTTACCTTATGAATTTGAGAAAAAAAAAATCATTTAGGGATTTCTCATGATTGGAGGCTGCTAGGAATATAAAAATCAAAACATAGATCAATAGTTGTGTTGCCATAATGCTTATGTACTTCAATGCCTTCCTGGTCACCATCACCACCAGTAAGAGCATCTTTAAGGTCAGAATCCCAAAATTTGAAGTTAAACAATTTAATTTTCTAACACATTAAAATACTTTTTTATGTACTTTTTTGGCTAAATTTTTTCTTTAACATGTATTTGACAAAACCATGAACACTAGAGGTCAGCAGCTGTCCTCTAGGGCGATGGAGGATAAATTTCTTATTTTCCAAAAAGAATACTTTTGGATACAATTTATTTCCACCCAATATTATGTTTCTGTATAAATCAATGCATAAATCCCTTCAAGAATATTTACTTTAACAGAAGCAAACTTTAAAAATGAGAGAAAAGTATAAATAAGTATTTTTTTATTGATTTTATGGTATCTGAGCATATAAAAAAGTAACACCCAAATTTGCCTTTTTTGTCAATTTTCATTGAAATATGGAGATATCTCAAAACTGAATGATGGGGATTGTAAAGGACCTATTTGAGTACTTTATGTCGAAAAAGCTATGTTTTATAAGCATTTTTGACTGAGTTGTGGCAAAATAATGATGAAACATATAAAAAAGTAACACACTTTACTTTATATATATATACTAGCGGCTGCGTCTCTAGTATCTAGGGATATTCGAAGGGATATGAAAGGGCAGAAAAATAGCTTAAATCCATACAACGACTTTTTTTATTAAAATAAAGAAGACTAAAACCTTCTTATAAGACCTATAAGAAGCTTCCTTCTAAAGAAAAACCATATCGGTTCAGCGGTTAACGAGATCCTTCGCTACAGACAAAAAAACTTACTACTTTATAGAATAAGATTATCTTTCTATCTATCTTATAATAAATAAAACAATCTACAAAATATAATTGATAAATTTATAGAATTTCCACACAAGTTCAGTAGAAAGCTTGGTTCTAACATGGAAATAGTAGAAAGGAATGATTTGGTATTGCAGGTACAGTACTTGAATCAATACGAAGAACATCCCTCAAAAAAAGTTTGACGTCATAAAAATGAGGGATGAGGAAAGGAGAAGTATGAAAGAAAAAAACCCTAAAAAAGAGCTGAGTAATCCCTCATTTTTAAGACGTCACATTGATCGACTTTCTTCGTCTTTTACTTAAATCAAACATACAAATACAGGGTGGTTTTTAATATTTTTGTACTGCTTAAGTTCCGTCAATTGTAAGTGGGTTAAATTAAGCAAAACTTTTGTTCTATTAAAAAAGCTGGGTATAGTCCATTTCGTGGCAATGCCTCTTAAGAGGCGTTTCGTCTTATTTTCACAGTAGCTTTTCCCCTATTTCTAGCCCCTGCGGGGGGCTCTAACTCTGCAGAGCCTAAAATAACCTATCAAAAGCTACAGAGATCGAAAATACGACGAAACGCCTCTTAAGATGTATTGTCACGAAAGGGACTATACCTAAAAAAAACTGTATATATCCGGCCTATAATCCTTATAATAAAGTGACAGGAGCCCTGTTTGTGCCTGTGTCTGTTTGTGCCTGTGTCTGTCTGTACCAAAGGATCTCGCTAACCGCTGAACCGAAATGATATACAGAAATGTTCTACTTATAGACTAGCTTCGCTATTGAAAAAATGAGGGAAATTAGGAAACCAAACAAAATATTTATTTTTTTATTTCCTTTTACAATTTCAAAATCAAATATCTAAAAAAAAGAAATATATATGATGCATAGTACAATATTATTATACATGTTACCAAAAAAAGACTCGATAGCGGTTCTAACGGTATGCCTATTATTTTTTCTACCACTAACATAATCCATGCAATTTGAATTTTAAAAATCTATGCATTTTTTTCTTACCTTTTAACTGTAGGGTTAGGCAATACGCAATGAATTGTTGATAAACATGAGACCATTTTTTAGAAATATTTAAGACAGTCCTATTTTTGGACATGAATTTTCCTGTAAAGACAATTATATTAGATGGATTAATGCTATTTTTCCAGGTATGTACTGAAGAGAAAGATGCCGAGGTGAAATGGTTTAAGGATAACAAGCTAATTCAGATGGAAAGAAAACGTCACCAAAGGTATATATAAAGATGTTCTTTAGCTCATTTAACGAACACAGTAATAGTGTCTGACTGATTATGACGTAACAAAAAAAAATTAGCCAATGAGAGGCCGTTATTGATCAATGGTAAAATTTATAATGGCCTCTCATTGGCTAATTCTTTTTGTTACGTCATAATCAGTCAGACACTATTACTGTGTTCTCATTTAACTTTAAAACTGTGTGTACTTTTATTGAGTCCTGAATAACAACAGTTCCAATCGTTTTTCTAAAAATAATTTGGGTATAGTCCTTTTCGTGGCAACGCTCCTTAAGAGGTGATTCTTCGGTTTTTTTTTACAGTAGCTTTTCTCTTATTTCTAGCCCCTGCGGGGTCAATTGCCTAACCCTGTGGGGGCAATCACCTAACCTAATATAACCTATCAAAAGACATTTTAAAAATACGACAAATCGCCATTAAAGGGCGTTGCCACGAAAGGGACTATTTCCAATAATTTCAATCTGTAATAGGTGTAATCTTGTTTATCATAATTGGGTACTAACATTAATTTATTGTTCATTTTTGTGACCATTAGAAAGTATCTTCTGAAATTTCGTTCTTAACAAATAAGCTTCGTCGCCTATTAAAGCTGTCAATCTTGTTTATTTCTTAACAAATTGACGTCCCTCTTACACCCAATTTAATAGCTTGCTAACATGACATATTTTCAAAATAATGACCTCTTAAAAACTCATTTTTTGACATTTAAGTACATATTGCATTTTATGAAATAGATTAATGATTATCTCTGCACAACTACTCTTTAATTTGGGTCGGCTGTTTATGGATATATTATTACTTGGATGTTACACCAGGTTTTCTTGTTCTCTAATAAAGTTAAACTTGTAGCAGGCTAAATAAGTATAGTCCAAATTCACCACCTTTATCTAGTTCCATCCCCTCCTACTGGATGAGCGAATTGACCAATACGCGAGTTAACAAATTAAATTGACTACAAATTTCCCTGTCATAATATCCACGTATATATTATACTAAATCCATTAACACAGATTCGGACAAAATATTTGTTATGGATTAACTTAAGTAAGGTCAGCTGGTTATGTAACGGTTAAGAGAGCCCCAGAGGAGCAATTCCTGTAGGGGTTGGGCCCTGGAGGGGTTGGTAATTCAAAATTGAATTAAAAATGGAGATGTTTTTGTGTGTTTCATTTATAGATTTAGGGGAAATGACCTTATTAGACCTAATTAAGACTGATAATCTTATATTAACAACGAAGCTTCTCTTTATATAATCCACAAAGTCTAACAATCATATTGTTTTCTGTTTTGAGGGGAAATATATTTCTTTGAAAATGATTTTGTTATGGCTGTATTTGCGATGGAATTCCTAAATAATCAGCTTGTAAATATGTAATTTTGTCTTAAAAGCTTTGCAGCCTATGAAACTTCAATAAAATAAAAAAAGATAGATTTCAATAAATTTCACCGAGAATTAATAAATTCAAGTTCAAATTGAATTGATTTCAATTTTCTGTGAAATTTATTCCAATATGAAAAGTGAAAAATGATTGTATTACAACGTGATAATCTATTTTCCAGCATGGCTTCGAAACCGATTAATATCCGCTGGATTAGACCTAGTTCTCGGCAATACTAAAAAAAACATACATAGCATCGAATTACAGACAATTTTCCACGAATATCAAAATGTAAATCATAAAATTTGTACCAGTTTTGTTCGTCCGGGCCTTTGGCCACGCAGCGCTAAGAAAACTGGCTTTAATCCTATATGTTTTACTTTCATATCCGCGGATAACTTTCTATAATATAATAATAAATAAAATAACTATTAAAAGTTTTAACAGAGAATCATTATTATAGTTAGTACAAATAACAAAGTCAAATTGTATATGTTTTATATACAAGGGGGGAAGGGGGCGATTAAATGATAACATCTATTGAGGAGTTTTTCTAAAGATTCAACCCTGTAGGAAATATCTTTTTGGAGGATATAGTGGGATGGTGTTTATCCTTTTAAATTTTTTTAGAGGGTGTTAGAAACCATTTTTGTTTGTAATGACTAATATTAACCTGAGGTGGATTCTTAAAAAAAAATTTAGGTCGTTACTCGCTGGTGAGGCAAAATTGTATTTATGTAAAATCCTCCAAAGTCACATAAAAAATCTACAATAAAGAAATAAAATCATAGATGGGTTATTAACATAAGATTTTATTTATTTTTGTAGATTTTTTATGTGATTTTGGAGGATTTTTCACAAAAATAAGTTTGCCTCACCAGCGAGTAGCGACCCAATTTTTTTTTTAAGTATCCACATCTGATTAAAAAAAGTAAGAAATCTCCGTACAGTGCCTAAAAAATGGAAAATTAAAAAAACACTTTTGGCAGACTTATTCCAAGTGACTTAATATTAGAATGATGGACTAATCAAATTTGACGTCATTCATAAAATTTTGCCCAAAAGTTTTTAAATTAATCCCCTTACAATAGTTCCCATCTTACATTTTTAAGAATTTAATAATTGTTTATCTTTTTTTAGACTTCATATGATCAACAACGAATTCACCCACCAGTTGAAAATAGAAAGAGCATGTGTTAATGATACAGGAAAAGTATTTTTTAAGTATAAAAAAATTATTACATTATCAATACATTTTTGGTGGGTTGACTTATCCCCCTTTAAAATGAATCCCAAAACCTGTTCTGGAGTAATTCCAATTCATAAAATTGAACTGATGAACTATTACTATCATTTAACTAACTTCTACTTTCTTGGGTAGGTAAAACACAAATCTAGTAACAAGAATTTAAGAAATAATGCTTGTGACTGTTTGTTAACAGGAATTTTGCCGGATATCCGGCCCAACCCCACTAAAGTATTTTTAAAAATACTTTGACAATAGGAGTGTATAAAGCTGCTACAAATGTAGATTCTACTGAAATTAATGTTGTTGTCGAAGGTAAGTTTTTTTCTTCATTGAATGGGAAAATTGATGATATATTTATATACACCCAATTATGATTATCAGATTTACCCATTGTATATTAAAATTGATTGTCGAAAGTTTGGGCTGTGTTACTTTGTTTTTTTTTATCAAACTGGGATTGGTTGAGTGTTTAAACGTTTCAACCCACAAAGGCTCTAGCTTCTTATAAAAGCGGGAAGTTTGTAAATATTTTACTCAAGACACTAAATCGTTACAATTTTCATGAGAAATACGCATTTTATAAGGCATACAAAACGCTCTAATTTTCGTTCTATTTAACGTAATTTTGTAATTTTTTTTGCTGGTTATTTCATTTTACATATACTTTTATCATTTTATCAAAAAAATTTTTATCTTTTTTCATCATTTTTTGGAGAAATTAATGCTTAAACTAAGGGTATCTTTAAACGCAAAATTGACGCACTTAGAATAAAAAATGCGTATTGAGTACAAAGGGGGGATAATTTCAAGTCATGCATGTTCCAAAGATACCTTTTTTTCCATAAAATTTTAATGTTTAGTCCACCGGAGATTACCCTGAAAATCATATATCAATTTAGGAAGGTAATTTTTGTAGAATAGTTACTGAATTTACAACTTTATGTACACTAAAAGTATAGTTAAGATCAAAGGCGTGCAAAAGGTTGGTGTAGGGGTTGTTTACACCACCCTTGTAAAATTAAGGGGGATGGATACACCTCCCTAGGTGTCCACCCATGTCCACCCTCTTGACAAGAGCCTACACCCTCAGATACACCCCTCTATAAATTCCAAGGGGGTGCAAAGGAAATAAATTTACACCCCTTAAAATAAAGAGTGGGGGGGGGGGGAGGTGTTTATGGCGGGTGTATAAAATTAAGCCACTGATTAAGATAATTCTATGCTATCTATTTTTAGATAAATTAATCATTAATTTCCAGACTTAACTAAAAAAAATCTTGCAATATTCTGTACAACTGTACTGTACAAATTTTAATCAGTAAATAAAAGTGATTGACACAAGAAGGAGCTCTCATACATATGTAATTAAACCACAGTTAATACCTCTAAAGATCTTGATTGATATATATTTATAACTTTTAATATTGTTTACAATAGTGATTAAAGTTAATGTTGGGGAGGGAGATATTTCCCAATCCTCTTTTTAAAGTTTGTAAAAATGTATTACTTATGTAATGAAGTTTTGGTGACATACTTAAATAAACTATCCTTGATTTTGGTTAAAGGGAGCTGTTAAAAGTTGTAAGTGTCAAAAAATTTAGGTGGTTATAAATTAATGGAATATAACCTGATATTATTATCATTTATGTACAAAAAGATTATAGATACAGTATTACACTTTTTTTCATAAGTAAATTGGATAATTTTTTAAATTTTTTATTGCAACACAAGGTTATTTGTTTATCTCCTGGTACAAGATTCAACATTATTATTAGTTAAATCTAATTTTCTATTGAAACAAGCATTCAACCATTTTTACAGTATTATCGATTTTGATATGAATTATTAAATATGTATTATTAACCCTTAACAGTCGGGCCCCTTGCCGCACCTTAATCGGTTGGTGATGGGGTGGGCGTTCAACGCTCCCCCCCTATTATCTCAGTTCCTATTAGACCTAGAGGGCTAAATCTTTTTTGTGCAAGTCCCCTGTTTGATAATAAATTTCCGACCTTTTATAAGTCAAAGTCAATTTTTGCTTAGTTCACCTTTTTATTTAACAACCTTTTTTACTTAAAAATTTTAAACAGCTGTAATTTTCTTATTTTTGAAGCTAGAAGAACAATTTTTTTACAGAAAATGTTTATCTTTAAGTAAATTTTATATTAGAAATATCAAATATAAATTTCAGCGGCCGCAGCAGGCGGTCAGCAGGGAAAACGGCTGCGGATCTCTATGAAATTTAGATATGTTATGTTGACATATAAGAAAAGCTTACGTTTAAAAGGGGGACGTAACTGAAGCTTTTTTGATGCTGGGGGGGGGGGGGGGGTTCTCCGGAACCACTTGATGAACCGTGCAAATTTTTTGGACTTAAGCTTTTAGGGGTATGAACATCTTATGGTTTCAAAGTCAACCCCCTACCACCATCCCCTAGCCCCCTGGGGCTCAAAACCCCCCTAAAAATGAACATAACCTTAATTTTCTCAGAAACCATTTGACCAATAGGGATGATTTCTTAAACTTAAGCTTTTATGGTTATAAACTAACTTCTAGTTTAGAAGTCACCCCCCTGCCGCCTACTCCTAGCCCACCGGGGCTCAAAAAAACCCTAAAAATGAACCTAACCTTAATTTTCTCAGAAACCATTTGACCAATAGAGATGAATTCTTAAACTTAAGCCTTTATGGTTATAAACTAGCTTTTGGTATAGAAGTCACCCCCCTGCTGCTAACCCCTAGTCCTCCGGGGATCAAAAAAACCCATAAAAATGAACCTAACCTTTATTTTCAAGGGGGTGACTTATAATCTAGGAGTTAGTTTATAATCATAAAAGCTTAAGTTTAAGAAATCATCCCTATTAGTCAAATGGTTTCTGAGAAAATTAAGGTTAGGTTCATTTTTAGGATTTTTTGGAGCCCCGGAGGGCTAGGGGTTGGCGGCAGGGGGGCGACTTAAAATCTAAAAGTTAGTTTATAACCATAAAAGCTTAAGTTTAAGAAATCATCCCTATTGGTCAAATGGTTTCTGAGAAAAATAAAGCAGGGATCGGAAGCCGCGCGTAAGCCGCGTGTAAGCCTCACTGAAATCGTCATTTTATCACTATAAAATTTAGCTGGATGTATAAAACTGCTCTTTGGCAGACAATCCTTCTTTCTGAAATTTATTTTTATGCTCACAAGCAGGTTTTAAACTGAGGCTTATGCGCGGCTGAGGCGCGGCTTCCGAACCCTGAAATAAAGGTAGGTTCATTTTTAGGGTTTTTGGAGCCCTGGAGGGCTAGGGGTTGGCGGCAGGGGGTGACTTATAATCTAGGAGTTAGTTTATAATCATAAAAGCTTAAGTTTAAGAAATCATCCCTATTGGTCAAATGGTGTCTGAGAAAAATAAGGTTAGGTTCATTTATAGGATTTTTTTAAGCCCCGGAGGGCTAGGGGTTGGTTGCAGGGGGGTGACCCCCCCCCCCCCACTGATTAAGGTGCGGTAAGGGGCCCGACCGTAAGGGGTTAATTAAGTGAATCAGTCTGTTAGACCAATGGTAGAAACTCAGCAGATAGACGAGACAGACAGACAGGCAAGAAGAATGATCAAATTACAGTTTGACCATAATAGACAATTCATTAAATAAAATCCAATAGAGAACCTGTGAATGATCAGACAGATGGAGGGATAGACAGACAGACGGACAGACAGACAGTTTTTGAGGCATTAACAAATTAGAATTAGGCTATGCTAGATGATTCATTGAAATCCGAAAAAGAGGCAGTTAGACAGATAGACTGACAAGTGGAGTGACAGACAGACAAAAAAACAGACAGACAGAGGGACAGACAGACAAAGGGGTATTGCCTAAAAACAGTTTGGCTGCTATATGAATCATTAAAACCCACCATAAGAAGAAATTTACATTAGTTTCATTATTTCGATACTCAACGCCCCCCCCCCCTCCCCAACTCAAAGGGGTTTATTATTTCTTAAAACCAATAAGTGACTTCTCAGCATAATAAAATTGAAAATGCTTTTTATTTCATCAATTTATCTTAAATAGAACGAAAGTTATAGTCATTTTATTGTCTACAAGAAAAATGCTTTGAGTAAAAATCAACCTAATTGTCAGTATAAACGTCATATTTATGCATATTTACACAGTAAATAAATTCTAAAATTGTATTCTATTGTAATGAATAACTTAAGGGGGTTGTATGAATTATAAAAAACCTAAAAAAACCCTAATTTGGTTAAATTAGTCCACGTAAAGATTGATTTAGTACAGTACGTATGAATAAGTTGTCAATTTCCTGCCAGAGTCCTTGTGAACCAATAGTTTTAATCTACAGAGGGACACCTTTGTTTATCATCATTGAGGTTATACACCAATCTATCTTTCATTGTCTTATCCCTTAAGATTCCTGCTAATTGTTGACTTTTTTTTAGAATATCCATTTATGCTAAGTGAGAAGTTGGCCTCCCAGGTCTCTGTAATGGAGGGTGGTCGTCTTACTCTGGAGGTCATTGTCGTTGATGAAGAGGTAATTAGTTTTCTAGTATGGCCTCGAAACCGAATAATAACCGCTGGATTAGTTCTTAGAAATACTAATAAATCATGAGTAGTATCGTATTACAGACAAATTTTCATTTCAATTTCCGCGGAAAGCATTCAGAATCATATAAGAGAAGAGAAGAGAGAGAGAGAGAGAGAGAGAGAGAGAGAGAGAGAGAGAGAGAGAGAGAGAGAGAGAGAGAGAGAAGAGAGAGAGAGAGACATACAGACAGACAGACGGACACTAAAAGAAAAGTGTCATAACAAAAAATAAAAAATAAATTGAAAAAAATTACTTGCTTAGGCCGAAGTAGAATGGTGTTTGAATGGTATCAAGTTAGAGACAAGCAGAAGCAGGTATAAATATAATCATATTTGATAGCGTAGCTATTATATAACTAGGTATTCTTATGTCTGTATGTTAGCTCGCAGTGCAAGTGCTATACAGATGAGCTTAGTTGCATAGCCCCTAACTTTTATGTGTTTTTTATTCTAAAGGGGAATTAGGGACCCATAAAAAAGCCTAAAACCAGTTACAAACAATCTAATGGACTATGTATAGCTTCCATAAAATGGGTAAGCAATCGGTTCAGTGTTTAACAAAATCGCAGCGAACTAAAAATTAATTTCGAAAGTTTAAAAGGAAATTTAATTAGACATCTAACAAACTTTTAAATTATAACTTG
The DNA here is from genome assembly GCF_053477335.1 of Acartia tonsa. Taxonomy (NCBI): domain Eukaryota; kingdom Metazoa; phylum Arthropoda; class Copepoda; order Calanoida; family Acartiidae; genus Acartia; species Acartia tonsa. The sequence goes on along the minus strand of NC_137271.1, from coordinate 15,257,523 downwards.
CTTTATTATATTGCTCTATTCAAAAATTCTTCAGTTCCTTATCAATTATCTAAATAATATGTCAGCCATTGACTAAATTCATGTCGATATACACTTTTTGTCAGTGCTTTAAACTTTAAACAGTTGCAAAAAGCATTCACATTCGGCCATTCATACGATCTTGAATGACATCCAAACAATCCTTAAAAATTGTTGTTAAAATTGAATTTAAAATCATTTTCCTTAAATCTGAAAATCCAATTACATTAATTGTATGGAAATAGTTCTAGTTAAATTTTACCCTACAAAATAACATATTCTGCAAGTGGGGTATTTATTTACCCCTTCATTTAGGTTAGGTGGGTTATGGATAAATTCCCGCAGGGGTTTTGCATTATTGTTTTGAAACAAAGTAGCATTGCAAATACAATAAAGTTAAAATTAGAGGGGGCATAAGCTACATATAACTCATTTAGTTGATTTTGTATTTGATCTTTGAAATCAGCTAATAACTTCGAAAATAAAAACACAGTCGAGTCGCTACAAAATAATAGAAAGCAATTTGTTAGCAGATGAAAAGGGTCTCCATAACTTAGGCCAAATAGTTGTCTGGATTATACATCTATACTTATACATATATACAAGCGAATACGCCCCTATAGCATCAAACAATTCGAAAAGGGGGAGGTCGTAAAATAGCATAAAACTATTCCTAAGACCTTTTTTAAGCTTCCCTAAAATGGAGAACGGTTTGTTGGTATATATATAATCGAAATATTAAAGGACAAAAAAATATCTACATCTATAGTTAGTAAGAGAGAGAAAATGACGTTTCTAATAGTATAGAAAATAAATGTATTTTAAAGATGTAAAACCCATACAACTACCTTGCCCCTGTCTTGGGTACCTTTTTTCGTTTGCTGGCAAACTGGTTTCTGCTCTTTTGTAGCGACTTGGCTGTGTTAATATTTACGCCACTATTGGTTGAAATTCAAAGATACAATTTTATAAAAGGGTTACTAGCTATACTAACTAAAAATAGGAATTTACAAATTTCTCAATTCTTTGAGTTAGGAAATTTCTTACTATTAGAGCTAAATTTGAGTAATTTTCTTTGACTTGACAATACCTATTGTAAAATATGAATTCCTTATTTCAATTTATTATTCTCAATAATAATTATCATCTATTATTATAGATATATATATTGTATATGTATATATCTTTGCTAGATCTAGCCGCCTGCAGACAACCAGCTATGGTCACACAAGAACACTGCAGATCAAAAGAGCGGAGGCATCGGATTCTGGAATATTATCCGCCAGAACCAACAAGGACATATCACAAACAAAGCTGCAAGTTAAATGTAAGTAATTTTAAAAATATGGCTTTGCCCCCACACTTCTTAAAAGATCGAACCTTATAAAAAATCGTTTTGTTTTTATGTCAACATCAGCATGTAACAATAATAATGTCATTAGATTGTCGTTATGTCGATCTAATGTCAATTTAAGTCTCTTATTACTAAAGCCAAATAGTCGACTTAAACCCTTGAAATTGGATATTGCTATAAAGTCAAAAATTCTGACGTGGGATTCAACTTTCCTTAGTTTTTTTTTTCTAAATAATGAGGAAAATATCTAAGGTAAATGAAATTTTACCCCCCCCCCCCAAAAAAAAAAAGAACCAAAAATAAAAGAAATGAGTTATTAATATATTTTTACAGGGGCTAGAGGAAAATTTTTAAAACAGTAAACAAAGATGACAATATTCATATAAGCGCAGCTGACGCAATAATGCTAATCAATAATTAAGGAACTAACTATTTAGCTATCAAGTTAAAAGCTTGGTTTATTCGTAGAGAAAATTATAAAATATCAAGGTTTAAAACGATATGAGGATTCTTTCATAGCTTAAAATGCAAATAAACAAGCCTTAATTATAGAAAACCTTTGAAATTAAAAAGATAAATGTATTTTAAACGCAATCAAGCCATGCAACGAAAATTATATGTAAAAAAATTTACTAAATGGGCAAAAAATATATTTTACACTAAAAACTTTTGGATTATTCACATAAATTAACTAAAATTAATTCGTTGTCAAAACGAAATGGAAAAAAATGTGTAAATAAAGAAGTGTGATCTACAGAGATATTTATAAAAAGCAAAGCAATTATAAAATGACAATGGAAGGGGGAGGGGGGGGGGGTAAAAAAACTATTTTTTTTGTAAAATAATTCAAAATTGGCGAGAAAGAGAAAAAAAAAATCTACAGGAGATAGCGGCTATTGGCGGCAGCGGTAGTTTCGCCGCCATTTCTTACAAGCTTTAATTTTGATGGGCTGTTAAACATTCCATTACAAAGCATAAAACCTGCAAATGACTGCTAAAAGGTATCTTGGGTTTATTTGTATAAAAATCTGAATCACACACATCCATCCGACTAAATTCAGTATAATACATAAATAATTGTAATTTTTCAAAAGTAAATTAATTCTTATTTTATTTTTAGTCATACTATAATTTCCTATAGGTTATATTAATGATGTAGAACCTCTAATAAAAAATATCTGAAACGTGATTAATACAAAATAGTTTAGATATAAAGTCATTACAACATATATTGTTTTTATTTCCTAATTGCATCTTAAAGGATATTGTAAAGAAGATAAATAAAATCGCCCATTTTTTAGGCTGAACTTATTGGTTGAAAAGTTAGGTAACTGCTTGTTTTATCCAACCAACCAAGATTTAGTTTGTGCTAAACTATTCTTTCATTCCAAAAGTCTATTTTTTTTATTTTTAGTTGTTCTTTATTTTAGGATATATACTTCGCTACTTGGATATTAATATCCTTGTTGAAAAGTAAAATAAAATTTGTTGAAACATATTGGACAAACTGTAACAAAAAATTGACCTAGCATTTTTGCTTGGATAAAAATTGTGCTTTGTTGATTAGCTTACAATTATTTTTTAATTACACAATCAAATGCTCGCTTTAAGTCCAAAAAGTTCAAAAATGTCCATAGGTAGCGCAGCAACAGCAAGCTCAAAGTATTCTATTCATGGAAATGGATTAGTCAATTGATATCCATATTTAGTAAATGTATTGGTTAAATGTTGACAAATTTTCCAGCCCCCTAGAGTTAAAACCCAGCGAGTGAGAGGGAGAGGTGACAATGGGCTGTTTATTACACTAGTTTCAAAAGTTTTATAATAACGTTTTCATATTCGTTGGCTTAACATCTTTGGTGGCGTTAATGCATTTTGATTGGTTGGTTAATTAATTTGAGTGTTTCAACGTTTCAACCACTAATTTCAATCTATAGAATGGGTGTATCATTATTAAGGATATACATCAATTTATCGGCCTTTGTCTCATCCCTGTAGATCCATGGTTAAAACTTCATTGCAGGGTGATGGGGTTGGCTTTAGAGTATTGTATGCCTCCCCTATTAAAAAATTTCAGAAGATAAAGCCACTGAACCCCAAATGAACCCCCTTTATGCGTTCGTCAATGAAGGACAGAGCGAAGTCGTGTGGGATGACATAAGCATTGCGCACTTGAACGTGATTTATTTTGATTGATTAGGCTTGTCTACATGTTATGTTCAGCTATATCTTATTTATCAGGGTTATATCAATAGGTAATATTTCCTTTTTTTAAACGAAGCTTTCCATTTTAAACATGTTGCTTTTTAACTTTTTTAACATCAAATTTGTATGTGATAAAATTATCCGATTGGTCTAATTTTTGGAATACTAATTTCTATGACAAAAAAGTACATTGTTATAAGCGAAGCATCTCTATAATAAAGTCCTAAAAATGTTAGTATGCCCTTTAACAATATCCTGTATTTTAGCAGGTTTTCAGCAGATTTACTTACAATTTTGTTTCATTCGACTTTTATACTTTATAATCCGACACTATAAGTGTTAATGTCCGTTTGTCCTAACGTTTCCGAGCTTCGCTTTTAGGGATGTTGTCATCCTTGTTTTATTATCATCAGTAATACACATAGGAGGCATAGTTACTTTTAATTTAAGTTTTTATTAAAAAGAAATAATAAAAAAACATTTTGGTGGTATTTTTTCTAGGGATTCTTTTTTGTGAGGGGCTATGTATTCGAAGGGTGAGGAAATGGTCAGAAAAATTGACCAAAACCATCCCAAGACTTTAACTTAGAAGTAAACGTGTTACCTATTATTTTATCTCTTGCTGTCAAATACCATTCTATGATTTACACAAACAATTTTGTCAAATCCTAAGTTGCTAAAGTGAAAAGATAAAATTGTCTTTGTTTAAGACTGTTTTTTTTTGTATTTTTACAATTTGTAAATATCTATTATACAAAACTGTGCAATATAGGTATTTAATCATAAAATATAAATGGAAGTTTTTGTTTGTCCGTAAGCAACTAGCCAACAAAGTTTTTTTTTCAATTTCAGTGAGGCTTTAAATATAAATGTTTATTAAGAGCCAAAGTTAAAGTGGATAAATGCTAGGACATTTATATAGAATAATAATTAGGTCCTTTAAGATCAGTATATTAATGAAAAATAGCGTTTAGGTTATTTATTTCTTTTCCTTTAAATTTTAAGCAATTGTTATTTTTTGCTTTTTAATTCCAACAATAAACAAAAAAAACTACAGATTTTTATTTTTTATGATAATCTGACAAAAATACCAAGAAACAGAGTAGCAGCTCTACTAAAAAAATAATATATGCTTTGCACATTTTTGTGCTTGTTAATTGCAAAAAAAAAGTACTTCACGTTCGGCATTTACTACTTTGATGATGTAATATTCTCCTAAATACTTTAACATTTTAATTTTTATGTCAAGTATTTGTTTGCGTATGTGTTCATTAAGATCACACAAATGTCTGGCCGATAAGTTCTTCATTTTTCATGATTATGATATTTTTCTCTGATGTAAAGTAGCAAGGTTAATCGAATTTAGGTCTTGGGATGGTTTCAGGCTATTTTGCTGCATCGCCTTTTTACATGAAATTTTAAACCCTAATTACAGCAGATTAAACGTTATTTTTGATTTATAGACTTTTTGGAGGCAATGTTGTCATACATTTTTAAAGTAGCTTTACTACTTTTTAACTAGGTCTTGAAATCTTGAAATAAAAAATAAATAAAAAAAACTAGTTTCGATCTTATACTTTTCATTTTAATATCCGTGGAAAGTTGTCTATAATACGATGCGATAAATAACTATTCTATCTAACTTACTGTTCTAATTGTATTAGTTTTCTTTAAGAATTACTAATCATATTTCGCCGCGCAACTTATGTAAACAATTATTCTTGGTTTAGCTACATCTTTGAGCAGTCAAACGTGAAAAATGAGTAAAAAGTTTTTGAAATTAATTTGAAACAGACAAGCAATATGCACAAAAAGATGTTTCAACTTTATTTCCCAAAATTTATGGATTATTATTTCTAAAGACAAAATTTTGCGGTTTTCCTCAATGTGCTTATTCTATCATCTCCATTAAATTTTTTCAATAAATTTAAAGGAAGGAGTGGGAGGCAAAGTGCTTATTCGATTACAGGCCTCCCTTTTATTTTTCAATAAATTTAAAGTATGCGGTGAGGCAACTTCGTTTGTTTGAGTTTTATTTTAAGTCAGGTTAGGTATGGTTTTATTAGCTACACTTCCCACCCGATAATTAAATTAATTTTTAAAATATTTTTAAATCAAATATAAGATCTTTTCGTTACGTGTTCGTATGAACCAACCCTAATTAAAGAAAAGCTTCGCTTTTAAAATCAAGATAGTTATGAAATAGAAAAATTTGAACAATGTACTTTAGATAAATGTAATGTATTTTTTTAATTTATGTTCTTTTGACTTCGTAACAACGTTTGATGCTTTAACTAAATCGAGACAGTAATGGATATATTATTACTTGGATCTTACACCAGATTTTTAAATTCTCTATTAAATTGAAAGTTGCAGCGTGCTAAAATAACAATTCTTCCTTCCACTCCCTTTAACCTATTCCGTCCTCTACTACTAGATCAACGATCTGTCCAATAAAAGATTTGTATGTTAACAAGCTAAATTGACTACAATTTTTTCCATTCATAATATCAACGTATATTCTACATCCATTGAGACAGTTTAGAAAACTTCTCAAATAACTATTCAAGTACAAATCTATAACCTAATTTTCTATCAATAGTTGTCTTTGATATCTATACATATAACTATATCACATAATAACAATCTATGTCTATCTATTCTATGTATGAAGATCTATCTGCATCATTTTCCATTTTTAAGCTAGCAATACAAATCTATCTGCCTAATTTTCTATCAATAGTTATATATGATATCTATACCTATACCTACATATCTTTCTAACTAAATATCCATTTATATCTATTCAATGTATACAAATATCTCTAACTTTTTTTCCATATATGCTAGCAATACAAATGTATCTACTTAATTTTCCATCTACAGTTATCTATGATATCTATCTCTACAAATCTATCTACCTAAATATCCTCTATATCTGTCTATTCAATGTATACAAATATCTCTAACTTATTTTCCATCTATATGCTAGCAATACAAATTTATCTACTTAATTTTCCATCTACAGTTATCTATGATATCTAAAAAGCTATCTAACTAAATATCCTTCTATATCTATCTATTCTATGGAGACAATTCTAACTACCTAACTTTCCCACTATAGTTATCTGTGCAAGAAGTGTAGAATTTAAAATATGTTCACCATGTAAATAGTTTTTTTTTCAAGGTGTATGTGTTATAGTATGTGTGTGTGAGTGAGTGTGTGTGTATGTGTGTGTGTGTGTGTGAGTGTGTGTACGATCTAAAAAAGCATGCTTTTATCTTTCAGGATGTTTTTATACTAAGATACCAGCGGCTTCGCCCCAATATACCTATAGACGCTTTTTAATGGTATGGGGGATAATTAATTAACCCACCTCCCCTCCCAAATTCTTTACTAGGGTGGGGTTGGGGTAGTCCCCCAAAACCCCTACATAGTTATAAACCTTTCCAGGACCTGCATTTTAAAGAAGAACCATATTGGTAATTCCAAAGGCTTGAGAAAAGGCAATCACCCCTTTAATTTTATTACTTTATCCAGGAGTCCTTTAAGTGCTCTGTAATAAGTTATGCTCTAGCAATCTCCAACACTTTAGATGTAAAATGCCTAACATAACTGCAGTTGAATAATAGTCCCTGACTACATCTTACATCTTAAATTTAAGCAATTTATGGAATTATAAACAATATATTATTTTTTTGAACACCCTGCGTTTAATAGTAAAAAAATGTGTATTTGTGTGTGTGTGTATGTGTGTGTGTTTGTGTGTGTGTGTATGTATGTGTGTGTGTTTGTGTGTGTGTGAAATAAGCATGAGTTTAAATTAATGTACTGTACTGACCAGGAAGGGAAATGTACACTGAAAATAATTTTGAAAATATAAATCACATATTTAAAGAAAAACTCATTTTCAGCATTCGCGAAAAAACCAGTCTATAAAACTGTATGATAAATATACATTCACTGTTAGTCTAGTAATAAGAGAGTTGAATTAAATAGTTGTCAAATTCGTAGCTTAAAGGTTTAAACTCGATAAGATGGTACTTACATGCTAAAATTTACTATAAGAGTTTCCCATAAGGACATATCCTAATTGTAAAAAAAAACTTAAAACAAATAATAGCAAGATGATTATTTACTATTAGCGGGGCCTCTAGAAGCTCTTGAAATGTTAAGGTGATTTAATTTAACCCCCCCCCCCCCCCCCGGCCCTACCCCTATTTAATTTGATGATTATTTATTACTAGCGGAGCCTCTAGAAGCTCTTGAAATGGTAAGGTGATTTAATTCCACCCCCCCCCCCCATTTAATTTGAGTTTTAATATGAAATCTTAGGGAGGATATACTGATAATATAGCTTTAAACCTTCACAGGACCTAACAAGAATCTACTTTGTAGAGGAGAACCATATCGGTTCAGCAGTTAGCGAGATCCTTTGGTACAGACATATATCTTGTTGTTTGTATAAAGGGATTTACAAATTGTCTTGCTAATACAAATCCATTTTCCCTGAATAGTAACTCTCATTGCCAAGGTTAAGGAATGTTTTACATTGTTCAGCACATGAATCATTTCATCAGGGCTCGGCAGCCGCACGTCAGCCGGCTGTAGGCCAAAGAGGGAAATCAACCTTTTACAATTTTAAATATCAGCTGGAAGTCTAAATCTGCCCCATATATGGGCAATCCGTATTTTCAAAAACATCCAAACAGTTTTAAATTTGGAGCTTTGTCGCGGCTGACGCGCGGCTGCCGAGCCCGGCTTTCTAGCTTCTAGCTATGTTAGGTAGATATCCAATGCAATTAATAACGAGTCATTTTATTATATCTCTACTAGATATCTTTATGTCTTTCTGGCTTCTAGCTATCTTAGATAATATCTTGGAGCTTTGTCGCGGCTGACGCGCGGCAGCCGAGCCCGGCTTTCTAGCTTCTAGCTATGTTAGGTAGATATTTAATGCAATTAATAATGAGTCATTTTATTATATCTCTACTAGATATCTTTATGTCCTTCTGGCTTCTAGCTATCTTAGATAGATATAGTCAGTGCAATTATTAATGAGCCATTTTATTTTATCTCTAGTAGGTATTATGTCCTTAAATATTTTTAAAAGCGAAGCTTGTCTATAATTAGGGTCCGTAAGTCCGTACGCCCATCCATCCGTACGTCCGTAACGGATAGCCTTTTTTTCGTTAATTTAGGCATGCTAGAATTGTCCTATCGATTTTAAATTTTGCATGGTGATTACTTTAATAGTTAGGTACGATTTAGAAAGCGTAGAAACTCTATAATCATCACCAAAATGTCCGTATGTCCATAAACATTATCCTGAATCAAGCAGTTTTTCAACAAATTTTCTTACAATTTTGCTTTGACTCTTATACATTTATATTATGATTATTCAGTTTTGACACTATACAAGTGTTAATGTCCGTTTTCCTACCGTTTCAGTGCTTCGCTTTTATGGATGTTGTCATCCTTGTTTTAAAATTCTGTTTCGATGATATACATATTATCTTTTTGTTAGATAGCTAGTTCCATAAAATCAAACTCTCGCTATCTTTTAACTATCTTTTTATTAGGGTACCTAAATAGTCAAAGCACTTAATAAAGTGCCTATTTTAGAAAGTATTTATTTTACTAAATGCGCATTTCTTGAAATTTATTTGGATCTATAATATTTGAATTAATATATAACATGAAAGGCTAAATTCTTATAATCTTATATTATATGCGTGCACATTAATTTTTCGAGGGGTGCACGGAGCACAAATACATTTTGCATACTATTCCAATATATATAAAATCATCCGTTTTGGAATCTTAAAAGATAAATTTGTATACACCCTAAATTATAAAAAATAAAAGTTTGAAAACATTTAGTCTATACTCTAAAATACCTAATCCTAAAGTGAATTCTTAAAGAAAGTTTTGGATCAGAGGTGGATCCTTAAAAAACTTTTGCCTCGCTAAAAATTATTTGCCTCACTAAATTTATCCTCTCAAAATTTTTAGCAAGCCTTACTAATTTAAGTGAGGCAAATAACTTTTAGCGAGGCAAAAGTTTTTTAAGGATCTACCTCTGATTTTACAAACTTTTAAAGCTAGTGAATGAAAGAACGTGTTTATAAAACTTTAGCGATCAGAAGAATTCACAGCAATAGCTTTATTATTACTTAGATCTTACACCAGATTATCATGTACTTTAAGAAAGTGAAACTTGTGGCTCGCTAAAATAACGATCTGCCCTATTTACATCTTTACCCCATCCCCTCTTCTCCTACTAGATAAACGGCCAGTAAGTGATTTCAATGTTAGCAACCTAAATTGACAACAATTTTTTCCCTGTCATAATATCCACGTATATTCTATATTCATTCTCAGTTCAATTTCCCCCCCCTTCCTAGTATCACCTATAAATTGCCATATTCATAGGTATAAAATTCAAATTTTTTTAAGGGGGTTTCACCATCTAGCACGCCCTTAGACAAAATACTAGTAAATACTAAATCCTAAATCCATTCATATTGAACAGGGAAAGAGAAAAGCAGCTTATAATGCCTAATAAAAATGACGTCATACAATACATATGACCAATGCAATGGTAGGACAGTAAACATTTATATTGACCAATGGTAAAATGTAAACTTGCCTATCATTGGTCATTTGTATTATATGACGTCATTTGTCTATTATTTGCTTCAGCCATGCCATAGAATTGATATACATTGTATATCCTTTCTTCCCTCTTTCAATGAAAGACTACAAAAGGAAGAATCAAATTAAAAACGTCCATTTTCTTATCCCTGTATTCAAGATATTTATAGATTTTTTACTTAGACGAGGAAATCAAATATTCATTTTTCAATATTTACATGAAAGCTAAATAAATGGATGTAAAATATACGTGGATAAAAATTATCGTCAATTTAGTTTGCTAACATTGCTATCATTTATTGGTCAGTGCGTTTATCCAGTATACTAGGAGAGGGGGATGGGGTAAAGTGGGTGGAAGAGAGAATCGTTATTTTATCCCGCTGCGTGTTTCAATTTATTAGATTACATAAAAATCTTATGTTAGATCCTATTAATAATAAATCCATTGGTAGATAAAATCAGAAACTGAGAGATATTGCATCTGAAGAAAGAAATCATTATTTAATCCATGTTTCATGAAATGGAAGCTGATATAAAAAGACAATAAAAAACGTGAACTTTACCTTATACCGTATACATACATTCTGAATATTTTTTTTAAAAATTTAATCGTATTATAGACAGCTTTCCGCATACATTAAAATGAAAAAAAAGAATAAAACCAGTTATTTTAACATTCGTGGAAAATTGTCTGTAATACGATGCTATACATAATTTTTTATAATGGCTTTTCTATTTATAATCCGGCGGATATTTTTATAGTTTATGAGGTCAATCTAACCCAGATGAGCATCAAATCAAAAAAAGCTCTAACGGTTCATATCCTATGACAGTGAAATCGCCTGAAAATTATTGATTAATATTTTCAGGTCATAATTCATTCCTGGAGAGATTGCCAGATATAATTGAAGTTCCACATAATTCTAAGGTAAGCACAATGTTTTTAGTAGCGAAGCTACTCTATAATTCGAAATGTCCGTCCGTCTGTCCGTCCGTCCGTCCGTCTGTCCGTCCGTCCGTCCGTCTGAGACAGAATAGGGGAAACGTGATTTTCTCGGCTCCTATTAAAGATAGACAGCTGAAATTTTTTGACAACATTCCAATTATTAAGGAGCACAATTAACTATAAAACATCAAAGACGGTCGGACCCCTTTTTAGCAGGTTTTAGGCTATTTTTGTATTTTTCACATTTTTCTCCATATCTTCAGTGTTTATGGTCCGATTTTCAAAATTTTTTCAGTTATTGATATCAAAATTAAATTTTCTGTCATTTACAGAAACAACCATGACGGCCACACTGCCATTTTGCAGGTTTTAGGCTATTTTTGTATTTTTCACATTTCCACCATATCTTCAGTGTTTATGGTCCAATTTTCAAATTTTTTTCAGTTATAGATATAAGAATTAAATTTCCCGTCGTTTAAAGAAAACAACCATGACGGCCAGACTGCCTTTTTGCAGGTTTTAGGCTATTTTTGTATTTTTCACATTATTCTCCATATCTTCAGTGTTTATGGTCCAATTTTCAAAATTTTTTCAGTTATAGATATCAAAATTAAATTTCCCGTCGTTTAAAGAAAACAACCATGGCGGCCAGACTGCCTTTTATCAGATTTTTGGCTATTTTTATATGTTTTACATATTTCCCCATATATTTGGTGTTTTTGGTCCAATTTTCAAACTTTTTTGGATAAATACACTTTAAATCTACTTTTACGTATTTCCATCCACGATTTTTTGTGCTTCGCTACTTATGGATGTTGTCATCCTTGTTTTTATTTACAATTCTTTATACAGAGTATTTTATAATTTTTATTATACTTAATTTTTTTTAGGTTGAATTTAAAGTAAAAGTTCGAGATGTTTTTGCCCCCGTCTACTTTTCTATTGACAGGTATGATTTATTTAATAATGATTTTTTCAGTATGACTTTGAAACCGACTATTATCCGCTAGATTAGAACCGGTTCTTAGCCATACAGAAAAATCATGTATAGCATCGTATTACAGACAATTTTCAAGAAAATTTTTTTAAAAATTCAACCGGGCTTTTGATACTCGAGTTTAACAAAGACTGATTTAAATCTAATAATTTTTTATTTTAATATCCGCCGATAGCTGTCTATAATACGATGCGTTATTAATAATAGAGATCATTTTCTATAATTACAAATGTCCGTTTGTCCATAGAAAATTTGAGATTTGACAATTTATTTCTCGAATGGTTTCAGCTATTTTCCTTTTCACCTAGAGGCTAGGGGCAAAACCACTTGAGTATTTATAAAGCTGCAGCCGTCAATCCGTCAATCTATATCAAATTAAACTGTTTGATTGGTTGAAATCATATTACTAATCGGCTGTAAATTAGATTAAATAGATGGTTATCATTCACTTGAAAACTGAGATACTTCTAATTGAAAATCATGGAGGGGAACAAGTTTTCTCAATTATCATTATCATTTCATAACATAAAAATGATCACTTCGTTTATTCAGTAGGACAGAAGGGGATGGAGGGAGGTATCGTTAATTTAGACAGCTGGGAGTATCACTTTATTACATTACATAAAAATCTAGTGCAACATCCAACGAATTATAAAATAAAATATGCATAAAAATCTTATTTCTATTATCCAGATACAATTTATACGAGAAATCGTCAATGTCCATGAAAAAAATGAATTGTTTGATATATATAAGTAAAATGAATAAAACAAGGTTGTTATGTTTAGAACTAGCGCAACAATAACAAGATAAAAAGCTAAAAGATAAAATTGTGCAACCCCCCAACTTTGAATTGAACTTGTTTTTACATTAATTAGAAGTGATATAAACTAATATATCAATTATAGACAGACATAATTAAAGAGTAGCTGTTCTTCAAAGAATTAATATTAACAAGATATCTAAAGTACATTCAACCATTTAATCACAAGAATTGAACTAAATTGGTTGTAAAAATATTACTTTTTTGTATAATATACATTTGTAATTGTAGTTCTTTTTTATTAGCTTGTTCTTGCGCTTTTTATGATTTTCCATTATAATTTAAAACTTCATAGATTACCAATGAACTTCGTGAAAAAAATTGCTCAATGGGACGTTATAAAAATGAGGAATTATCCATTTATTTTTGGGGGTTTTCTTTCCCACTCCTCATCCCTCATTGTTATGACGTAAGAATTTTTTTGAGGGACTTTCTTTGTCTCCAAAAAAATCATATATCAAAAATAACTAGATGATCGACTAGAAAAGCTATGAAAACTATGAAAACAACTTCATTGATTGATAATTCGCGACTTGCCTATAAAACTTTTTGACGTGATAATAGAAAAAACAAGGATGACAACATCCATAAAAGCGAAGCACTGAAACGGTAGGACAAACGGATATTAACACTTGTATAGTGTCAGAACTGAATAATCAGAATATAAAAGTATTAGAGTCGAAGCAAAATTGTGAGTAAATTTGTTGAAAACTGCTTGATACGGGATAATGTTTATGGACATCCTTACATTTTTGGAACTTTATTATAGAGTTGCTTCGCTTAAAAAATTGTTCTTTGTTGTCCAAGAAATTAATATATCAAAAATTAGATCAAACGAATAATTAGATCACATAAAAAATTGTTGTTGAAATAGTAGAAAAATCTACTTGTTTAAAATGAACGTAAGGACATTCTGGTAATGATTATAGAGTTGCTACGCTTTCTAAATCGTACCTAAATACTACAGGAATCACCATGCAAAGTTTGAAATAGATTAGAAAACTCTAACATGCCTAAATTAACGAATAAAAGCTATCTATCTCGTACGGACGGACCAACCCTTATTATAGAAAAGATTCGATTTAAAAATAGAATATTAGTATAAGACCAGAGAGTAAAGAAATTTACCTTCCTAATGTTCTGAGATATTAGAATAAAAATTTGAGAAAAAAAATCCACGGATTTATTATTTGTAGATTGCCAATGGAACTAGAGGATGGAAGCATAGAACAAGAAGATGATGGATTAGGAAATCATAAACTTATTATCTACAAGGTATTTTTTCTAAATATTTTCTGTTTATTACTCTAGTCTCCAAAGTGTTATAACAACGTTTTCTTATTCATAAGCTTAATAGATTTTGGAAATTTTTATCGGTTGGTTCATTAAGTTGAGTGTCCAAACGTTTCAACCACTTTTGTAATCTACAGAAAGTTTAGTTTTGTGTTTCGTCATTGGGGATTTACATCAATTTATAGGCCATGAGATCACTGCTTTATAACAGTGTTCTCTGTTTGTCTTTGTGTCTGTCTGTCCGGATGTTTGTTTGTTTGTCTGTCATATTTTAAGAAATATAGCCAATCTTTTCTAGTTTTATTTAATTTTTCAAATTTGTCTATAATTTTTATCTACATAAAATTGTATATAATTTAGCAGTTTTCAAAGACTATCATTAGACTATTAGAACAGGTTGACTTAATAAGTGCACTTGACTTAAGATTTACACACAAATTTCCGGAAAATATGCGAAAAAGAATTACCCCCTTTTTTAGCTATCAAAGCCATAATAATGCAAATAAGAAATTAGTCCTATTCCTGTATCTCTGTCTGTATATCTGTAAGACATTTAATCAGAAAAGCAATCTAGATTCTTTTCTCAATTCATGAATAAATTTATAATATTATCATTATTGCATTTTTATATTTTTTTCTCTTTCTTTGTATTTAAATTTTCTAGAAGCGAAGCTGCCATATAATTCACTTTGAATGCCTTAGATGAACTGTTAAAATTTCGGCAGTTTTCCTTTAAGTGCCTAGGCGAGCACTGAAACCCCCCCCCCCCCTATGCCTAAGTCAGGTTCGGTAGGGTTATTTGAGTACTAAGTTGCCCTGCAAGGTTAAGGTCCTACACAGGAGTGAGGCAAAGAAAAAAACCAAGATAAAACTTTATATTTAATTCCTATATTTGCGACAACTTGTATTACACAGAAACTGCCAATTTTCAACAATTGCAAAAACTTACTCCCCCTCAGGTGGGTTCAAACCATTCTATGGGTGAGCTATTAGCTAGAGACACTTTAAATACCTTGCGGATTACACAATATTTTAATATTTTTTTATATTTTAGGTGCAAACAACGGATGCTGGGTTATTATGCTGCAAGGTAAATTTTTTATAGGAGCCGCGCTCTTATACATCTAAGATACAAAGTTATATGCCTTTTATATAGGCAAAAACATTTGCACCTCATTGTTCTGTTTGGTCGCCATAGCCCCAATTTACAATTACAATTTGTGTTTCTTGGTACTAATAAACATCTAGGATATAATTTACTTGGTCTGTTGGTCTGTCGGTCATGCTACAAAACTATATACAGGCTGATTCAGAATAAACTGCGTTTTCCTATTTTCTGATACAATTAGAAGGAATACAGAAAAAATAATTATACATCCTTGTCCTCTGTATTAAAATACATTAAACTTAGAAAAGGCCTTTCTCATTATCTCTGCAAATACGGCGCATTTAGAGCATAAATATTTCAAAAGATGCGTATGATGCTTTTTTTAGTAAAATTTTGTGCTTTAAGATTGGTTTATAAAAATTCCTATATAATATCAAAAGTTTTGGGATTTTCTGTTATATATACAAATATTTTTGTTCTTTGATATTCATTGATGTTGTCATCCTTGTTTTCTACAGATAGTTGAAAGATACTAAAATTAGGATAAAGCTTCATACTTTGGAGAAATTAATCATTTTCATAAGTTATCCTTATTCTATAATATAACTATTTTAGACTCCATCCAACCGTGGGGAGGAAATGTTGCAGTCCAAGTGTATTATGAATGTTACGCAAGGAGAAAGTCCACCTGTTTTAGGTAAATTTAATTGTATGTACAATTGCAGACAACCACAGGCTTTTTTGCACAGGCTTTTTAGAAATATCCCAACTCTGTTCATGATTTTTTTCTTTCAATTACTCTTAAACACTGAAAAGTCCGCCTGTTCTCATTTTTAAAGGATTAACCCTTTTTAGACAACTAACCATTTAACTTTTAGTCATTAATGTGGGTTTTTAAAAAAAATATTGTCTTAACAATTGTCTTAACTGTATTTTACTTTACTGTTCTTTTCTATAGGACCCGCAGATCCAGTTAGCTGTGTAGCAATTCTCCATAGCTTCAGTGAACGAATGAATTCTTATATTCATAAAGAACAGTGCAGGTGCAGTTTTATTTTATTGCCGCCTATTTCTCATTGGTTGACCGTAACTTTAAGGACGCCTGCAAGAAATACCACGCTTTAACTGCTGAAAGACTGCCACAAGTAGACCCAATACCCCAAATTTAAAGCTTTCAGCTTCAATAACAAAAAAGTTCTAGTCATTTTAAAATAGCATTTTATGTACAATGAAATTTTTGAAAGATTTCCAATGCTCATATAAGAAAAAAAAATATTAAATTACGTCGCCTAGACACAAAATTATAGCCTTATCTTTGTCAGAAACTTAGATTGCTGGTAACTAATTACATTTCTACAATAAAAACAGCACAATAAATAATAAAAATCTATGGAAAAAAATTCGATTTAAAATGCATTTTTAAACAAAAATCATAGCGGAAACAAAGGGGTAAACTAATACAAGCTCAGCTTTGATTGGTTGTTAAGCTGATTCAGCCTTCTGATTGGCTACAGTACACTCGGTACAATGCAAGTTAAACTTAATTTTTTTTAATGATTTTGACTATAAAAATGGGTATTTTCATTGTAAAAATATAATTAGTTACTGGAAACCTAAATTTATGACAACAATAAGCTTATAATTTTGTTTCTAGGCCACATAGTTTAATTTCAAAGTTTTCAACATGAGCATTGCAATTCTTTCAAAATTTTCATTGTAAATAAAATGTCATTTTAAAATGCCTAGAACTTTTTTGTTATAGAAGCTGATGGCTTCAAATTTGTGGTATTTGCTCTACTCGTGGCAGTCTTTCAGCAGTTAAAGCGTGGTATTTCTTGCAGGCTTCATTATATTTTGTTGAATTTACAAAATAAAACAAGGATGACAACATCCATAAAAGCGAAGCACTGAAACGGTAGGACAAACGGACATTAACACTTGTATAGTGTCTAAACTGAATAATCAGAATATAAAAGTATAAGAGTCGAAGCAAAATTGTGAGTAAATTTGTTGAAAAACTGCTTGATACAGGATAATGTTTATGGACATACTTACATTTTTATGACTTGATTATAGAGTTGCTTCGCTTATAATATTGTTTTTTATTGTCCAAGAATCAATATACCAAAAATCAGATCAAACGGATAATTAAATCACATAAAAATGTGTTGTTAAAAAAGTAGAAAAATGAACATGTTTAAAATGGACATACGGACATTCTGGTAATGATTATAGAGTTGCTACGCTTTCTAAATTGTACCTAACTACTACAGGAATCGTCATGCAAAGTTTGAAATCGATAGAATAATTCTAACATGCCTAAATTAACGAATAAAAGCTATCTATCTCGGACGGACGGACGTACGGACAAACGGACCGATCCTAATTATAGAAAAGCTTCGCTTTAAAAAAAAACAATAATAAAAGGAGCTATACCAACTCAAAAATCATATATGCTGGTTTATTAATAGTTACTTTAGTGTGTTCTTTTTATTCTCATACTTTGTAATAAACTAGAGGTTGCGCCTCTACCATCTGGGAGCTGTATATTCTTATGGTCATGTAGAACAGAATAGCCTAAAACCATCTCAAGTCTTAAATTTAAGAATTAAATAGCCTAAAACCACTTAGGAACCCAAATGAAGCTATCCTGTGAAGGAAAACTCAATTAGTTCAGTAACTATTGATATCTTAAGCTTCAGACCAAAAAAAACCATACTACTTCATATAATAGAATTGGATATTTTAGTAAAATAAGACATGAACTGAAGTAAAAGTTTGACATTAATATTATGATTGTCATGAATATTACCATGAATAACATAGATAACAAGGATGACAACATTCATAAGATATGAATATACAGTGAAGGGTTAGTGAAGGGACAAGGAAAGAAGAAATAATTTAGAACAGAAGGGCAGAGAAAAAAAAGGGAATTTCTTTGGGAGTGTAGGAATAATTATTTATCGCATCGTATTATAGACAGCTTTCCTCGGATATTAAAATAAAATATAAGATTAAAGCCAGTTTAGTTAAACCCGAGGGGCTAATGGCCCGGGCAAACAAAACTGGTATTAATTCTATGATTTTTATTTTATTATTCGTGGAAAATTATCTGTAATACGATGCTCTACATCATTGATTTCAGAGTATGGCTGAGAACCAGTTCTAATCCAACGAATATTAAACGGTTTTGAAAGCATACTTGAAAGTAAATTATCAACAACGACCACCCTACCATTACAGACAGACTGAAGGACAAACAGACAGGAACACTTGTAGCGTAGCTTCGCTACTGTAAAAAAAAGCGTGTCCACGTCATGTATAATTTACATATGATAATATTTGTGTATGAAGATAAAAACTTTATAGCTCTGTAAATAGATAGTTATATCTACATATATTCATTTCTCATGGTGGGAGGGGGGGGTGATATTGGACTGGATATTAGACTAGTACCTAAATTTTCATAAACATGTTTTCTTATTCATTGGCTTAAAACTTTTGAGACTTTTATTAAATCTTTATTGGTTAATTTAAACAAGCATCGTCCAATCCATAGCTTTTCTTTTTTTAGAGAATTGGAACATAATTTTGTCGTTCACTGTCTTATCCCTTAAGGTCCCTGTGGTTTATTTAAACATTATATTATTTTTATGCTACAGGGTGTTTCATTATTTACCCATATATTATTCACCTATATTTCATGGGTATCCTATTATATGTATAAAGTAGTAAGTTTTTTTTGTCTTAAGCATAATATCTCAATAACCACTGAACCGGTTGGGTTCTCTTTTTTAGGCAAGCTTTGCACAGGTCTAGTGTTGATTATGACTAATTTTTGGATTGTTTTAAGCTATATTTCTAGCCCCTAGTTGCTGGGGGCTTGTCGGCCAGTTAATATGTAAGTGACTAAACAAGTGACTAGCACAGTGGTTTGCCAGGTGTATCCGACCTTCGTTATTTTCCAGGGGGAGGGGGGTGGGGTATATTCAACCCTTTGGACCTAACTCATCAGCATTTCTACAGTCACTTTCCCCTTGCATTAAGTCTGTATTGTTTTTTTGTGACTATTTTCAATTATTAGGGTCGGGAAGTCTGATCGTTCATTTGAGTACTTCAAACTTTTCATCTTAATTATCATTAAGAGATACTTTGTGTTGTTTCTAAGGACAACAGGGTATAAATTTTATAGGCAAAGCAACTCCATAATCAAGCCCTTAAATATAAAGTATTCTTTCATATTCATCAAATTTTATGGCAATTTTAAAAAATATTTATAAAGTAGCTTGATGTCTATTTCTCCGTCCGTCCATCTGTCTGTCCCTTAAGATCTTGGTAACCCCCAGATACGGTGAAGGGGTACCACAGCCCCTCCCCTAGATATACCACACTTTTCTGGGATCTTGCTGAGTCAAGTATCAACTGTTGGGAATATCAAAGGATGACTCCATGCAAAATTTGAGCCGGATCCGGCCAAAACCGGCCGTGAATTTTATAAAAAAAACGTTTTTTTCCGGTTTTTAGGGGGTATCTGTAAATCGATTCAGCTGGAGCAAAACCGGTTGGAGGTACAAAAAATTTTACTTCACATGAAATTTAGCCAATGCAATTGCCTACAAAAATGTACTTCATCATCAACTTGATTGGACAACTCTTTCCCCTCCTAAATGTCCATTAAAACCTCGGAAACGGCAAAAATCGCCAAAAATTAAGCCTTCGGCGGCAAATAACGGCTAAACGGTCAGCCGGAGGCGAATGAAACATAAATAAAGAAATGTCCGCCTCAAAAAGTTGTTCAACATCAAAGAGATGCTTGTAGTCTCTAAAACGACTCCTTCCCCTCCTTTAAGGGGAAAAACTGAAAAAACGCGATTTTCAAAAGTATGCCCACTTCGTGGGTGTGGGGGGCACTGAACCCGTCACCCCAGGGTCACCAAATATAAAGTCTAGGCGGCCCACAATGCTGAATTTTCACCAAGTGAAAGTCTTGTGTCATTATCTCTTATGAGAAAAAAGTTATTAATTAATTAAAATTTCAAATTGTGATTTTTTGATGGATTTCTTTGATGAAATAACAGGCCGGTCAATTTTTAGGCCATTTTTTGCGGTTTTCGGCCTGCCACGCCCAAACGGTTTGAGATAATCTCACGGGACCTTTTGCCCGACCTAAGTCTGGTTATTTGTGAGGTCTAAGAAAAAAAAATTCTCAGATTGGATGAAGCACGACGACACTGCGCGCCGTCAAAAATTGCTGGTCGGCTCATTTTGCCCCCTCAAACCCTCACCTCGTGCCATTTTTCTGTGTAAAGATTATAATTATAATCTTTTGCGTAAGTCTGATTTTTTTTCTTAGACCTCACAAATAACCAGACTTAGGTCGGGCAAAAGGTCCCGTGAGATTAAAATCGCGTTTTTTCAGTTTTTCCCCTTAAAGGAGGGGAAGGAGTCGTTTTAGAGACTACAAGCATCTCTTTGATGTTGAACAACTTTTTGAGGCAGACATTTCTTTATTTATGTTTCATTCGCCTCCGGCTGACCGTTTAGCCGTTATTTGCCGCCGAAGGCTTGATTTTTGGCGATTTTTGCCGTTTCCGAGGTTTTAATGGACATTTAGGAGGGGAAAGAGTTGTCCAATCAAGTTGATGATGAAGTACATTTTTGTAGGCAATTGCATTGGCTAAATTTCATGTGAAGTAAAATTTTTTGTACCTCCAACCGGTTTTGCTCCAGCTGAATCGATTTACAGATACCCCCTAAAAACCGGAAAAAACCGGTTTTTTATAAAATTCACGGCCGGTTTTGGCCGGATCCGGCTCAAATTTTGCATGGAGTCATCCTTTGATATTCCCAACAGTTGATACTTGACTCAGCAAGATCCCAGAAAAGTGTGGTATATCTACCCTCCCCCCCCCCCCCGTTATCACCTAAAGTACCCCTAGAGGTCTCTAGAGGCGTAGCCGCTAGTTTCTAAAATAGTATAAGAAAAGACCCTGTTAAAAGTCTAATACGTATTTATAATATTACATGTAAACTTTATTTTTTCCCTATGAATAATTTATATATAACAACAAAAAAGATTAAGGATGACTACATCCATAAAAGCGAAGCTTTACAAATCATAATAGACAAACGAACATTAACAAATGTATAGTAACAACTCATTTAATAATTAACATTATATAGAATTAGGAACAAAAATTTCGTAGCAGTTATTTATTATAGACAGTTTTCCGCGGATAATAAGATGAAAAATTGTAAGATTAATTCCAGTTTAGTTGGCCGCGTAATTGTCTATAATACGATATGATACATTATATTTCATTATGGCCATATTGGAAAAAGCTATCCTAAACTTACTTGAATACCAGATGCTTAACGTCCAAAAGAGTCATAAAGTTCATATATCATGTTACTTGGTAGGCAATGGGTTCGAATCTCGGACTAAATCAAACCATAGACTTAGAAAGATGTACCTATGTACCGCTACAATGTCAGATCCATGACACTCATCGTAATATTGAAAGAGTATCCAGGGATCTTAATGGATAAGACAGGGATAATAATGTATACCCCCAATTATGTTAAACAAAATTATTACCCATTCAAAAGATTAAAAGTTTAGACATTGTTAGTTTGTACCGACTTTTCCAGATGAAATCAAAGGTCCCCAAAGTTTGAAAGCAAACGAATGAGGGAACGCAAATGTAAAACTTTGGGTACGAGTATAATACAGTCTTTGGATTTAACCTGATAAATATTTTTTTAGGTTGGTTATCCCGTACAAGATTGAAGGAACAAGGAAAGTTTGATCACATTAGTCTCTTTATATATTAGATAAATAAAATATAGGACAATTATGTATATAAGTAGAACACCAATAACAGCAATTTTATAAGAGATAAGCTACTTTGACGACTGAAATTAAACTATGTATATACTGATGATGTCAAAAATAAAAATAAATGATTTAAATACATTTTTAGATAAAGTTGATGGTTTGTCAAATACTGTTGATTAGTGCGAATATATATATATGCTTGTGCCAATCAACGACCAAGACATACTTACCTAAATAGGAAAATCTCAAATTTGCATAATGAAAATCTACAAGCAAACGTTTTGTATATTCTTTGTATCCCTTTTAACCCACCAAATATATCACTCGCCTGCCATAGCAGCAGCCAGTGTGATCATCCTATGGCTACGCAGAATGTCGACCCTGGACATCCTTGTGGAGAAGGACGGGGAGCCAGTGGAGGTTGGCAACGAGATTCAGCTCAGGGTCCAGGTACATTGTATTTTTTGTGAAGATTTCTGTTACATATGCGTTCACTTCATACTAGCTATCAAATATAGCTCGGGAGGTGAATGAAAGACCCCCCCCCCCCCCCAAACCCTTCCCATCATTAAATTTGTATAGCCTCCATCAAAAATAATCTTGGACGTCCTTATATAGCATCATTAAAAATAAATCTTTATTAGAATAATATTTACCTTTTTTTCCTACACGTAAAAATGAAATAGTCGACGTAAACACTTATCATAATTTTAAATAGCGAAGCAACTTCATAACAACGGTATTTCGACTGAAAAATCATATCTAAAAAATACAAAATCCTTCTTTCGGTTTATAAGGCATATAGCAATTTTAAATTTAGGTTTTGTATTGTTATTACCTGCCAAAAATTTTTTAATAGTTATTTCTCGCATAGTAATATAAACAGCTTTTGCGGATATAGATTTTAGGTGCCGAAGGCACGGGCTAAAGTAACTGATTTTAATATTATGATTGTACATTTTTATATTCGTAGAAAGCTGGATATAATACGATGCTAGACATAGTTTATTCATATGGATGAGAACCGGTTCTTATCCACAGGATTCGAATAAATACGAGAAAAAAATTATGGACATGTTTACTCTTATTAAAATTTATTTACTAAACTTTAAAATTAAATAAGTTTTTTATTCAAAGACAGAAACAAACTTTATGTATTAAGTTTTTAGTAGCAAAGCAACTCTCTAAAAGACGTATCGGTATGTATGTCCAATTGTTTATACGGCGGATAAATATCTCTTTAAATGATATTTTGAAGTAGTAGTTTTCAAAACATTATACATAGTGGTTGCAGATAACCAGTGCATAACCTTTGTCTGGGTGTCTTATCTATTTCATCATGGTCACAAGTAGTCGCATCTTTTGATGCCAAGACATTTCTCATAATTCAACTATAAATATTGGCAATTTGACATAACAGCATGCATTTTTAACGTCTTTGATAATGAGGCGATTAAGTTATATTATGTTTAGCTCAGCTCATACCAATAACGAAATTAATTCGGGAAAAAAATCACGAAACCTATACGTGTTTTTCAGCTGTCGTTGGGGGGCAACACATCGTAAAATTGACGACCTCTCCATTTGCCCCCCAAATATTATTTTAGATTTAATTCCCTTGTTGGTTATACCTTATTCCTGTGTTTAGCTACCGTCTGAAGTACTATTTCATGATAGTAGCCCAGCTACTCTAAAACTAGGTGTGTTCGACCAAATGACCGTCAACAAACTCTATCATGCAACAACTTTTAAACTAAGTGTTATTTTCATAATTTTTTCTCAAGTCGTTTTTGCTTCGCTACTTATTAAATTAAATATCGTTGTTTTCTCCATAATTCAAAAAGTAATATAACAAAAAATAAAATTCCTAAACACGTCTGTAATTTGCAAAACATTGGTATATGTGATAAATAAAGGACAGCTTACAAATATATTGCTTATTTATTCATTAAATTTAAATAAAACAAGGATGACAACATCTATAACAGCAAAGCTCTAATATCAGACGGTAGGCGAACGAACATTAATACTTTTAGAGTGTCAGCACTTAATATGATTTTGCTTGATTATAGATGGTTTTCTTATACAATAAAATGCCTGAATTAACAATAAAAACCATCAGTTACGGACCGACTCTGATTATAAGAAAAGCTTCGCTTTTAATAAACAAGGATGATACAATCTACGATAGCATAGCTAAAAATTAAATAAAAGTACAAGCAAAACAAATAAAAACCTTACCACTTTATTTAAAAAGAAAAGGGGTAAACATGATAGGTTGTAATTTTTTCTAGGGGCGATTTCTCTTGGTAGAGTGGTGGTACCCTCCCCAAAAATAGTTATAAACCTTCCCAGGACCTATTAGAAGCTACACTGTATAAGGAGAACCAGCAGTTAGCAATTTCCTTTGGTACAGACAGATAAAGATCTTGTTACTTTTATATAAGGATTGCTTGCTTCCTCATAGTAGCTCCGCTACTTGTGGAGAAACAGACAGGCAAATAATAAAGACTTATAGAGCATCTTTGCAATTCAAAAACTTTTTATTTTCTATTTGTTTCAAAAATGAAAAGTATACTAAGAAAGTAAAACTTTTTCCAATATTTTTCTGATTTTATTATTTTAGTTTTGAGTAAATAAAAAAGGTAAAATCCATATAATTCAAACGAGGCCCCAAGATACACCCCCTCCCCCCGCGGTCCTTTTTGTAATCACTTTACGGGACCTTTGAAACTTAAAAATAAAAGATAAATATCATTAGTCGCAAAGCTTCTCTGTGTGTAACTGCAGAGATTTAAAGGGATAAGACATTAACCGATAAATTGATGTACATTCCAAATGACGATACACAATATAACCCCTTTTGTATATTACAATTACTGGTTCAAACGCTTGGACTCTCTTCTTTAAAAACCAACCAATCAAAATTCAATAAAAGTCCCCAAAGTTACCAAGCCAATCAATAAGAAATCATTGGGGACTAGTGTCATGAACGAACAACCCAATGTCCCCTCTCTACCTGGTGTAACTGTCTGTCTGTTCTTCTGGCTGTCCAACTGAATTTTCTTTGAATATATGTCCTTCGAAGAGCTTCGATTCTGTTTTATATAATCGTAAAAAAGATAAATGAAGGTGGGGGAGATGTGGGCAATGCTTCACTGTAAAGTTAAGAGATATTGCCAAAAGAATTAAATTCACGTATGTATGCGTGTTTGCTTGATTCAGTGACGTTTTCTGAAAAAGGAAAATAATTTTTAGATTTTATTTTATGAAATCACAAAAGATTAAATCCAGGACGATTTCATCCAATAGTAACAAAGTTTCATGAAAATAAAAATAATAACTTCAAGCATACATATTGCATATTTATTTGTAACTCCCCCCCCCCCCCCTCCTGGTTATATTCTATTTATTTCAAAAATAAGGGGAGGGGGGTGGCTCAACAAGTTACTTTCTTACGTAAAAGAAACTTTTTGGATGTACTTTTATAAATGTCTTGGGATGGTTTTAGGCTGTTTTGTTGCCCTACTCGGCCCTCTCCTAGAGGCTAGGGACGAAACAACTAATAATATATATATATTTTAATTTAGACTGACAAGATAATTATTGATGTGATCAACCCTCAGCGAATCTACTCTGGATTATACAAGGAAAAATAATATTCTCGAGATTAATGATACAAAATTTGTTTTTTTTAATTAGAAATTTAAATGATTTTCTGGTAACGATTATAGAGCTGCTAAGCTTTCTAAAGTGTTAAATCGATAGGACAATTCTAACATGTCTAAATTACCGACAAGAGCTAATACATTGAATTATTTTTTTTATATGAGTTATTTGAACTAAAATTAAATTTTAAAATTTTTGGTAATGTACAATCACCAAAGCTAGGTAGCAACAATCAAAACCTAAAAATATTATCATAACAAAGAAAATTATTCTAAACAACCACGAACAGGTGACTATGAGCAATGAGCAAGGATCCGGCAGTATAGAGATACCTGTCAGCATAATGGACATACCCTCACCACCCAAAGCTGCCTGGGTGGATGAAGTTTTCAAAGAATCTGTTACTGTATATTGGTAAGTTTATAATGAACCTAGTAAAAGTGTCGGACAATGACGTCAAAAAAAATTAACAATTAACCAATGAGAAGCCAGTATTCACTGTAATTGACCAATGGTAAAATATAAAGCGGCCTCTCATTTGTTAATTGTTAATTTTTTTTTGACGTCATAGTTCGACATTTTTACTAGGTTCGTTTATAATACCTCTCCTGGTGCTTTCACTCAGAATTACTTATGGACTACTAAACCCCCTGTTGAGGGGAAAATTGTTTCTTTGCTTAGAGGAGGCTTTAACCCTACCTAAACCTAACCTAAAAGTATTATTCTAATATAACCCCCTTGATGCAAAATATAAACTTTAGAAAAATTACCGATATATTAATCTGGCCTAAGATATTATAGTAAGTGTTTTATTGACAAAAACATCATTTAATCAGAATTATATCTTGATAATATGAAAGTTGCGTGATTTTTTAATAAAACTATATCTATAATACAAAGTAGCTTGATGTCTGTCCGTCTGTCCGTCCGTCTGAAGCTTAAGATCTCGGTAACCACTGAACCTATCGGATTCTACTCTTCAGGGAATATACCTACTGGTCCTGTGGTGGTTTTAGGCTATTTTCTTGGGGGGTGGGACACCCCCCCCACAAAAAAAAAATCCCCCCCCCCATTAAATCATTTAGGAGATTTCCTTGGTCCTTTTTTTGTGGAAGATTTCCTTGGTCCTTTTTTTTACAAATTTCACTGTAACTTTTTTTT
This sequence comes from Acartia tonsa, assembly GCF_053477335.1. Classification (NCBI taxonomy): domain Eukaryota; kingdom Metazoa; phylum Arthropoda; class Copepoda; order Calanoida; family Acartiidae; genus Acartia; species Acartia tonsa. The sequence goes on along the minus strand of NC_137271.1, from coordinate 15,230,450 downwards.
TGATCACCTCTTGGGGCAAAGCCCCTAGAGGCTAGGGGCGAAGCCGCTAGTTTTTTCATATAGTAACTGCACATGACCAAATGTTTTTAGCCTTCCAATATCCTATTCTTGTTTTTTTTTATAGAATTTGATAAAAGTTGCTTTCGTCTAAGACTATAGTTTATTGATATGCCAGCGGCTGCGATTTTTTAAATTGTCAGAAAAACTGTGGCAGATCTTGCCTGCAGCTGCCAACCCATGTGAAAAATGTATTTTACTTTTTCTCAAAATGCCGGTCGAGCACTAAGCCCCCCCTTCCTCCTCTTATTTTTTAAATAGATTAAAAATACGAGTAATGAGGTAGTTTTTCTCTATGCCTAATCCCTGCGGGTTGCTCTAACCCTGCAGGGCTCTACAGTTCCCAATATAACCAAAACTAACCTGACCTAAAGCATTAATCAACTAGACGAACCCCCCATTCCAGTAGATTAAATTTATTTAAAAAAAAAAAAAAAGATATCTGTGTTCAACAAGACACTTTGAGGTGAAACGACACCTGTATTTATAACAAAGCTTCACCTTTTAAAACGTTGTATTACTCTAGGAAAGAGCCTACGGATGACGGTGGATGTGAGATAAAGCACTACGTGGTGGAATGCCTTGACGTGACAATGGGCAACTTGTGGGTCTCTCTGGCCATGACTGACTCCGGTGAACCAAGATCCATCCAGGCCAGGTATGTACAGTCTTTTTGTCTGTCTGTCAGTGTCTATCCATCTGTCTGTCTGTCCGTCTGCCTGTCTGTATGTCTTTCTGTCTGTATGTATGTTTGTCTGTATGTCTGTCTGTCCGTCCGTCCGTCCGTCTGTCTGTCTTTCTGTCTGTCTGTCTGTCTGTCTGTCTGTCTGCATGTCTGTGTGCCTGTATGTCTGCCTGTCTGTCTGTATGTCTGTCTGTCCGTCCGTCTGTCTTTCTGTCTGTCTGTCTGTCTCTCTGTCCTTCTGTAATGCCCTATATTACTGACCCTTAAATAATAAAGCTTCTCTTTAATTGGACGTAATCGACCTTGTTTTAGTAGCAAAGCTTCTGTATAAATATTCATGTATGAAACAGAGTCCTTGTATCAACGTCAAAGGAAAGGTTTATTTTCTCAGTTGCCATAAAAGTTATGCGACAAACATTTTACTCTTGGGGAGATCTTAGATTTTGACCAATCATGATGCGTTTTTGGTCGAGATTCGAATACATCAAATTTCATATTCGTTTCCATTTATGACTAATATAATGGCTTTTTTTATGTGATAAATTATTACTTCTAGGAATTTAATCGAGGGCCACAGATATATGTTCCGTGTGGCAGCAGCTAATAAAGTCGGTCAGTCTGAGCCATGCGAGGTCAGGGGCATAACTCTAGTTAGAGATCCTTGGGGTAAGTGATGATAAATAGATAGATGGATACAAAGAAAAATCCGTATAATAAAGTAACAGGATGTCTGTTTGTTTGTTTGTCTGTACCGAAGAATCTCGCTAACCGCTGAACAGATCGGGTTCTCCGTAGAGAAATCGCCCCTATAAAAATAATTACCCCTCCCCCCCCCCCCCAATATAAAGTATATAGATAAATAGACAGGTAAGACAAACAGACAAACAGACAAACTGACAAACAAACAGACAACATATGGACAGCATTAAGACAAAGAAACAGAGAAACAGAAAAACAAACAGATGAGGAAGACAAACAAACGATAGAAATTTAAGAAAACAGACAAACCTACTGATAAACCGACAGACAAACATACACACAGACAGATACAAAGAATAAGAGATAGATAAGCAGACAGAAAAACAGACAGAAAAACAGACAGACAAACAGACAAACTCACAAACAGACAGATACAAAGAATAAGAGATGGACAGACAGAAAAACAGACATACAAACAGACAGATACAAAGAATAAGAGATGGACAGACAGAAAAACAGACAGACAAACAGACAGACAAACAGACAAACAAACAGACAGACAAACAGACATACAAGTAAAAAAATAGTCACTTATAGATAGATAAGTAATCTATACTTTTTGTACAATGTCTATGATATTCTTCACCTAAGCTTTAGTTCAATGTATTGATATAATTTGTTTCTGTCAAAATAATAATTAACTTTATTTGAAACAAGGATGATAAAGTTCATTAGTAGTGCAGCATCAAAAAATAATGATGATGACAGTTATTACGGAATGGAATTCTTTCTTGTAATGAGCATTCAATGACGTAAAATTCATTTAAAATAAAAAAGAAATTTACAAGCACACACCTCCACTCCAACCCCTCCTCTCTTATTTTTAGTAGCGAAGCTACTCTATAATTCGAAATGTCCGTCTGTCCGCCCGTCTGTTCGTCCATCTGTTAGAGACAAAGTGACAAAGAGACAAAAAGCTGGAATTTTTTGGGATTAAATAAGTCAACATTATACATATTTCACCAAGTTCAATAAAGACTTGCAATTGGTTGGGGTGCTAGATCGATTCCTAGATTTTACGTTTTTCTTTTTAGCTTAATGCCTTAAAAGACATTATACATTTTTAAAAGGTTTTGTGATTTATTCCATTTATGTCTTTTTAACATACTCAAAAGATTATTTTTTTTCCAAATATCTATCAATAAATTTTATGGATGTTGTCATCCTTGTTTCTTGATGACTGCGTGTGCTATACCACCTTATTACCCAATATAACCTAACCTAACCTGGCCTAAAGCAAACAACAAACACCCAAAAATCACCCCTCTCACCCTTATTTTTAATTTGTTTCAAGATAAGGTGTGTGCAAAAGGCTGTTTACCCCTCTCAAAACCAAAAAATGCATTATATTAACCCCCTCCCCCTCTGAAACATGTAAAACCTCTCATTTTACTCCACTCAAAATAAAAACCTTTGACGTTCCTGGGGGGTGTGGGCACTTCTGACCAACATACCTACGTGAACATTAAAGTTGAAGAAAGGCTGCGCTCCTAAAAAACATAAGAGGGAAATAAAAAAAGTAGCTTCTGTTTTGTCCAGCTCTGAAACATAGAAAAGATCGTTAAGATAATAGATTTAATCTATCATGAAAAAGTAGACTGTTTGGCTGCTTGTCTGTATAATAAAAGATCATGATAACTGCTACGCCGTCTGTGTAGTCTGTAGATGCAATGCCTTGACCCTGCTACCCTGTACTCCAAACAACCTAACCTAACACACGAAAAACTACCTCGTCCCCTTGTTTTCAATTTATTTAAAAATACATGGGAAGGCGAGGTGATTTCGTGCTCGCTGATACTTTGAGGTATACCTCTGGACAAAATGAGTCAATTTGAAAGAAAGTAATTTTGAAACTCTCGTAAATCCGTCAAAAATCACATTTTGCTCTAATCCAACTGAGAAGGATAGAACAATTACAGTTAAATTCAAAGGGATAAAACAATGACCGATAAATTGATGTAACATTATGTAACACAAAAAAAATACCCTTTCTGTAAAATACAATAAGTAATTTAAACGTTTGGACATTCAACTTAATGAACTAACCTATTGAAATTCAACAAAAGTCTGTAAAGTTTTTAAGATAGCGAATAAGAAAACGTTATTGTAAAACTTTGGGGTCTAGAGTAATAAAAAACCTAATGTCCCCTTCCTCCCTTATTAAATCGATCTCCCCGTTCATCAACTTAGAATATCAAAAGAATTATTTCATATTGCAACAATTTTTTGGAAGATTTGTTTATTATACATTGTCTAATCCCTGAATCCTTGATAATCCATGAAAATGTAAAAAGCTTTTTTCCTCTTAGCAACGTAGTGATTTTGTCTCGAGACTAAGTCAGAGATTTTTTTAAAAAGTATTTCTTAATTAGTAGCGAAGCTATATAGTATTGTTATGGAATGTCTGTCCGTTCGACGGATCGTCATTGAAAGTTTTTTTTAAGAAAACATCTAAATAACACATTATCTATGCAGTCTAACACTGCAGTCTCTTCGCCGTGTCTCGAATTTTATACATTCAAAATGTTCTTTAAAATCGAAATGTTTTGCTAAATTGTTATTGCTGCGCTACTTATGACCATAGTTGTCCTTGTACAATTATATAATTATTTTGATATACCTTAACAGAAATATTTCTACAATTTCTCATGATTTTCAAAAGTATTTGCTCTGTCTAACATTTTTGAAATTTTACAACTTACTACTAAGTCCTTTCAAAAGTCTGTATTTTTCAGAAATACGGGCTTAGGTACATGAAAGATAAGAGATGACAATATAAATAAGTAGCAGAAAAATCATCGATGACAAAGTGATTTTAAAACAAAATTCAATAGATCTTTAATACATATTTTTCAGCACTTTACGTACATAATATCCATGGAGGGAGGGGACATTGGGCTGTTTAACACTAGTCCAAAAAGTTTTATAATAATTTATTATTAAATTAAGTGTCAATACGTTTCAACTCCTAATTATAATCTGCAAATGGTAAAGTTTTATCATAGGGGTATTCATTAATTTATCGGTCATCGTTTTATCCCTCTTGCTTCTGGAGTAGAAATAAAGTTGTTTTGTTGAGATTATTTGTCTCGGACAAAAACTATAAAACTCATCTTTTAATTCAGATCCTTTAATCTTTACAACCTTTTTATTCAAGTTCTAGGAATTTACTACGCCATTTTGAGATACTTTTTGTCTTAAATCTTTACAGATTTTATACACAATAAAACTCTCTATTAAAGCAATTTTATAAATTTTATACAGAATTAGAATTATAAGAATTAGTCTATAATATATATATACTAGAGTTGGCTCGATATAACTCTCTCGCTATTGGCTAGTGTTCTTTAAGTATATATCTATTTATCTATTTCTCAATAAATCAATTTTCCGCCCCCGCCATTACTATCTAAAAGAAAGTAGTGAATATTTAATAATTTAAATGATTTTAAGATTTCTTCAATTATATTTTTTTTCAGTTTACCATCATCAAAGGGTTAATATGATTAAAATTTTAGTTTCAATATTTGAACACACAGGAAGTGTCGCCACAATAGAATTCTTTTAAAACAGAGTTTTCTTAAATTTACTATATTATAAATTTTGATTTTCTTTTTTATGATTATAAATTAAATACATCAATAAAATGTAAATAGCAACATGAAATGAAAAAAATGAATTTATCTTTAATAAAGTAAATAATGGGTCTTATCGTTCTGGGCAATGAGAGTTTATTATTGATTATGGGAGCACTATGAGTTTTAAACGATTATTCCTTGGAAAATTTGAGCTCATTTATAGACATTTATTTCCTATATAGATCTGTCATGGACCTTGAAGCAATAAAGCAGGCCCTTTTGTAAATGTTAAAAATTGGAAGAATCTATTAAATAAAAGTTATCGCAAATATTTTTTATTGCTATCATTGCAACCTAGCGGTCGTAGTAGGCCAGCTAACATTGAAAGTGTTGTAATACATGTAATACATTTGAAACAGCTTGAAGGTGAATCAAATAATTTTGAATTTTAGCTCTAATAGAAGCTGAGCTAATTAGAAATGGATGGGATTGTGGTATGAACTGTAGAGTAATTCAGGAATCTTAGGTGATAAGGCAATAAAATAAAAATTTATGTACATCCTATACCAGTTAACAAAACCTAGCTTTATCAAAAAAAATATTTAGACCTGACTTATACATATGTATATGATTAAAATGAAAAAATAACTACCCTTTTGTTATAAGATATGCACTCGTTCTGACCTATAAAATAGGCAGATTGCACCTACGTTGTATTCTCATTGGTGCTTTAAACTGTTTAAGGATCTATATCTGCAACATGTATTATACATACATCTAATATTTAGATTGTCCTGGTGAGTGTGGAAGATGTACTGTTATTGACTGGATGCCGACATTTGCAGACCTCACCTGGACTCAACCCTTTACTGACGGCGGTGCTCCTATTATTTCATACATTATCCAACTTAAAGGTTAGCCATTCAGCCCATGTAAGACATACTAAAGAAGCTGGATGTTTGTGTGTTTGTCTGTTATTGACTAGAATCTAGATGCCGACATTGCAGACCTCACTAATACTAACTAATACTACGGCATACTAAAGCAGCTGAATGTTTGTGTGTTTGTCTGTGTGTTCAATAAGATCCTGAAGGTCCTAGGGTATGACATACTTTGGGCCATTAGATAAAGAAGTTACATTATTAACGATTTTGTCTGTGTGGTTGTTAAAGCTTCAAAGTATAAATATATCAGAAGTGTTTTTGGAAAAAAGAAAGGTTTTTTGATTTTCAATATATTTATCTTTTTCATCCCTTACTTTCGTTTTCTCTCCCTTTTACCCAGGGGCGTCCAAGCTTTTTTATTTGGGGCAGGTAAAATTTTGAAAATAAAAATTTTTTTTTTGGGGGGGGGTAATCTTTATTTCATAGAGGCATTTTTTTTGCGAGGTTTGGTAATCACCCCTTTACCCCCCCCCCCCCCTCCTTGGACGTGTATGCTTTCACCCTTCTATTATGTTGAATCTTCTTATTTCAAAATTTTCGCTGCTATTATACTTAATTGTTCTAGTTTGAGTTTCCTTTTGAGAAAAGTTTATGGAATTAAATATCATATGGAAAGGTTTTATGATTTTTATTTTATTTCCCTTTTCCTCTCTATATCCTGCTTATACCAAAAATTAAATCAATTCGAAAAAATCACGAAACCTATACGTGATTTTCAGCTGTTGTTGGGGGGGCAACACATAGTAAAGTTGACGATCTTTTTATCTGCCCCAAAAATAGTCTTTGAGATTTTTTTGCTTGTTGGCTATACCTTATTCCTTTTCGAAGGTTTGAGGGGGTAATCTAATGTATTTCTTAAAATTTTGATGGGGGTAAAATGAGGGGTTTTAAATTTTGAGGGGGGGGGGGGGAAGTCCCCTTTATCCCTCTCAATAGTCAATGCTTCTCACTTTTATCCCTTCTTTTTTAGACTTGTAGATGAGATAAATATTTAAAGTATTACAGCTATCCAATCTTTAGGATTTTGAATGAATTTTATTCACTATTTAAAATATAATCTACAAGTAGTCTATGATTTAGATAAAACACCTACAAGTTGTAAAAAAGCTTTGTTTCTGCTTATACATCTTTAAACTGAACGTGCAACCAATATCTGACATCTCTTTTTGCATGGCTTTTAGTAAAGAAAGCAAAAAGTGTTGAAATAATGCTTGAGTTTCTTATTAAATTCTACCAAAAGTTGCTTAATCTCATCATCAAGTTTAAACTGGAAATCTATGAAATAAGCTCTAAAGCATTGTTTGCCAGAATATTATTGCCTAGTCCCTGATTATTTCAAAAACTTTATTACTACACTTTACCACTATTATACGTTGCCATCCTTGTTTACTTTATAATTCCGATAAATAATTACTTAAATGTTGTACCAGATTTTCTTTTACTCTAAAAAAGTGATACACCCAGCAGGCTAAAATAACTTTACCTCACAATATTCACCTCTTTTACTCCGTCCCATCCACTCATACCGGATGAACGAACTGACCAACAAATGAGATCCATACTATCACCCTAAATTGATAATAAATTTTCCCCTGTTCATATATCCATGTATTCTATATCCAATTTTTAGAGAAGAGTATGCGAGAATGGATAGATTCAATAGAAATACCTGTCGAAGAACTAGAAATCGACGGAAATGTAATCAAGTAAGTCAATCAATGTTTCTTAGGGTTAACAGGGAATTACTTTAGAAGTAATTAAAGTTAAAACATGGATGACAACATCAATAAAAGCAAAGATCTACAATCAGAAGGAAGGATAAACGAACAATAACTCTTGTAGTTTGTCAAAACTTAATATACAAAACATTAATTTGTAAGTTCTAACAAAAGTGTACATTAAATTGTTACAAAGCAGCAAAATTGTGTAAATACAGGATACAACAAAAGGTCATACTTTCATTATTAGGATTTGATTATAGAGATGCCTCGCTTATGCTAGTGTACCTTATTGTCCTAGGAATAAATTTTTCAAAAATCCCCCAAACTATAGTTATTAACCTTCCAAAGACCTATTAGAAGCTACCCTATAAAGGAGAACCTGATCGGTTCGGCGGCAAGCGAAATCCTTCGGTACAAACATTACTCTGTTATAAGAATTTTAATATCCGAGGAAAGCTGTCTATAATAAGACACGTTAAAAAACAATTAAAGGGTTATTTTTTATTTAAGGGGTCGCTGTGAGAACCTAGTTGAAGAGTATGAGTACATGTTCCGTGTGTTGGCGGTCAACAAGGGGGGTAGGGGCCACCCAGGGCCCCCCTCACAATCTGTTATTGCCATGTACAAGAATATACCCCCGTCTATCAAGGTAAAACCAAGATAGATATTTTCTTTTTGTTGGAAGATGTTTACAGGAAGGAAGGGGACACTAGTCTCCAAAGTTTTTTTAATAGCGTTTCCTTATTCGTTGGCTTAACAACTTTGGGGACTTTTATTAAGTATGATTGTTTGGTTCATTTATTTGAGCGTGCAAACATTACAAATTAAGCTTGTAAAATCTGGTGCAAAGGAAGGCTTAGATTTTATAAATCTGAAGGAACCAACCTGTCTTTGTAATTATTGTAAAACATATTTGTAATTATGAATTATAAATTTAAAGTGATGTGTTTATTAAAGGTGAAACTTTTCTATAATTAGGGTCGGTCCGTCCAGAGCTATTTCCCGTTAATTTAGACATGTTAGAATTGTCTTATCGATTTCAAACTGTCCATGGTGATTCCTGTAGTAGTTTAGCTTTGGTAGGTATAATTAGAAACCGTAGCAACTTTAATGTTGTTACCAGAGCTGGATCTTTAAAACATTTCAATGGTGCGCTGAATCACCCCGCGCAGAATTTCAGCCAATCACAGCAGGGCATTTTACGACATGCGCCGCTGTGATTGGCTGAAATTCTGCGCGAGGTGATTTAGCGCACCATTGAAATGATTTAAAGATCCAGCTCAGAATGTCCTTGCGTCAAGATTTTCAACAAATTTACTCAATTTTGTTTCAACTTTTAGACATTTATATATATTATGATTATTCTGTAAGTGTTAATGTTTGTTTGTCCTAGTGACCTATTCCAGTATGAGGATCTGAATTGCTATTATAATTTAGTTGAAATCTTCATATACTTTGAAATTTTTTTTAAATTTTGAATGCCATCTTAGTTTATTAAATGTATTTCTATACAAAACAAATATTATTGTGGATTTAAAAGAACTTCATATAAAATAAATGAATAAAACTTGTTGAAATGATGTTAGATTTTTGGAAAATAGAGGGTTTTATTAGGTATAAAATATAAAAAATATAAAAAAAATTAGGCTATGCACTTATGATTTAAATAAAGACGTGGGGCTCTCTATTTAGGTATAAATAAATGATAAATAAATAATAAAAGGTCGAATTTCCTGAGTATTCATCTTTTTGGCTAAAAAAACCTACATTTTACTAGTGCAGAAAATAATTTAGAAGCAGACGTAAGAGGTCTTTGAAAAATAGAGGAAGGTAGTTGTCTGTATATACATTTATACAATAGATCTGTTGTCTATGTAAAGTTGTGCTTTTTGAGAAAGCTCATTTTAATTTATTTTTTTTTAGGAGGGCAATATCAGAGATCTTAAGATTAAAGAAGGACGTTCAATAAGGTAATTTTAAAAACAAAAGTTGTAAGATTTTTATCTGAAGATAAAGATCTCGGAAATTTCTGTTTTTATTTGATACTTCTTAGGGAAGCTTTATAACTGTCTTGAGTTGAATTTAGGCTATGATAAATTGATAAGCACCCTAATTTTCTTGGATATTTATCAGATTTAACTTCCCAAAACAAATTTAGACGTTACCATTTAAACCTCTAAAAATTGTTCAAAACACTGTTATTTTGTTATTGGGGGGAGGGGGGGGGGGGTTCTCATCGGAAGGCTTCAAACCTCCACCTGATTGATGTTTTGCCATTAGAATAAAACACTAGAGGGAGAAAGGGTTAAATAACTTTATCTCCCCGTCGCAACCGCATTGTGCAACCTTTCTATTGGGTCATTGAAAATCAACCAATGGTGTTGCTTATATTAACACAGCCAAGTAGCAGAAAATAATTAAGAAGCAGACGAAAGAGGTCTTTGAAAAAGGAAGGGAGGTAGATGACTGTATATACGTCTTTAATACAGATCTGTTGTTTTGTCATTCCCTTATTTCCTAACTTAAATTCACCCCCCCCCCCCACCCCCACCCCATTTGGATTAATTCCCACTCTAAATAAAATCTTGGACGTCTTTGATTAAGGACGTTTATTTTCTCAGATTTGATGTATGGATTGCTGGTGAGCCTGCCCCTACCATTGAGTGGCTCAGAAATGACGAGAAAATAGTTCCTGATGAAAAAACTTCCATCAATGTTTATTCTAAGAATGCTTCTGTCTACACTCTTAAGAATGTTGTATTGAGCATACCTAAGGTGAATATTAGTTCTTATGTGTGTGTGTGTGTGTGTGTGTGTGTGTATGTATGTGTATGTGTGAGAAGCGTAGGATCTTGCTTAAAGCTTAACAAATATAGTTTTCCTTTACATTGAAGCTTTTCATAGATCCAGGGAAGGATTATAACTATTTTGCATTAGCATACCTTTCTATAGACATGTTAACCAGGTTTATAACCCAATTCTAGCCAATTTGGCATAAAAATAGGACAGACATGTCAAACATTGAGAACTCAAAAAAAAAATTTCAATGTTTCATGGGTCTATCTTTTTTTGTGCCAAATCTTCTATGATTGAGTTGGAAACATAGATAAAGTTTATCTCCAAGATTTCGGGTACTTAGTACGGTTCAAATTGTATTTTTTACATCCTTTACATACCACACATCTAGCACTGCAAATTTTAAAAGAAAAAAAGTTGACCCTCAAAATTTCACCTTAAAGTGATACTTTTCTAATAGTTTATAGTTCACTAAGTCGTAAGCAGTAAGAATTCAAATCCATTAAGTTTCTTCTAACGAGATATTGGCAACTTTTTGCACACATTTTCGCAAACGGCAATTATTTCCTTCATTTTAAGTTTTGGATAATAACATTTACACAAAAGTTTTCAGTATTAATCATTTAAGATCCATTGTTCAGAAAAAAATAACTGAAAAAATGTGTTTACATGCAAAATAAGCTTAAAATCTAATGATTTTAAAAATTTGCGATTTAATGGTAAAAAAGAATATTTTTTGCTTTTTGATAGCCTGAATGTGTTTAATTTTGTTTTTTATATAATCTATTCTTTGAAAAGACATGCATATTCTTTCAGATTTGAAAAAAAATTAAAAAATCAAAAATCGGAATTAATCAAAATTTATCCATAGCCTTTGAAAAATACTTTTGATATTTTTAAACTATGTAATCAATACAATCAATGAAAAATAAAAAAGTTTTATAAAACAAACTTTTGGAAAAGGTTTAAGATAACTTCATAAAATTAGCATTTAAGTAGGATATTTTTCTTGTCTATTTTAAAAATGCAAATTAAACATAGTTAACGAATATTTAATTAGCAAGAATAGTAATAAAATATTTCAATAACTACTTAAACCTTTTTGTGGCTATGTTATTTATTTAAACAGAAATTCTATTTTGTCAGAATTATAAAAATAATGAAATATTTTCAAACAAGATTGCAAAATAAACGTAATTTTATCAAACTTCCTCATAGTTTTTAGAAGATATTGTTGTAAAATATTAATTATCAAAATAAAATCTTTAATTTACAATGTTTAAAACACCTAAAAGTATATTCTAAGCAAAATTAGATTTATTCTCTAGATTTAGAGTAGCTGCGCTACTTAAAAAAACATCTAGTATTGAATCCTATCAGCTGATCAAAAATCAATAGTCATAAATTGGTGGTTTACAGATATCTAAACATGTATATACCTTACAGATTTATTTTTAAGATGGAATGTAAAGTATATTATACGAGATGTCATTTAGTCAAATTTTAAACAAAATAATTTTCATTGATTCATTAACAAAAAATAATGTTATAAATTTAAACTCACAAAGAGACTATTGTGTATTTTAATATTATGTTCTGTCTGCAATCTAATTCAAAACAAACTCTTTCTCTCATTCAAGTCAGGGATGATTTTAGTACCAAAAAATAAAACAAATTGAAATACTTTTGATTTAATTTGTTATTATCTTACAATATTTTTTATATATATAATTTAAGAAATATATTAATGATAGTTTTACCTGTCACAAAGACGACATATAAAAACAACACCCTTATAAGGAAATTAAAATTAATATTCGAAATTTTCAAATTCATTTTATGCTCAAGAAGGAACGAGAAGGAATTGAATCTCAACATTAACTTGTTATTTTGCTTGTATATTTATCATATTTCTTTACAGTTTATTGGTAAAGTTTGGTAATACTTTATTTCGAGTCTATGCCATTGTGCTAGGTTTAGACATAGGAGAAAAAATGAAAATGTCCATTATTTTCAGTAATTCAAAAATGATAAATTATATCACCCTCTCATTAACCTAAATATTTAGGCTCTGGAAGAAGACCACTCAGGGGTGTATAAGCTAAGGCTGAAGAACGAGTCCGGAGTATTTGAATCCATGGCTGATATCAATATTGAACCTCCCCCGGGCAAACAGAAGAAGTCTAAACCAAAAGAGGAAAAGAAAACAGAAAAGGAAGAAAAGGTTAGTCAAATTTCATATTGATTTTTGTCAAAATTAAACAATCAATTTTATAAGAAAAATAGGTTACTTTTCTTGAAATTTTGTTTGTCAACAAAGATGGGTAAATTGAATAAGGGGGGGGGGGGGGGTTTTAATGCAACCATCTCGTAATCAATGTATAAATGGCACTTAAAATTCGAATTTTGATCTGAAATTTTGCATGAGTAATCCTTGGTAGGCCTATTTTCCCTAAATCGAACAAAAAACTGGAAAAGTAGCGGCTAACGGCTGGCGGCTCATCCGTTTAGCCATTTGTGGGGTATTTTTAAGTGAAATCCATCACGAAACCTCTCTCCACATAATGCTCTTTTCCGATCCAAAACGTTTTCAAACGGTTCTAGCCGGTAGTTGCTGGTACTAGAAATCTAAAAAATGTTTTTTTTTATATCATTTCACATGATTTAAAGCAAAAATAGGTTTCAAAAAGTTGATTTCTACGTAATTTATGACAGATTTGCCCTAAAAATAGCCAAAAAATACGGCTAAACGGCCCGTTAGCCGTTACTTTTTCAACTTTTTTTTCGATTTAGGGAAAATAGATCTACCAAGGATTACTCATGCAAAATTTCAGATCAAAATTCGAATTTTAAGTGCCATTTATACATTGATTACGAGATGGTTGCATTAAACCCCCCCCCCCCCTTACTTGTGATGATTTCTCTAACAACGGACTATAAAAATTCTTTACCTTTTATGATACAATCAAATCTCAATTGTTTATTCAGACAGAAATCTCATTGTTGATATGTGTACGTACATTGAATCAAGCAACAAGTAAAAACATAATATTCTAAGATTAAAACCAGTTTTGTTAATCCTGATGGGCCAAAGGCCACGGCTAACAAAATTGGTATCAATTTTATGATTTTATTTCAACATCCATGGAAAATTGTCTGTAATACGATGCTATACATGATTTTTCAGTATGCCTGTAAACTGGTTCTAATCCAGCAGATATTAATCGGTTTCAAAGCCATACTGAAAAAGATGTCACAGACTTTATTTACTAGCCTTTGCTTCGCAATCTGTATTGTTCTCGGTACTATGCAAACTTTATTTGCAATAGATTGATTACTACTATTTATTTTAGGATGAAGAAAAGGATCAGCAGCAGGTACAACCAGAAATCCTGCGCAAGCTTTCCACAGAGGGCAAGGAGGAGGACAAGGATTCTGGACTCAAAATTGGTGAAGAATCTCTTCCTGACTCAGAAGAGTCTGTTTGGACAGAGTACACAGAATCTTCAGAGGAACAGGAGTTGGATCTTACAGGTATTGCAATAATTTAATTTAAGAATGTATACATCTTTAAGTAGATAAGGTCATAATTTAAGCAATTTTCTAATGTGACAACACAATCATCAGACAGATTGATAGACAAAGTAAATTATTGAGTTGATACAATCATTAGAATATATTCTTCAAAGAAAAGTACATTCATCTACTTTATGTCATCAAAATCAGCTGTTTATCTCTGATAATATCTATATTGTTTTTTAGGTACTGCAGTTACCACTCCTGTTGCCAATGACTCCCTAACTGATGAGCAGAAAGAAAATGCCTACAACAGTAAACATCATAGCAACAGCACTCTTAAATCCAAGTCAGACAAGGAAATAATTGCTGAAGTTAGTGATGATGAAGGAGTGCAGGGAGTTGAACAGTCTGATGACCACTCGAGTGATGGTGAATTTTTAATGGATACAAATATAATTGAAACCAATAATCAGGAAGTTCAATCAAGTTATAAAACCCCTCAAAATACCAGTGACAGTCAAAGTTATAATGAACATTTTGATATAAACAATGATGTTTCTAACAACACAGATCATGAACAGTACAAAATATGTAATAATATTGTCAGTAATAAAAATATGGATGATCATGAAAATAGTTTCAATAATGATAATACACAAAATACTGAAGGAGAGGAAAATACTGATTATTATGAGAATAATGATTTAAGTCATAATGCTACTTTTAATTATAATAGTTTTAATAATTGTGAATCTTACCAAAGCAATGACTTGACTGAAAATGAATCAAATGATAATGATTATAGTTCAAATATTTATAATTCATACAACAATGCTTTACATAACAATGAAAGTTCTGAAATTGATAACACAGAAAATAAAACTGCAACAGATCATGATAATACAAAAATGAAATACTGTAATGGTGACTATAAAAGCAAAGGAATCTCAAATCAGTCTTCTTACAGTGATAGCAATTCAGACAATTATGAAGAAAATAGTGATTATATAACTGCCAGAAATAATAGTAATGAAAACAGCAATGTAGATAATAACAACTATTGTTTTAACAATAATAAATTAGATGACAGTAATCAAGATAATACTGACACTGAAAGATTCAATGGGACTTCAAATGGCTTTTCCACCAGCTATACTGGTGGAAGCTGTTATGGTGGTTCATCTATGGAAAGTAATACAGAAGTTGACAGTAAAGAACCTGAACAGTCTGAAGAAGAGAAAAGAAATATTATAGAAAGGCAAAAGAGAGAGGAAAAAAGAAAACTTGAGGAAAAGGCTAAGGAAGATAGAAGACTAGCTAAAGAAAAACAAAGGCAAGAAGAGCTTGACAGACTGGAAGCACTTGTAAGAGAAGAAGAAAGATTAAAAAGAGAAGTTGCTCTTGAAAGAGAAAGAAAAAGACAAGAAGAATTAGCTGAACAAGCAAGAATAAAAGAGGAAAAAGAAAAAGAGGAACAAAGAAAGAAAGAGGCGAAGATAAAAAATGAAGCTGAACTTAAACTGCAACAAGAAAATCTCAATAAGAGACTTGAACATTTGGGTTTTATAAAATCTAGTAAAGCAGCTGTCTTTGACTACACAAATGGTGATGGTGTACTCATTTCTCTATTAGATCAAATGAACAGAGATGATCAGAACTTTAAGGTGTGGGACAGAGAGGACTATTCATTTTTAAGATGGTACATGACCAGACAGATGGAAGCCTATATTATGAAAGAAAAAGAACTTCCCTTTGTAAACCTTATTGAAGGAGATAAACTAGAGTATATTGAAAGAATAACTGAGGACTATGTGCATTTGGATGAAATCTTTTTGAATGCTGCTGCAAGTGTGTTCAACAAAGATATCATTATCATTCCTTCAGATGAAAAAGAAGAAGTAAGAGTATTGTATGGTGGGGCTGGAACAACAAAAGGCAAAGGATCCCCATTATATTTGGGATGTGTTGGACCTATTGGGGAAACTATACCTGTGCAATACTACAGTATAATGCAAGATCAAAACTCCAAAGTTAAGTTTGTATACAGTGATTCAACCATTGATAGAAGAATATCTGTGATAGCAAATGGCGAGCTTATCCCATCTAGTCCAAAGATTAAGTTAAAAGATGACAGAAAAAGGTCTTGGAAAAGGATGGATTCATACACAGGAGGTAATTCTAAAGATCTAGACAACATGATTAATAGTATTATGTTAGAAGAAAACATGGATGAACTCTTTGACAGGCTTGATAGCTGTGAGGATGATTTAGAGGAAGATGAAAATGTTGAGAGCATTAATTCATTAGATGCCATCTGTGATAATTTTACTGAAGGGGATAATAATAAATCAGAGTGGCATGAATCTGTTCCTTATGCAACACATGTATCTGAGAATAATGAAGAAGATCAGAATACTTTAGAGAAGGAGAATGAAATCCAGGAATGTTTGACTACTTCTGAATCTTACTCTCCCTTTGAGAATTCATGTGAAAACAATAATACAGAAACTGTTAATAATGAAGAATGGTCTTGTGAATCCGATTCAAGTTCAAGCATTCATGATGAGAATATAAAAGTCCAAGAAGATGAAGAAGTTCCTGCTCACCAAAATCAATGGCAAAATTACTATGGAAATTATTACTACAACCAACCCAACACAGAGGAGGACACTGAGACATTAGAGACAGAGAGTGTGAATGACACAGAAACCACTGAAGTTATGGATGCAACACATGAATCTGCGAGTCAAGTGAGTAATGATGACTCAGGTTGGTATTCAAATGCTGCTGACTACCAGTACAATTCCTATGGTTGGTATAACAATGAACAAACTGATGAAAATGTCAAAGATGATGCACAAGAGGAGGGAAATACTAATACAGAAGATTCAAGAGAGGCAACACCTGTCAATGAAATAGATTACTCAAATGAATCCAACAATGATGAGAAATGGAATTCAGATGAAGTTAATGAAAATTTAAATGATGCTGATAGTGAATCATGTGATTATAATGACAGAATTGTGATAAACCATGACAGTGAAATGTATTATACTGATACCCAAAACAGATTGACCCCATCAATAGAAATTACAAATGAATACATTGGAAACTCTGATGAGAGTACACCAGAGCCCTCAGAAGTAGCAAATGATTCTTCAGAGGAAGTTTTACCTGCAGAATTAAGTAATGACATTAAAACACCAACTTTAACAGAAGATACTTCAAAATTTGAAAAAGAAAACTCTTTTCTATCAACAGATTTTGTTAACAAACAAAATGAACCTTCAAACATTCCAACATCCTTAAGTGCACTTGATAACCTGGACTTTTCAAGTCCATTTGGCAGCACCAATCAGGATGAAGCACCACAGCCAGGTGTAAAATTGAGACAGAGGAGATATTCAAGAAGAAAGTCAACCACAAGTTTCCGATGGTCAGGCAGTGAGTTTGAGATGGATAATCCTGATTCAGCCAACCAGGATGCTGATTCTACTTCAAACAGTAATGATCAATCCAAGATCTGCAACTCAACAGACCAGCTGAAGGCAAATTTTACAGAAAATATTGCTAAGTTTGGTTTGAAAGAAACTGTTCCAGAGCCAAGTAAATGCAAAGATACTTGCCTTGTCTCCCTGATGTCTCAAATGATGTTGGCTGGGGAAGATTTTAAAGTCTGGGACAAGGATGACCATTCCTTTCTAAGTTGGTATATTGTCAAGCAAATGGATGCCCAGATATCAACAGGCAAAGCTGCCACTTTTCTTAACCTAGAAAAGAAACATTCTGAGGATATAGAATCTGCTTTTAGGTCAGGCAGCCCTACCAAGTCTCAATACTTTATTCGTGCCTTTGCAAGAGTGTTTAATAGAGATGTTATCGTTGTTGATAGCAATGGTGCTGTGGATTACCTTCATGGTGGTGTAAACAGCAAGCATGGCAAAGGACAACCTCTCATTATTGGAATGATCAAGGATATTTCTAATGGATCTGAAGATGTTGTTTATTCTTCTCTTGAGCCTAATTTTGATGCAGAAAGAGATTCTATTGTTGAAACATTAAGTCACCAATGTAAAGCATAAATATTTTTTTATGTTGCTGTAGAACTTTTTAAAAAATGATAACTCTGTAATTACTTTACCTTTACAGCAACTCTGTGTCACATTTTTTCTGTAAAATTTTTATTATTGTACATAAAATGTTAAAACATTATTTTATTAATCTATTTGCATCCTTCATATTATTAATTGTTATAAATTACATGATACATACAATATAAATTTAATAAATAATAATTATAAATATTTATGTTTTAGTAATTAATCTACCTTACAGGTCACTCATGTCTGTGTGTTTAAATTCTTTTTTTATGAAGGAAATTTGTTCCATTCATTAGTAAATCATTTTAAACCTAAAGGGTGAGCCAAAAAAATGCGTAGCTTTTTAAAATTCAAATTGCGCGGCTTGTATTAATAGTAGAAAAATGTTACGCATACTGTTAGAATCGCTATGAAGTGTATTTTTTTGAAATATATGAGCGATTCCTCTGCTGCATATACTTAGAGAGCTAAGTGGTAAAATGTCCCAACTGACTTAAAACTTGACTTGCAAGTAAAATTTGGAACGTTTTACCACCTAGCTCCTATATTATTTGTAGCACAGGCAACGTTTTTATATTTCCAAAAAATAGAGTTCATAAAAATTCTAACGGTATGTGTGACATTATTCTACTATTAACACAAGCCGCGCATTTTGAATTTTAAAAATCTATGCAGTTATTTTTGCACACGCTATTCTCTAAAATTTAGTAATATACTCGCAAGTCAAGTTTTACGTCAATTGGGACATTTTAACGCGTAGCTCCTTACCAATGCGTAGCACAGGAATCGTTTTTATATTTCCAAAAAATACAGTTCATAGCAGATCTAACGGTATGCGTAACATTTTTCTACTATTAACACAAGCCGCGCAATTTGAATTTTAAAAATCTACGCATTTTTTTGCTCACCCTTTAGTTCAATAGTTATTCATCGCATTTTATTATAAACACCTTTACGCGGATATTACAACGAAAAATTTTAAGATTAATACCAGTTTTGATAGCCCCGGCACCTCAGGGTTAACAAAACTGGTAGCCTTGAAATAAAATATTGTCTTTGATACGATAGTATACAAGATTTTTTAGTATGGCTGAGAAAGCTGGTTCTAATCCAGCAGATCTTAATAGGTTTCTAGGCAATTGGGATTATATTTCATATTGGCTTATTTAAAAGTTTTCATTCTTAGATTTAACTGATTTAAACATTTAGTGGTTTTGCTGAAGTTTACATCAACACTTTATTAAGATCAACTATGTCCATAAGTAATGTAGCATTAGAATTTGATAATATATTAGATTACTTTCAGGTTGAAGCTAGGTTTGGGCCAGATATCGATTTTGGCCGGATATCCGGCAAAATAATTATATTATACTACAAAAATCTCTAATTTTTTAATTTTAAATTGGTGTATTTTTTGTATTTTTGAAGCTGGAAGAAATTTTTTTCAGAAAATGTTTATTTATTTGAAAATTTTATATCAGAATTCTCAAAACATGACTTTTGGCGGCGGCAGCGGTACTTGATAGCTGCCAGCCGGCAGTCGGCAGCTAAATTTCAGCCGATTTTTTTGAAGAATTTTTTTACTACTTCAATTTCCGGTTATCCAGCATGATATCCGGTTATTTGCCGGATATCCGGAATTATAAATCAGCCGGATACCCGGTATCCGGCCAAAAAAGTATCTGGTCCAACCCTAGTTAAAACATATGGAAATACTTACAGATATACCTACATAATTATACAGTATCTACTATAAAATAAATAAATTCCGCAAAATTAAAAGTCGTCTTTTCTAGTTATATTTTTCTAAAAATCTGTTTATTATAATGCCATTAGATTGTCGACTTGTCAATATTGTGCAAGTCATGGCTTCTTTTAAAAAGTCGATGAAAAATTGCAGTACAAAAATCATTTAAACAAAGATGCCAACATCTATAAAAGTAAAGCTCTGACACAGTAGGAAAAACAAACACTAACACTTTTGATTGTCAGAATTTAATAAACAGAACATTTATCTATAAGACCAAAGAAAATTGTACATAAATTTGTTAAAGTAAAAGGACATATATAATTATTAGAATTGATTTAATGGAATCATATACAAAGTTTAAAAACGATAGGACAGTTCTAACCTGACTAATTTAATAAAAAGCTATCCATAACGAACAGACGGACCTAACCTAATTATAAACAAGGATGACAACATCAATAAAAGCGAAGATTTGAAACGTTAGGACAAACGAACATTAACACTTGTATAGCGTAATAACTGAATAATCAGAATGTAAATGTGTAAGAGTTGAAGCAAAATTGTAAGTAAATTTGTTGAAAAATTTTTTTATACAGAATACTGTTTAAGGATATACTTACATACATTTTTTAGAACTTTATTATAAAGAGTCTTCGCTTGTAACAGTGTACTGTGTTGTCCAAGGAATCAATATTCCAAAAATTAGATCAATCGGATAATTTGATGACATCAAAATTTGTTGTTAAAAAAAGAAAAAAAATATGTTTACAATGGCGTACGGACATTCTGGTAATGATTACAGAGTTGCTACGCTTTCCAAATCGTACCTTACTACTAAAGGAATCACCATGCAAAGTTTGAAATCAATAGGACAATTCTAACATGCCTAAATAACGAATAAAGCTATCCGTCATGGACGGACGGACCGACCCTAATTATAGAAAAGCTTCGCTTTTAAAGACAATTAAAATTGTATAGCGATGTGTCGTTGCAGTCTCCAGAAAGAGAAAGGAGACACACTATTCCCAAAAATTTTATATTAACAGTTTCATTTTTGATGGCTTAACAACCTTGGGGACTTTAGTAAATTTTGATTGGTTGGTTAATTAAGCTGAGTATAAGAACATTTCAACTACTATCTATCGGCCATTGTCTTATCCCTTTAGATCCCTCTGTCTTCTCCTTTCACGACACTAATAGATTCTGAATTGAAGAAAGGGGAAAGGGAATAATGAGAAGGAAAAAGGGGAAGGGAAGCC
The DNA here is from genome assembly GCF_053477335.1 of Acartia tonsa. NCBI lineage: Eukaryota > Metazoa > Arthropoda > Copepoda > Calanoida > Acartiidae > Acartia > Acartia tonsa. The sequence continues at coordinate 15,209,282 of NC_137271.1, read as the reverse complement.
TCTGAGTAGTATTTTCTTTATTTCGACGGAGAATATTTTACTAGTAGTAGTAGTAGTTTGACTCTCAGAGCTATAGGGAGAAATTGTCGGAGACTTTTTTAGTACTATTACAAAGTGAAAAAAAAAGTTACTAGTATAGCTTAGAAAATTATTAATTTCTGCTGGCTAGGCCGGTTCTAAGCCATAATCAAATATTATGTTGCCAGTTTTCTACGAAAATTAAATTTAAAAATCATAATATTAATACCAAATATTTTAATCTTGTATTTATTATTTTAATATACGGGGAAATCTGTTTATAAAACGATGCGATAAATAACTTAGATATCAATCTGCTTTTAATATAAAATAATAATCTTTTAAATTTGTGCTGTTATTTGATCAACTTAAGACTATAATCATTATGTCATTATTGTAGTATATTTGAAAAGTTAAATACATTTTTAGAATGGCTATTCTATATTAACTTGTCAATTTTTGTGCTTTTAACCCATGCGGACGGTCCTAACCCTGCGGGCCTGTTACTGTAGTACCCTAACACTACGACGCTTTCCAGTGCCTAAAATTACCAACCCGAACCTTATCTGAAGTAATAAACAAAACAACTACCCCCTCCTCCCCTTATTTTTAATTTGATTCAAAAAGGGATGGGGGGGGGGGGGGAGACTATGTGTTCAACTACGCACATTGAGGTAAATAAATTTTCTTTGCATAGGAAAATATTGATAATGTTTCAGCAATTGCTGCGCTACTGCAAAACATAATTGTCCATGTTGAATGTATTAAGATTAGAATTAAGCTTATTAATGCATTACATTGATTTTTACATTTTCTACCAAGGTACATTTAATGGATTTATTATTACTTGGATCGTACACCATATTTTCATGTTCTATGTTCTATTAAAAAAAATAGAACTCTGTAGTGGGCTAAAATAACAATCTCCTCATCCCCCTCCTTTATCCCATCATCTCCCCTCCTACTGGATAAACGATCCGACCAATAAATGCGAAGGGATATTGCAATCTAAATTGACGACAATTTTTCTCCTGTCATGATATCCACGTATATTCTACAACTACATCCATTGTACATTAACATTCACCGAAGAATAGAATATATTAAACTCTATATAGCATTGTCAAATTATGTTGAAATACAGCAATAATAAGTACAGCTACTCTATGATATCAGACCATCCGTACGTCTGGTACAGATAGCTTTTTAAGTTTTTTGTCCAATTGATTTCATGATTCCTGAAGAATTTAGGTACGATTTAAAAACTCTATAATCGTTACCACAAAGTCCATACGTTCATTTAAAATATGCTGTTTTTTACAATTTGACAACATTTTTTGTATGATATGGTTTTCCATCTGATTTTGGAATAATGATTCTTAGGACAACAAAGTAGAATATTATAAGCGAAACATCTTTTTAATCAAGTTTTAATAATGTTATCATGTCCTTAAACATTATCCACTATTTAGGCAGTTTTTCAACAAATTTACTTACAATTTTGTTTCAACTTTTATACATTTACATTCTTATTATTCAGTTCTCACACTCTACTAGTGTTAATGTTCGCTTTACCCTACCAATTCAGATCTTCGCTTTTTTGGATGTTGTCATCCTTGTTTTATGTTTATATCGTTTTATTTAAAAGATTTATCAAACCTTATCTCTCTTCTGAACATCTGCTCTAAATAATTTACTTTCGCCGTTTGTCAATCCATGATTTATCGTGCTTCGCTACTTATGGGTGTTGTCATCCTTGTTCATGGATATAATTGGCCTTGTTGACTAATAAATGTCTTCTTTTAAATGAAAAAGTGTTTATATTAAGATAATACAATAGATGATGGATTCAGTACACGGATTGAAGGGGACAAACCTTAAACTTAATTTTTACATATGTCTAGTCAAAAACATTCCCCCTCTTCGATCCTATTATGTAAAGTTGTAAGGATTTTTATATTGAGATCTCAAACTCTGCTTGCTGTATTCTAGGAAGCTTTACATAAATCCCAGGATAATTTTAGATAATGTTTCTTTGGGTATAGTCTCTTTTAAGGGCGATTGTTCGTATTTTTCACAGTAGGTTTTCTCTTTTTTCTTGACCATGCTCTAACCCTGCGGGGCCAATTACTTTATTAATTTTTTTGTTAATAACATTAATTTCTTAATGACGTATGTCTTTTGATTCTAGATTAAGGTAGTAGTGAAATATGACACTTTAAATCTTCCTTCATGCGAATCAAACTAAATTTACATCGTTTTATATTTATCTCTTACTAGGTATTAATCAATAAGATTAAATTTTTATTTTCATTCTCTCTCTCTCTCTCTCTCTCTCTCTCTCTCTCTCTCTCTCTCTCTCTCTCTCTCTCTCTCTCTCTCTCTCTCTCTCTCTCTCTCTCTCTCTCTCTCTCTCTCTATCTCTCTATCTCTCTCTATCTCTCTCTCTCTCTATCTATTTCTCTCTCTCTCTACCTATCTATCTATCTCTCTCTCTCTCTCTCTCTTTCTATCTCTCTCTCTCTCTCTCTCTCTCCTCTCTCTCTCTCTCTCTCTCTCTCTCTCTCTCTCTCTCTCTCTCTCTCTCTCTCTCTCTCTCTCTCTCTCTCTCTCTTTTTCTCTATTTCTCTTCTATAAAACATTATTTAATGCGATTAGTGCGATTCTAGGACGTTGGTCAACCCTTACCCACCAATGACTACTTTCATTGAACAAAAGTTATTAAGATAGTTTCTTTCACTCAAATATAATTTTATACTATAGAACCCCTACCCTTTGTTTCAAATTTCAACATAATAAAACACAATTCTAGCACGAACGGAGGTTTAGGGATCTATCTAACCCTGCAGGGCCAAATCTCTACAGGTTCTCTCTCTGCAGGGACTTTCTAATCTTACTTTATCTAACCTAACCTAAAATAAGCATCTTTGTGGTTCATTTACAATATAAGGGAATCAACTACGGAATCCATTGAAATATACACTTTAAGACTAAAAACTATTCTAGATACATACAATGCATACATACAAAGATACCAACAATTCTGGCGGTTTCTGAGATCTAAATAGTCATACATACACACACATACATACAGCTACTTAGTATATAGCTGTATATAGGCTTATTGCATAATTTATAAGCCGATTTCATACACTTAAAGCACATAAAAGGTTTATCATATTTGTACTATATTGGTTTTATTCATTTTAGATGTGGACATTTTATTTGAACATTTTAACAAGGATAACTATGTTCATGGAAAGTACAAAAAAAAGATTTTGTGGTTTCCCTCTCATCGAATTTTGCCCAAAAAATTGTACACAAATTTGTGACTAAATAGCATAAATCCTTATAATAAAGTAACAGGAAGTTTATTTGTTTGTCTCTGTTTGTCTGTGTGTCTGTTTGTACCAAAGGATCTTGCTAACCGCTGAACCGATATGGTTTTCCTTTACAGAGTAGCTTCTCATAGGTCCTGGGAAGGTTTATAGTATTTTTGGAAGAGGTAACACCACCCTACCAAAAGAAATCGCAAAAAATATAAAAAATAAAAAAAAACGTCGCCCTGCGGAGATTTTTGATACTAGCGATGAAAAAAATATTTTTGTTAAATAGCTGATTTTAAGATAGATTGACAAAAACAATTTTACGTGTTCCTAGAGGCATCTAGGGGCGTAGCCGCTAGTACAGGATACACTAAAAGGAAATACTTTTATTTTTAGGATTGGATTGTTGTCCTAGCAATAACAGATGAATAGGATAGTTATATCATACTGATCATAGTAATCATTATTAAGAAGCAGGTAGTCGAAATGTTGATTCTAAATGAAATATTAATATTAACCCGTTTTGGTCCTAATAAACTTATTCTTGTGTTCGAAGAATGTATTTTTCTTTGTCCTAATTATGTCACTAAGCAAATACTTAATACTAATATATGGTTTACCAAAATGGTTGTTGAATATACATGGATATTATGACATCGGAAAAATTGTCGTCAAATTAGGTTGCGATTTCCCATGTCATTTAATGGTTAGCTCGTTTATCCAGTAGAAGGAAAGAGGATGAATTGAGGTGAGTGGGAGGTGGAAATCGTTAGTTTAGCCCGTTGCGTGTTTAACATTATTAGGGAATTTGAAAATCTGGTGTAAGATCCATTTAATAATATATCCATTGCATTGGTTTCCTAAGTGTAATACCCTAATTATTTCCTGCAAAAAAGGTAAAATTCTTTATATTATACACATTACACATTACACATTTGTATTCACCAATAGATATAATAATCCTTAGATGCACATTTACTTGAAAAAAATCAGAAAGATTAGAAAATTATTGAATCTGTTTATAGTGTCTATAAAAAATGACGTCATGCAATACAAATGACCAATGGTAGGCCAATACACAGACTAAATTACGAATGGTAGGCCAGTATGACGTCCTTTTTTATATTGTAAAAAGCTTCAAAATATTTCAATAGTTAAATTCTCCTACAAATCATAATGAAGAAAGAAAATATATTTTATTTATGGGGGACATTTTGGGATATAAAATAGCCTAAAACCTGTATAGACACCGTATTATCTATTCTCCCTATTAGGTATTTTTATTGATTCACCATCTAGTTCAATATGTTTGTATATTTACCCAAGAATAATCTAATCACTTCACCTTAGTTTTTATGATATAGGAGAAATAATTGAATACATCTCAACTAAGTTTGTGGTTACTTGACTGCGGATACGCAAAATTAGTAAATTTTCTCTTTACGAGTAAGTTAATTTAAATGACTAAAACTATGGGAAAAACATGAATTTCTTGATTGCTATTTGAAATAGACGGGTACTTTTTATGTGAAAACTCCCTATACCGTTTTGATTTCTGTCGTTAATGCTCTGACGGTCATTTGATTTACATTGAAAAATTTCATTTACTTGACCGCTAACCTTTTTGGGTTAAGGATTCTTTATCTTACTGTAAATTACACTGATTGTCAAATTTTTATAGACACGTCCTCTTTTTTCCAATTATGCATATTTAGAATCTACAAAAACATAGATTTTAGAAACATGAAAAATAGCATAAAACCAGCCACTTAAAAAACTAGGATAGTCTCCTTTTGTTATCTTATTTACTCGGTTACTATTCTAGATAGGCGGCTGATTTCTTCGAGTAAAGATTTTTCTGATTAATAAGCATATATTTTATATCTGACCGAAAATTATACTGATCCCCAAATTTATATAAACACGTTGTTGCATGAAAAATCTGGGGATTCGATTGGAAAGGTCAAATTTTTCCAATTATGCATATTTGGAATCTAAAAGAACATAGATTTTAGATTAGAGGCGTTGCCACGAAAGGGACTAGAGGCTAAAAATAGGGAATTAGCTACTGTGAAAAAACGTCGAAAAGCCCTTTAAGAGGCGTTGCCATGAAAGGGAGTATACCCAAATACAGTAATGTCCCCTTTGGTATGCTCCTGAACAGACCTACAGTGTCCTGGACAAAAGGTGATCATTAATCTAAATATCCGTATGTGTTTCTAAGTATGCCAGGGGTTAAGGAATCATTATAGATTATACTAGTACTCAAAGTCACTTTAAAACTTTGGGAACTCTTGATTGTTTGTAGCAACTAATATTACTCAAACTTTGTCACCAATGTCTTGGTAATGTATAAAATATTTTCTTATTAAATTCTTAAAGTCTATTTTGATATTTTTATTTTATGATATTGAATGATTCATATGATAATAAGGAATAATTTTTTCTTTAATGGTATGTAAACTACACATCTTAAAATTATAGAAAATTTAAACATGACTTATTGATAATGCTAACATTTTTTAACTCTTTACTATATTCCTTTTCTTTGTATATTTACTTTTACTTTTATTCCATACAACTATTTATGGAGAACAGTTAGGGAGTTGAATCCATTTTTATAGAAGCAGAACTATAATCTATGATTATGGTTTGGACCCTCTAAAACTGTAATCTACCCTTCCACTTTCCCCTCTCTTGGTGAAGATATCTTCAACGCCGATACGATTTTTGAAATGTAAGATTCTACTTTCCCTTCTCTTGGTGAAGATATCTTCAACGCTGATACGATTTTTGAAATGTAAGATTCCACTTTCCCCTCTCTTGGTGAAGATATCTTCAACGCCGATACGATTTTTGAAATTTAAGATTCCACTTTTGCCTCTCTTGGTGAAGATATCTTCAACAAGAGAGACAAAAGTGGAATCTTATATTTCAAAAATCGTATCGGCGTTGAAGATATCTTCACCAAGAGAGGGGAAAGTGGAAGGGTAGATTACAGTTTTAGAGGGTCCAAACCATAATCATAGATTATAGTTCTGCTTCTATAAAAATGGATTCAACTCCCTAACTGGAGAAAGAAAAAAAAGTATTTTTTTGTTTGTTTGTTTATTGTTAGTTAATGAATAAATGGGTTATTATTAAGAAAATCCCATATTCCTTTGATTGTACTCTTGCGCATTTCTCTATAATTACCTTTAAGAATCACTAGTTGCTTAGTCCCTTGCCTTAGGGGATGGCGGTGAACATACAGAAAATACCCTAAAACCAAGCCTCAACACATTTTAAAAGTTTTTCTGAGACTTTCAGTCCATTAGGATTAGCCATATCAGTTTTGTTAGCAGGGCCCTTCTTCTTAATATCCACGGAAAGCTGTATATAATACGATGCGATAAATTACTATTATACCATCCGTTGCAAATGATTATTTAAACAGTTTTAAGTTTAGAAAAAAAAACTAATTATTCTTTATATTAAAATTGGAATAGCACAAGAAAGGAAGCCCTCCTAATATTTGCAAATTGCTTTGATTTAAAGATACAGTCTGTAGTTTTTATATTATTGGTCAGAAAAAAAATCAAATATTGCTTCGAAACCGTTCGATATCAGCTGGATTAATACTGGTACCCGGCCATACTGAAAAATCATGTATAGAATCATATTACAAACAATTTTCCACGAATATTCAATTAAAGATCATAATCCCGCGAAAGGCACGGGCTAAAAAAATGGTTTTAATCTAATAATCTTTCATTTTTATATCCGAGTTCAAGTCCCCACTTAGACTTTGCACTTGGTTGACAAATGCTGTCGCAATTTGTCAGATTATGATCATGCCCTAAGGTTGTAAGGAGGGAGATTTGTAGGAAGTTAGGATTCTACCAATCAAGCAGCTTTAACCATGCTTTCCCTCGTCCATGCTATTCGTATGAGAATGCCATTTATTAGGATGGCTTAGTATGGAACACCTGCCAAAACTCTAGGATGATGTAATAATTGAGTAGCTTCCACGAGAATTGCGGGTCAGCTTGTAATGTAACATAGAATACAATCAGCTGTGCGCAAAGCTTACCAATCTAAGATTGGCCAAAGGATTCTCAATTCCAGTCTCCTTGTGCATCTGAGTCCTTACTTCAGAGAATCAGGGCTACAACAATTAAAATTAAATTAATCTAACCTGTATAGAAATGCTTAATCAAATAAATATTATGACACTCATGCGTTTGATCACTCCCCATCTGGGACCTGGAACCTTATTTTCGACATAAACCTAAGCTATTTCATGAGAATGTTAGAAATGAATGGATATGAAAAACGTGGATGTTGCATACACTGATATCATATTTATTTCACCTGGCTAATATAGTATAACCCGTCCTCAATTTTCCTACTAGAGGAACGAACTGACGAATAAATGAGGACAATTATAGCAACCGAATTTGACAACAAATTGGATGGAATATACTATTATATTATTTGTATGAGGATAAAATGCATTACCAATTATATAAACTGGATTTAAATTTATTATTTAAATTAACTTATAAAGTGAAGCAACTCTTTGTGTGACTCTGTCTGTACATTTTCGTCTTTAACTACTTACTAGAGTCAAAATTTTCGCATTCTAAAAAAGATACGCTTTTCTACAGCTAGAGCCCTACCTATTGAAATCGTCCTAATGATTTTAAACTTAGATGATTTTTGAAAGAGTAAAGTGCAATTTAGTGAACTTAATTACTTAATTATAACAGTTTTTAAATAGTCCGTAGGTCCATTTTCAACATGTTGGTTTTTTTTTATATAGTTGTGATTTCAAGGAGGAACAGTTAACGTGTAGTAAGTGAAGCTTAATAATGTTCGTTTGTACGTCAGATTTGTTGCATCTATAATTGTTGTCATTTACACAAACTAGCGGCTTCGGCTAGGGGCACTAGAGGAGGAAGGAGAGTTGAATTCCAAACCCCATCTTTCTTAATTTAGATTTTAAAGAAATAAGAAATACTTCTTTTGGGGGGGAGGGGGAGGGTCCCACCGACTCCAATATTTATTTAATTTTTTTTTGGATTTTTTTTGGTGTGTTGTAATTTATTTCTAGGGGCGATTTCTCTTGGGAGGGTGGTAATACCCTCCACCAAAATAGTTATGAACCTTCCGGTACCGGCGATTCAATGGTTTGCGAGATCTATCGGTACAAACAAACATACAGACAGACAGACATCGTTCTACTTTGTACTATAAATGGATGAGATTGTGTCATCTTTTGACATAGAATATCTGGTATTCTATCGACTGTTTGAACGTGATTATTATCGACAGATAAACAGACAAGGATAAATTTGAGAGTAGCTTTGCTACTCAACAAGGATGACAACATCCATAAAAGCGAAGCACTGAGACGGTAGGACAAACGGACATTACCACTTTTATAGTGTCAGGACTGAATAATCAGAATATAAATGTATAAGAGTAAAATTGTAAGTAAATTTGTTGACAAACTGCTACAGGATAATGTTATGGACATACTTACATTTTAAGGAGTTGCTTCGCTTATAACATTATACTTTGTTGTCCCAGGAATCAACATACCAAAAATCAGATCAATCGGATGATTAGATCACATAGAAATAGAACTACTAAAGGAATCACTATGCAAAGTTTAAAATCGATAGGACAATTCTTACATGTCTAAATTAACAAAAAAAAGCTTTCTCTTTGTGACGGACGAACGTACGGACGGACGTACGGACGGACCGACCCTAATTATAGAAAAGCTTCGCTTTTAAAAATGTGCTCCCCTATATATGTCAACTGTTACCCTATAAGCTGTCTATTCTAATTATTATTATGTCCTAAATACATCTGTTTACTTGTTTCTAATTAAGATAAGGTTTCAACTATGTTTCTTACAGGGCTCGGCAGCATAGACTTTTATTGTCAATAGCGACTGCGCCCCCAGAATCTAGAGACATAGTATTTGAAATTGGAGAAAGGAAAAAAATACTAAAACAATAAATATATACCTAAGTACTATAGATTAATAATCCAGTTAACTATCTGGGTCCAGCGTTGGAGACCTTTATCGTCTGCAAACAATTGATTTCTGCTCTTTTGTAGCGACTTCGCTGTGTTAATATTTGCGACGCTATTGGCTGATATTCAAAGAACCAATTGATAATCGGCATATGGATATACCGTTATTTATCCCCTTCTCCCTCTATTGTTTTACTTTAATTCTAAACTGCACTTTGACCTACATGAAGCTTTCTTAAAATAAGAGCTCAATCAGTTCAATTTATTTGCTGCTAGCTTGCCGAGCCTTTATTTAAGCCCTTTCCTTTAACAGCAAAGCTGATGTATAATTAAATTTTTGCGTCAACTTGTTAACTTTACAAAAATATAAAATCTTTCGTTGTCAAGAAAACAAGAAATACTCCTATAATTGTTTGTTGTCCAGCCTATCCGCGGACAAATAACTATAATACAATGTACATATTTGATATGAATTTGTCTAAAATCTGAAATCCCCCAAATTCAATTACTTTAGTGAAAGGTATGTAGGGGGAGATTTTGAATACAGTAATGTTAACATAAAACACCAAACAGGGATATTTATTCTTAAGAAATAAACCTTATTTATATGAATACTAGCGGCTACACCCCGTAGAAGCCTCAAGGGACACTTAAGGAGGGTGGTGGAGTTGAAATCGAGAACCCAATTTTTTATTTTAGATTTAAAAAAAAACGTAATTCCTTTTATGCACAAAGAAAAAACTTTTCTATTATGATGGATATAGAATATACGTAATGAATAGGTATAGAATATACGTGGATTGACATAGGAGAATGATGAATTGTCGTCAATTTAGGTTGATAATATGGAACTCATTTATTGGTCTGTTCATCCAGTAAGAGGGGAGGGTAAGGGGTAAATGAAGTGGATAAGGGTATCGTTTTTATAGCCTGCTGAGAGTTTCACTTTATTAGAGAACATTAGAATCTGGTGTAAATTCCAAGTACTAATATATCCATTTCTCGTATTCATTCGAATCCGGTGGATAAGAACCGGTTCTCATCCTTACGAAAAAACTATGTCTAGCATCGTATTATATCCAGCTTTCTACGAATATAAAAATGTACAATCATTAGATTAAAACCAGTTTTTTTAGCTGGTGCCTTCGGCACCTCAGGGCAAAAAAAACTAGTTTTAATCTTATAATTGTACATTTTATATCCACGGAAAGCCGTTTATAATACGATGCGAGAAATAACTATTATGCACAAAGAAAAAACTTTTCTATTATGATGGATATAGAATATACATAATGAATATAGAATATACGTGGATTGACATGGGAGAATGATGAATTGTCGTCAATTTAGGTTGATAATATGGAACTCATTTATTGGTCTGTTCATCCAGTAAGAGGGGAGGGTAAGGGGTAAATGAAGTGGTTAAGGTTATCGTTATTCTAGCCTGCTGAGAGTTTCACTTTATTAGAGAACATTAAAATCTGAGCTGGATCTTTAAATCATTTTAGTGGTGAGCCAGATCGGGGTGAGCCCAATTTTAGCCAATCACAGTGCGGCATTTCATAAAATACTGTGCTCTCATTGGTGGAAAGTTAACTCACCCCGATCTGGCTCACCACTGAAATGATTTAAAGATCCAGCTCTGGTGTAAAATCCAAGTAATAATATGTCCATTTCTATCAATTATTCTCAGAACTAATTATCTATGTCTTTCTAGGAGTGACCATAAATTTACAAAGTTTGATTTTAGGGTGTGCCTTGAAAACAACAGAAGTTTACTAAATGTCTTGGGGAAAAAATATATATAAATTACCGTATGTGAGATATCATATGTTCAGGACAGACAAACAGTTAACTCTTTTTTAGAAACTAGCGGCTACGCCCCTAGAGGCCTCTAGTGGAAACAAAAATGTATTCTTTTAAAATGTCCATTTTAATATTTCCGACATTGGTGTCACCCTGCGGGAATTTTTTTTGTATTTTTTTTTCATCTTGGAAGGGGAATGGTAAACTAACCCAATATAATTATAAACCTTCCTAGGACCTATTAGAAGCTACCATGTAAAGAGAACCATAATGTCTCAGTGGTTCTCACACACACACAACTCCTGCTACTTTATTATAAAGATTCCTATTGGGGAGGGTAGCCATATTAGGTAAGATGCTTAAACCAGTTAGAAAACATTTGTTTAGCTATCAAAATTAAGATTTTTTGCGGATCAATCTAAACACTTTATTTTGGACTTAATCATTAATATTCATTATTTTAAGGGACTGTCTTCGATAAATTTGATTTTAAACAAAATCTGTGTTACTTAAAACAATTGATATTTATTTAATTTGAAGCATAAAACGTACATACCTATGTAAAGTATCCCTTTGAAATTTATAACTTAACCCCAATAATGAAATATAAAAAATAAAACTTCAAGAATGTCCTTTTTAAGTTGATGTATGTAGGTTAATTCATACTGAAAATTGAATATTTTAGATTTAATATTATCAAACCAATTTTATTTAGATAATAGTTATTTGTCGCATCATAATAAAGACACATTTCCGTGAATATTAAAATGAAAAATTTTAAGAATAAAGCCAGTTTTATTAGCCCAGAAAGTTGCCAAAGGCTCAGGCTAAAAAACTGGTATTAATTACATGAGTTTTTAAATAAAATTTCTTTACATATTTATGTATAATATCGAAACTTGACTAAAATTGTTTATTTTTAATTGCTAATCTTCTAATGTGAACATAATTATCCTCTATGGTTTCATTTTACTATCCGCGGAATGATGTCCATAATACGATGCCATAAATAAACAGAAAAAGAAGGATGGATTTTTTATTAGACGCTATAATCCTCCCCCTTCATCCTGGGGGAGAGAGCGGACAATGGACTTTTTATTACACTAGTCCCCAAAGTTTATAATGTTTTCTTATTCGTTGACTTGAAAACTTTGGGGACCTTAGTGGATTTTGATTGGTTAGTTCATTGAGTTGAGTGTTCAAACGTTTCAACTAATAATTTTAAACCACAGAAGGGGCAATTCATTTATCATCATTGGGGATGTGGATCAATTTATCGGCCATTGTCTTATCCGTTTAGATCCTGTAGATTTAGTTATTACCATAAAATTTATCTTACAGAAAATCTATAATAAAAATTATAGATTTTATTAAGGAAATTTACTTTTATTTTACAACATATTGTATTGTTTTACCTCTACTGGGTAATCATAAAAAATACTTTGACAATAGTTTAATCTTTTTTGAAGCGAAGCACCTCTATAATTAATTAATACGAATTAAGTATTTCCATAGACAGTATCCTGAATTTAAGCAATCTTACAACAAATGTACACACAATGTTCTAAAGTGTTAATGTTCGTTTGTCCTAGCATCTGATTTTAGAGCTTCGCTTTTTTGGATGATGTCTTCAAAGTTTTTAAGCAAACGAGAGAGATATCATTATTATATAACTTTGAGTACCTTTGTAATATTCAGACCAATGTTCCCTTCACTCTCTCTCTCTCTCTCTCTCTCTTTCTTTCTCACTATCTTTCTCTTTCAACTCTCTAACTCTCTCTCTTTATTTCTCTTTGTTTCTTTTCCTACTATTAGGTATCAGGGAGGTAGGTGCCAATAGCACCTTAATTAATTCTTCACCCCTTCCCTCAAATAATTATACACGAAGAATAATTCTCTCATAAGGAAATAAATGTATTTTTAGATGTATAACTCAACAACTACCTGGATCCATTGCATTGTTGGGGACCTTTTTCGTCTGCTAGCAAATTGCTTTCTGCTCTTTATTAGCGACTTGGCTGTGTTAATATTTGTTGATAATCCAATTGGTAGTCGGCCAAAGGTCCACGGGGTGGGGTCATACAGTTATTTAACCCCCTTCCCCCTCTTTGTTTGACTTTAATTGAAGAGAGGAAGAATAATTTATCCTTCATTATCCTACTCCTATATCCGTGGTATTTACTCGGCTATTACCATTAAAATCAATGTACCCATGAAAAGCCTTTCTTTACAGGGATCTAAAGGGATAAGACAATGAACGATAGATTGATGTACAATGTACATTCACATTGATGATAAACAAAATTAACCCTTCTGTAGCTTATATAAATAAAAATTGAAACGTGTGGACACTCAACTTAATATACCAACCAATGAAAATATGATAAAAGTACATAAAATTAATAAGCAAACTTATAATAAAACTTTGGGGAGTAAAACAGCCCTATGTCCCCTTCCTCCTTGCTTTTTTAACAACCAGAAGTAAAGGTAAGAGAATAAATATATTTGTCTTTTCGTTTGTCTGTTCCTCTAATGTTTTTAGGGGGAGTGGAATAAAATCATCTGCTATTCTGTTCATTAAACCGGCGCGGTGGTAAGGAGAGAGAATTGTCGTCCATGCTCCTCATTTATTTAAGAGTGCAATTAATTAGAGTTGCTTGATATGGATCAACATTCCAAAACTCTAGGCCAGCAAGGGTGATGTAATAATTGAGTAATAATAGAAATATGGGTCAGCTTGTAATGTAAAATATAATTCACTCAGCTGTGCGCGAAGCTTACCAATCTTGCCAAAGGATTCTCACTTCCAATCTCCGTGTGCATCTGAATCCAATTTTATAGAATCATGACTACATAAACCGATAAACATTAAAATTTCTTAAATAAAGTTTTTTTGTAATTTTGTATTACACTAAAATAACGTAAATTTTGAACATATTTATTATTAATTGATATTTCATTTCATAAAAATTAAGAAAAGATTGTCATTTATAAAGAATCCCTTTAATCCTTATTTGAATTAGATTATAAAATACAGGGAAAACATGTTCATGGAAAAGGGATAGTATATCAGAATAGTTATTTATAGCATCTCTTGTATTATAGACAGATTTCCACAGATATTAAAATGGAAAACTGTTAGGACCGTGCTAAAAAAATGTTATTAATCTTATGATTTTTTTTATAATTGGAAAAAATTGTCAATAATACGATGCTTAACATGATTTTTCAGTATGAATGACAACCGGTTCTAATTTAGCGGATTTTAATCTGTTTCGAATAGATACGAGAAAGAATATTATATCCTACATTTTTGTCAGTCAAGAATATTTTAGTGAAGATTACCATGACATAAAATCTGTAAATTGTTTTGTCCATCTGTCTTTCAGTCATGCTTCAAAATACATAAACCTTATCAGTTTTCTTTGAGTTTTTGCATATTCTCTCTCTTTTTTGTTGTTTCAGAACTGAACATCTGCACTATAACTCACATTATGTGCTTGATATTTTTTATAATATAATACTTATGGATGTTGTCATTCTTGTTTTATCATTAATTACATATTTCATATTGAATTGTAAAATGTTTTACTAAAGTAGCCATGTTTCACAAACAGATCTATATTATAGATGTATATAAAGATTAATACCTCCCATCCTTTTTTAATGACCTCTTCGTCTGCTTCTAAATTGTTTTCTGCTACATAGCTGTGTTGATATTCCCGCCACCATTGGTTGATTTTCCAAGACCTAATTAAGAGTCGGCACAAGGACACTGCTATGGGGAGATACAGTTATTTAATCCCTTCCCCTTCTAATGTTACAGATGTTTTATCCCTGCTTCTTGAGAAAGATTATGCAAAATTTATGGTTTTAGGAATTCTTTAAGAAGGAGAAAGAGGAAAAGCAATGGATAAAAGAAAAAGACATAGGGGAAGAAAGCAGAGAGGGAGAGGACACTGGACTGTTTATTACACTAGTCCCCAAAGTTTTATGATAACACAGCCAAATCGAAACAAAAGAGCAGAACGCAATTTGCTAGCAGACGTCCCCACCATTGGAACCAGATAGTTGTCTAGGTTATACTTACACATTTATTGTAAAAAAAATAACAATTAAATTACGTCAGCAACGAAAACCATCCCATAAGAATAGTAGATAAATTCTAAATTAATATTAGAT
The DNA here is from genome assembly GCF_053477335.1 of Acartia tonsa. Classification (NCBI taxonomy): domain Eukaryota; kingdom Metazoa; phylum Arthropoda; class Copepoda; order Calanoida; family Acartiidae; genus Acartia; species Acartia tonsa. The sequence continues at coordinate 15,193,920 of NC_137271.1, read as the reverse complement.
AATTTATAGACAAATTAAGAGTGTTGTTAATTTTCATTAAAATAGGACAATAATATCCATATGTAGCAGCGAAACATTTATAGGTAATAATATAATTCTAGTAAATTCATTAAACTAAAGGATTCAGGTATTTTAAAACAAATTAGACAAAGTTTCTAAGTTTGTACATTAAAAGGTTTAGAAAACTGGCACTTTGAACAATCCAATCAAAAATTTAATCAATTAATGGCAATATTGGTAAAGAATTCAGACAGACGCATTTGCCAATTTTGGTCATTTAAACAATAAATGTATAGATGTATAATGTAGACACCTACCTGACCCAAGTGGTGGAAACTTTTTTCGTCTGCTAGCAAATTGCTTTCTGTTCTTTTGCATGGACTCGGCTGTGCTTGTATTTGCGACGCTTTAAGCTCATTTCAATACAAGATTGGAACAGGATCCTCGCCTTGTGGGCAGAGTTACATTTAGCTCGTGCCCCCTCTATACTTAACAAATCAAACTTCTTATCGACTTTACAGTTTACTCTATAAGTATTTTCATATATAACGAGGGCTTGTGAAATCCTACTTAAATGTCAGAGAGAGAGAGGGGATAATGGGCTTTTTATTACACTAGTCCCCAAAGTTTTTTAAAAGAGTTTTCTCATTTGTTGGCTTAACAACATTGGGGACTTCAGTGAATTCTGATTGGTTGGATCATTAAGTTGCGCGTCCAAACGTTTCATCCATGTAATCTACAGAAGGGATAATCTTATGTATCATCATTGGGGATGTACATCAATTTATCGGCTATTGTCTTATCCCTTTAGATCCCTGACAAAAATGCCATATGCCATGTCCCTATCCCTGGCTAAAACCTAGTGAAACCTTACTAGGATATGGAAATTAATTTCAGAGCTTCTCATCTCATTATAACAGACATCTCACACAGGGGCTGGGCAGGCGTAATTTCTTTAGGCGGCTCGGCATCTGTTTCTTTTTAAACTCTCGTAAAAAGGGTGGTATAATAGATTTATAACCATAGATGGGCTGTTAGACACAAATAATGTTAACTTAAAAATGAATTTCGAACACAGTAATAGTGTCTGACTGATTATGACGTAACAAAAAAAATTAGCCAATGAGAGGCCGTTATTGACCAATGGTAAAATTTATAGTGGCCTATCATTTGCTAATTTTTTTGTTACGTCATAATCAGTCAGACACTATTACTGTGTTCATTATATGATAAATATCTCGAAAGCTGGATTCATCTTACGAAATTCAAATATTTATAACTAGTTTACATAATTGGATGAAATGAAAAAATGTCAAAATAAACATTAATATTTTTTTCCATTTTCAGATGTTAATTTTAAACTTATTATGAAGAAGAAAACCAATGAAAATGTTCAAATTTACAATTTGGTAAGATTTATATTCTTTTTAGTAGCGAAGCTACTCTATAATTAGAAATGTCCGTACTCCTGTCAGTCTGTCGGTAAACGTTAGTGACAACGTTAATTTCTCGGGTTACTATATTAAGATAGACTGGATTTTTGTGTGGATATTTGTGCCTTGCAACTTATGGATGTTGTCTTACTTATTTATTTTGACATCCTGAATGATGATACACAAAGCTACAATTAGTGGTTGAAACGTTTGGACACTCAACTTAACGAGCCAACCAATAAACATTTTAATAAAAGTCTCTAAACTTGTTAAGCTAACGAATAAGAAAATATTATTATAAAACATTTGGGGCAAATAGAGAAAGTCGCTCAATGTGACGCCATAAAAATGAGGGAGATGAGAGGAGAAGTGGAAAAGAAACCCCCTAAAAAGAGATGAATAATCACTCATTTTTATGACGTCACATTTATGAATTTTGAGCGACTTTCTCAATTTACACATTGGAGACTTAACTGAAATAAACAGCCCAATATGACCTCCCTAAAATACTACTGACCAGAGGCGTCCAACCTCATTTTTTTTTGGGGGGGGGGGTAATCTTTATTTCATAGAGGCATTTTTTTTATTTGGGGGGGGGGGTAAAAATTGAAAATCCAAAATTTTGGGGGTGCATTTGGGGGGGTAATCACCCCTTTACCCCCCCCCCCCCCTTGGACGTCTATGCTACTGACCACTACTATTCAGAGTTCAGGGAAATTTCTTTGAAACTTTTATTTATTCATTTATTATTAATAATCCTTTCAATTCTACTTTCAAGTTTTTATACAAAATCTCTCAAGTTTTGCTGATCATACGTAAGGAGGGAGAGGGCACTGGGCTGATTATTACACTAGTCCCCAAAGTTTTATAATAACGTTTTTTTTCGTTGACTTAAAGAAATTGGGGACTATTTTGAATTTTGATTGTTTTATTAATTTAGTTGAGTGTTCAAACTTTTTAGTGTAATCTAAAGAAGGGGTTGTTGTGTATATCATCATTGAGTGTGAACATCAATTCATCGGCCGTTGTCTTATTTAAATTCCTGCTTTACATTATAGAATGTTACTTTGAATATTTTATTAGCAGATTTTTTTCTAGAAAAAATTTTTTTTTAAATATTTTTAGCAGCGAAGCTACTCTATGATTTACTTTGTCTGTCCGTCCGACCGTCAGTCAGTCCGTAATGCTATGGGAGAAATAAATTGTTCTCGACTGTTATTAAAGATAAACAGCTGAAATTTCTAGGGAAGATTCCTATGTAATATGCCCATCTAATCTATACCTTGTTTTTGCCATGTCTGTTGGTCAAACTTTAAAATATATTTTTTTAAGGTTTTGTGATTTTCTTGGAGTTGTTGCAAGTCATCTCTCCTTTTTATCATTGTCATGACAAATGAACATCTGCCCCATAAATCACTTAGTCTGTTTGTCCATTCCATGATTTTTTTGTGCTTCGCTACTTAAGGATGCTGTCATCTGTGTTAAGTATTTGCTTTGCACTTATCCAGAGGGGATGGGGGGGGGGGGGTGCATATACATTAAGCAAGAATTGTAAATTCACATTTTTTCTTCTTCTAAATTTTATTATTTTTCAGGTATATTCTGATTTTATCACATAGCAGTTTTATGTTGAAGAATGTTACTAAGGAAATCAGAAAAGTTTTAACATATTTTTATTAAAAACAAACCTACTCTAAAATTTAATTGTTTGATGTGTCTCTCTATTTCCTTCTTTCGTTATCACATCCAATTTATTCTACTCAGTTAAATGGTTTCTTTTAACTAAGCTCAAACCCCTTTTATTTATTATCTATTTTTTTATGAGATCTTTTTAGAAAACAATAGTTATGAGAAATGATTAATGGCTTATTTTATTTAGTTTTTTAAGACAGTTAACAGAATATCAAAAAATATTTTAGTTTTCTATAATACAAAGTAGAATGATGTCTGTCCGTCCGTCTGTCTGTCTGTCCGTCTGTCCGTCCCTTAAGGCTATTTTCTTGGAGGGTGGGACACCCCCAACTCCCAAAAATTCCCCTCCCCCCAAAAACAAAAAAATTGTTTTTAGGCAGTTACTTCACAAAAAATGGCAGCACCAGAAATACTTAATTCTTTTCAATCACCTCTTGGGGCAAAGCCCCTAGAGGCTAGGGGCGAAGCTGCTAGTATTTATTAATAAAATAAATGTAATAAGTATACATAAATAATAACCCAGACAACTTGGCGACCCTTTTGTCTGCTATATAGCAAATTGCTTTCTGCTCTTTTTGTAGCGAATTGGCTGTGTTAATATTTACGATGCTATTGGCTGATATTCAAGGTTTAATTGAAAGTTGGCACTTGTTTCACGAGATGCAGACATGCAGATATTTAACCTTTCTATTGTTTTATTTAAATATTTAAATACAAAGCTATTCTACAACTCACCAGAGCAGTGTGTCTCAATGTCCTGTCCAGACTCTAACCTCTATATTTTTTCTTTGCTATCTGTTCTGTTGCCCTCCTCTTTTAAATATTGTGCTACACACATTTCTCCCTTTCATCTGCCACTTCCCTAAATGTTACCCCATGTGTAGAAGTGTCATATTGTCTCCTTTTTTCAATTTCTTTGCAACTTATGCTCATAATTGTTCTTGTTATCTAAAAAAATTCTGATTGTAAAAGCAGAGATTTACTGGAAGTGTCTTTAGAAACGGCTACCTCGCAAAAGAAGGTAAGTTTAATTTAGCAGTACTAATAATACCGTGGCTCAACACGTAGCGCATCCGCTCGTCGTCGGGAAGGTGATTGGTTCGAATCTCGGTCCGACACTGCGTCATAACTAAAGACGTTAAAAATGGTTCCTACTGCTGCTATGTCAGGTGCGCGACATAAATAGTTAGAGTAGGGGGAATGCCTTGGCCCAAAACAGGCGCAACTCACTACCATGCACAGTTAGGACTTCTCAGACAAAGGTCGTGCAATCAAAGGGTTGGTTGTATGATGGCAAATGCACGCTTTACACCGCAATCATAGGGCTTAGGGCTGACAACCCTATCCCATATCCATAAGCCACATTGTTACAGAAACACTGACGAATTGTCAGCGGCCTATGCTCCCCCCTGTGGATTGAAAAGGGCTTGTTACTGTTTACTAATAATACTATATAATCATGGTTCTGTCGTGTCAGAAGCTTCTTATAGTTCTTAATTATGTCTTACTGGCCTGCAATTGGTCAACTAAAATGTATACTGTCATTTGTATTGTATCAGGCATTTTTATAGGCACTATAAAAAGCTTAATTGTGCCATTTTGATTTAAGTGAAGGTAAAAATGAATGAAATATCCCTTGTATATGGACGTATTTTAAAAAGAAGGTGTCGTAACTTTTTAGATTTTTATTTTTCTTAGTAAGTAGTAGATGTAAAATGGTTCACAGAATTTAGATATGCAATCGTTTTTTGTAGACCTCTTATTAAAAACTTAACAAAAAAAATGATTATTTTAGCACCCTCATAGTATAGAGAGGGAATATATTGTCATAAACCACTGTGAGCTCATTATTGGATTTAATGGCAATTTCCCTCACAATTGACTTTGGACCCTATCATAGTTCCTCTTTTCAAAACCACAAAATATGATAATATATTGCTTAGTTGGGGTTGAATTTAGGTTGTATAAGACGTTAGCTCAGGTTAGGTTAGGTTAAGTTGAGCAGTTCAGCCCTAGAGGGTTGGGGTTCTACAGAATAAAGGTTATTTAGAGGGGTTAGACATAAATAAAACAAATTGACATTGTGGCTTTTAACATGATTTTAGGTGTAAAATTAAGGCCAATTATTGGAAATGGGGGGGGGGGGGGTAGCCTAGCTCCCCTCCCTCCACTCGAAATAGTCGTTCAGGGGGTCGGTTATGGCGAAATTTATCCCCCCCCCCCCCCCCATTAAACATAACTTCCACTTTTAACTTTTTGTAGGAAAATTCTAATTCGGGTGGTTTATTTATGGTCCACTAACTGTTGGAGGGATAGCAGCATTATATTTAAATTGTGCGAAAATAATGTTTACATAAAGAAGATAAATGGATTCATGCTTTAATTCAAATAATAAATGCTTAATAATTGTTGAACAAGTACAATTATGTTCATAAGCAGCGCAGCAATTTAAAACATAGAATTTTCAGAAATTCTATTAAATGAATAAGTACGGTTTTGGTTTGTTTATTATAATTTCATTAAGTGTTAAACCGATAGAGTTCTCCATATATGGGAGACTTTACATCTGTCTAGGAAGGTTTTAATTATATCCCATCCAATGCACAGCCCCTAAATGCATTGTACATTGAGGTAATGTTTCACTACTAACACTTTTAGTAGTACTAGAACGGTTTAGCGAACTCATGAAGATTGGGTTTTTACTTTTTAATGTCTTTTAACCCTTAACGGTCGGGGGGGGGGGGCGTTGAACGCCCCCCCATCCGGTTTTTTCTATCTCATTTTCTGTGTGTGAAAGATAAAGAGCCCAAACTGCTTGACTTTTTAAGTATGGGTATGACACATAACTGAGAGTTGAAATTTTTTGAATATCTCCATCCTGGCGGGCACAGGATGCCAGCAAACCTGGCAGGGTCATCCAGGTAAAGAGCAAAAATATTTTTTTGACTAAAACAATGCATTTTATCATACCAAATTACTAAAAAATCCTCTAGTAGTACATCCTTATATGAAATACAGGTGTTCAAGTCACTTTCAGGTTCCAGGTATGATCCTGCAGGTCCTGATCCTCCAGGTCTCCAGAAATCTTTAAAAGGCTCCTGTGGCCGCAATTTTTGACTTAGAGACTTCAAATTTTAAACTTAAGCTTTTCTGACATGTCTGCATAACGTATTAAAATTTCATGAAGATCCGCCGCCGTTTTCCCGCCGACCGCCGACTGCGGCGGCTGGCAGCTGCCAAGTACAGCTGCGGTCGCTGAAATTTATATTTTGATATTTCTAATGTAAAATTTACATAAAGATAAACATTTTCTGGAAAAAAAATTTTCTTCTAGCTTCAAAAATAAGAAAAATACAGCCGTTTGAAATTTTTAAGTAAAAAAAGACCTAAAAACAAAGGTTGTTAAATAAAAGGGTGAATGAAGCGAAAATTGACTTAGACCTATAAAAGGTCGGAAATTCATTATCAAATAGGGGACTTGCACAAAAAAATTTAGCCCTTTAGCTCTAATAGGAACTGAGATAATAAGGGGGGGCGTTGAACGCCCCCCCCCCCCCCCCGACCGATTAAGGTGCGGCTAGGGGCCCGACTGTAAAGGGTTAAATGTATTGAGATTCCAATGTTTAGGATGTTTTAGCGATTGCCATGAAGAGATTCAAGTTTCAAGGCATTTTTCAACTTTTTTTGCAATGTTTCTCTATTTTTTTTAAATTTTCAAAAGCATTGAAATAAAAAAATCCTCGAACTTAAAAAATTTAGAGAGAAAAATCCTCCAATGAAATTATCCCCAAATTGTTACATGACAATAAATATTCTTATCCTTGTTATATGGGGGGGTAAATTTAAAAAATATAATTGTGTATCATCTATTACTAACGAAAAAGTTTAATGAAAGCTTAATCTTCATGTATATATGCCTACCAGGTATCTTAAGGGATAAGACAATGGACGATAGAAATATGCAAACCTCTAATATGATAAACAAAATTAACCCTTGTACAGAATGATAATTATTGTTGAACAATTTTAGACAGTGCTAGTTTGTCTATCACAATCAAAAGTCCCCATTTTTTAAGCAAATGAGTTTTATAAGGGGTAAATTTTGGAGAAAAAAAATGTGCATCATCTATCACTAAAGAAAAAGTTTAATGAAAGCTTAATCTTTATACCTCTCCCCATTATTTCTAGTTATCTTAAGTGAAGTTTTTTCAGTGGCGCAGCTACTCTGTAACTCGGGAATTTTTGTATCTTTAAACCTGAGCCATAACTAGAACCTTTTTAAAATGTCTATAAAAAATGACGTCATACAATACAAATGACCAATGATAGGCCAGTACACAGACTAAATTACCAATTGTAGGCCAATACACAGACTAAATTATCAATGCCAGGCCAACATGACGTCATTTTTATAGGCTCTATAAATCGTCCCACAGTGACTATAAGGTTTCTTAAGGACCAAAAACAAAAAATGCCTATAACAAGTTTTCCGACAAAATATCAAATACTCTTTCAAAAGTAATTAACTTGGTCCTTCAGTCCATGCAGTTACGCTCTGATTGAAGATGGCTATTCTATGAGAGATCCGTGATTTTCTCAGCTGCTATTTCGTGTATGGTGTTTTTAACCATATTAGCATCTTCTTTTTAGCTCGCGTTTTCTGTCCAACATGTTATGAATGTTATCATCCTTGTTAGTTAATCATTTTCCCATTTAAATTTTTCATGTTATAAACATATGGATATGTTTACACATTTAGCCTTTGTCAAATTTGCTAAAATTATTTATCCCCAATTTACCATTCCCTGTTAAATCCCCTCCCAAAGTAAAAATAATATGTCATTAAAAGTTTTCTTACAGCTGTACATAGGATGGAGGGAGAGGACAATGGCTTTAAAATCAACATACCCCCCCCCCCCCACAAAAAAGGGATTATGGAAAGAAAACGAAGTAGCTGGTTTCGTCGTATTTTCACAGTAGCTTTTTTCCTATTTCTAGGAGGCTCCAGTGGGCTCTTTTCCTAATCCTGCGGGGCAATCATTAACATATGATTTACCTATCAAAAACTACTTCGTTTTCTTTCCATGATCCAAAAAAAAGTTACAAAGACATAATTATAAATGTAGATATTGAAAAATTAAATTATCCTTTTGTCTATTCCTAAATCCCTGCACATAGTACCTGGAATAGTCAGGGAGGATAGGAATATTGCACTGTCAATTATATTGGTACACAAAGATTTATGGAAAACATGCGGTTTCATAATCTAATGATAAAGTTCTGCTTCGCCCCTAGCCCTTAGGGGCTTAGACCTAAGAGGTAATGGAAAGTCCCCCCTACTATAAAAATTGTTCTAAAGCTATACAGGTATTATTAATGTTACTCTCTGGGAAAAACTGAACCCAGGATAAAATTGAAAGTGTAAACTTTCATAGTTCCGAAGAAAAGTTTTTTTCAGAGTGGATTTATCTCATGGTGTGGTGAATTGCATTAAGAGTAGAGCCCAATCGATTCAGCGGTTACCAAGAACTTAGGTTCGGACAGGCGGACGGACGGACGGACATTGTTCTACTTTTTATTATAGATATACATGGACGGAAATGATTGAACACCCATTTAAATATTGACACATACGAGATAAATTAGAAAATTAATTATTTCACAAATAGAAAATCAATGGGATTAATTTTATTTGGGGATGAGACAATGGACGAAAAATGGAGTATCCCTTGTGAAAATTTAAGTCTTTTATGGAAGTGTTTGGACACTTTTGCTTTGTACTAAGAACCAATAAAGATCTTTTTTCTACCCTTCCTCCTTGATTTTATTGTATTTAATTAAAAAGAGAAATATTACCTAGAATACAAAGGAATTAAGAATTAAAATGGGACTAACAAAAAAATAGATTAGACATGGGATCGAATATACCCTTAATGTAATCAAGGATGATATCGTACCGAACAGTTATAGGAATCATCATGCAAAATTTGAAATTGATAGGGCAATTCTAACATACTAAAATTTACTATGAAAGCTATCTGTTACGGAGAGACTGACCGACCCTAATTTTAGAAAAGCCTTGCGTTTAAAAAAAGAAAGAAGAAAAGGCGATAGGGAGATAAAATAGGGGGGAAAAAATATCATTGTTCTTTAATAATTCCAGAGTATGGATAAGATAACAGTAAATAAGGCAACTATTTTTTTTGCACATGATTGGGAGAGGAGGATTATTTAGCTTTCATTTAGCTATCCCTATAAAAACATTAATTCGACGTTTGACAATGTGGTTTTGACACCTTTCCTTTTATCATGAAAAGTAAAAAATTCACAATAGCTAACAAACCTTACCATTTTTAAAAGCGAAGCTCTTCTATAATTACAGTAGGTCCGTCCGTATCAGAAAGCTCTTTTTGTTAATTGGGACAGTTTATTATTTAAATTTTAGCATTTTAAACTTGGCATGATAATTCCTGTAACAATTAGTTAAATTTTTATTTTGCTTATTTAGTACTGACACTGTTCGTTTGTCACAAGATATCTGTGAATATGCATGTAGCTTAAGATCTCGTTTACCGCTACCAAAATAGTTTTTCTCGTATAAATTGAAGTTTCTTATGTGTCTAGGAAAGGTGTGTAACTTTTTTGGGGGAAGGTAGGGCACCTTTACACTCCTAACAGAAATAGGTACTGCCACCCCCCCCCCCCCTAAAAAAATCTTAATTAAGTGAACCTAGAGGCCTCTAGGGGCGTAACTACGCTTTCTAAAAATACAGATAAAACCCAAAGTTGCAATGAACGGTTAGGGTTTAACTTTAATTTGTGACTTATGTTAATAATTATAAATAATATGTTATATTTTATGGAATAATTAATTAACATTGAAAATCAATTAATATTAATCAATAAGATAAAATAAAAATAATTATGATGGACAAAATAACCCCTTCTGTAACCTAAAATTATCGGTTGAAATGTTTGAACACCCAACTTACAAAAAAGCAATCAAAATTCACTAAAGTCCCCAAAGTTGTTAAGCCAATGAATAAGAAAACGTTATCATAAAACTTTGGGATCTAATGATTTGTTTAACACACAATAGTGTTCTATACAGTGTACCTTCCCTCACTCCATTTGTATGTCTGTGTGTATTAAGATATATAAGTTTTCCGGAATTTTAATGTTAGGGGGAGATTTGAAATCTGCATCAATTTTTAAGGATTTTTTATAAAATTCGTTTTTTGTATAATTCTTTATCTAAAAGCGGAAATGCATTTTAAGTTAATTAATTTTGACCAATAGGATAGGTGAATTTTAAACTACCTGCGCTCTAATTGGTTGAATGATGTACGCCATCCAATCAGAGCGCAGATTAACTTTAAAATTCCGGAAAACTTATATATCTTAGTGTGTATGTCTATATGTATGTGTTTATGTAATGCATTATTTATATTGTAAATTTTGCACACTGGCGTTAAAGGTTCAAAGTTATGAGTAATATTAAGTTTTTTTGTGCACAGCACCTACTTTTTATACGACAAAAGACAACAAAATAGCTAAAAACCTGCCAAAGACCCGAGAAAATAAAGATATTTTTATGTAACTAAAATTTACTTAAATTCTATTTAGGAGAAACTGTAGAACTTAGTTGTCCTGTTCATAGGTAAATATCTTTTTTTAAAGCGAAGCTACTCTTTATTAAGTATTGTCCGTACGTCCATCATCTATTACGCAATGATTAATCTTATTATATAAAGTAGTAAGCTATTTTGTCTGTGCAGCTTAAGATTTTGATACCTACTAAACCGATTGAGTTCTCCATTTTATGGAAGCTTCTTATAGGTCCCTGGATAGTTTTAGGCTATTTCATTTTACATCTAATGGATTGTATTTTTATTAGCAAAACCAAAAAAACGGCCAACTTACTACAAACGCTATCTAGAAACAAGATTGTTTTTGTAAAATTTTAATTTCTTAATAACGTTGCAGCTTTTTAACAAATTAGGTGAAAAATATCTAAATTGTTTTTAGAATTAATGATTTTAGGAAGTATTTATGCAAGTGTGCTTATCTGTGATTAGTAGCGCAGCTTCTCTCTATAAATAGTGTCTGTCACTCATTACGTATTTGTATTTACGTCGCTTTGTCCCTCCATATGATAAACATAAAATCACTCCATAATTCCCTTCTGTATCTTTTTCTTAAGCTTCCTCAAGATTTGGCTTTTTTAGAAATTAACCTTTTATTAGAACACTAGCGGTTGCGCCCCAAGTATCTAGAGGATCTGTATTTCAAGGGGATAAGGAATGGACATAAAAATTGCCTAAACTCTAGCCTAAAATTAAATTTAAAAACAAAACAGCCTAAAACTATCCGGATCAAAGTGAAGCTTCCCCAAAAAATGAGAACTCAATCAGTATATTTGTTATTAAGATCTTAAGCTTTAGGCCAAGAAAACCTTACTACTTTATTTATTTAATAGGAAAACGATTCATTATATCTTTTTCATTAATTATTGTTTGTTATTTCTGCGCTACTTATGAAAATAATTGTCCTTGTAAAGATAATTTTGAGAGGTGTGTTGAAAAAAAAAGATTATTCCTATCTATTCTCTTAGATAAGGTTGATTTCATTTTTAGAGAAAAAAGAAATTTTTGAAACATTTATGACTTGGATTTTTATATCTAGGGTGAGACACAAAAATAAGGACGATTAATTCAGGGTGGGAGGGGATTTGGCTTTTTATTCCAATAGTCCCCAAAGTTTTCATATTCGTTGTCTCAACAACTTTGGGGACTTTTATTGAATTTTGATTGAGTGTCAAAACGATTCAACCCTTTAGATCCTTGCAATTAATTGAAGTTATAAAATTTTGATTCTTTAAAGTCTAAAGCTTTTCAAATAACAAAATTATCTGCTAAAATCCAGGTATATCATACTTGTAAAAATTTCAGGAAATATTTAAAAGAATTTCAATTTCAACTTTACTTTTTCAATAGATCATATAGGTACATATAATCTGAAATATTTACATCCTATAATATAAAGTATTTATGATTTTTTGGCTCAGGTTAAAGATCTCGGAGATTGCTGGTACGAATAGGTTGTACTTTTCAGGGCAGCTACATCAATATCTTTGGTGGTTTTTGGCTATTTTACTCCGACTCCCTTCCCTAAAGGCTAGGGGCGAATCAACTATCCTATAACATAAAGTGATAAGGTTTTTTTTGCCTGTAGCTTAAGATTTCGATAACTACTAAATGCACTGAGTTTTCCATTTTTTGGAAGCATCTTGTAGGTCCCTGAATGGTTTTAGGCTATTTAATTTTTTATTTTTATATCTAAGTTTGGTTTTAGGCTATTTTCCTACTTTTATTGCTCCTTCGAATAAAGATCGTAGCCGCTAGTCTATAATACAAAGTAGAACGATGTCTGTCTGTCTGTCCGTCTGTCCCTTAAGATCTCGGTAACCACTGATTCGATCCGATTCTACTCTTCAGGGAATATACCTACTGGTCCTGTGGTGGTTTTAGGCTATTTTCTTAGAGGGTGGGACACCTCCAACCCCCCCCCCCCATTTTTTTTTGTAGAAGGTTTCCTTGGTTCTTTTACGTATTTCGCAAAAAAAAATGTATCACCTCTTGGGGCAAAGTTCCTAGAGGCTAGGGGCGAAGCCGATAGTATGATATAAAGTAGTAAGGACAATGTTTGTCGTTACTACATTTTTATAAAACTTTGGGGACAAGTTTAATAAACAGCCTGTAATTGTCCCCTTCCTTCCTGTAAACTATCTGTCTCCTCTTGCTTTAATGTTGCATCCATATTGGAATACCATTTGTTAGATTAAATTCTAAATACAAATCCTCCAATCCAAGTATGAAAGGAATAGAAATCCTATGGTTTCAAATCCAATTTATATCTGCTGGATTAGAATCGGATCTGAGCCATACTGAAATATCATGTATAGCATCGAATTACTGACAATTATCCACGAAATATAAAATCCTAAAATTAAAACCAGTCTTGTTAAACCGGGCCTTCGGCCTCTCAGGGATAACAAAATTGGTTTTAATCTTCTATTTTTTTCATTTTAACATCCACAGAAAAACAGTTTTTACAATCGAATTTACAGCGCTACTATAGCATCTAGTAGAATTTAATTTTTAAAGCAATAGGAAGTACATTGACTTCCAAGCTTTATAGTTTGAGGGGGGAGGGGAAAAAGATTGGTGTTTCAAAGGTTGGAGGGGGTAATCTAATGTAATTTTTAAATTTTGAGGGGGGAAAAAGTTGAAGGGTGATAGTTTATACTCCCACCCTTGGATGGCTATCGGGAAGTAGCCTAAAACCATCTCTGGATTAATGTGATGCTTCTCTGAAATGGAGAACCCTATCGTTTCAGTGGTAGGCGAGATCTTAACGGGCAAACATAAACTACTTTTTAAAATAGTATGTTTAACTGTCATTTATCTTAAAGATTCGTCTTTTTTTAAACAGAGTATCCTCTCTTATTTCTGATATGAAATATAGACAAAGAAGTATTGTATATTCTATGTGTAAGTCCGTTTTATTGAAAAATATGTCTTTTTGTAAGTGAAACTTTTCTATAATTAGGGTCGGTCCGTCCGTACGTCTGAGACGGATAGTTTTTTATTGTTAATTTAGGCGTGTTATATTTTTCCTATCGATTTCAAACTCTACATTGTGATTCCTGTAGTAGTTAGGTACGCTTTAGTAAGCGTAGCAACTCTATAATCATTACCAGAATATCCGTACGTCTATTTTAAACACGTTGATTTTTAACTTTTTAAATAACAATTTTTCATGTGATATAATCATCCGATTGATCTGATTTCTTGAGTACTGATTCCTATTACAATAAGGTATAATATAATAAGCAAAGCATCTCTATCATCAAGTCCTAAAAATGTCAGTATTTCCTTAAACGTATTCTGTATTTAAGAAGTTTTGCAACAAATTAACATATAATTTTATATTTTTATATTTTGTAAATTCAGTTCGGACACTCTACAAGAGTTAATTTTCGGCTTTCATACCGTTTCAGAGCTTCGCTTTGATGGATGTTGTCATCCTTATTATAAGTAAAACTTTTCAGCGATTTTGGGAAACACTAACTAAACATATACATCTTGTGAAAAAATTCTAAGCTATTTTTATCACTTTCGTTTACGTTTCTATACAAAACGATACTATTTTTTCAGTAAGGCTCACATAATTGGCTTATACTTTAATCGATTTGAAGACATACTGGCAAAGTATTTTAAAAGACAAAAACGAAAAAGTATTTTGGATTTTTCAAGCAAAACACAAAGGAGATAAAAATACAACACACTTTTTTTCTTTTTCCTGTCCTTTACAGCAATATAGCAAAACAAGTACAAATACATGAAAAAGTAGCAAAGATATTTGAAATTATAAACAAATATACAATTAACCATAAGAAAAGAAGGTAAAATAGAAAGAGCCTAGGTGTTAAGGTTTCGTAAGTCTTACATTTTATTACTATAGAAGGGTTATATATACAGGGTGGTTTTTTTTTAATAAGTTAAAAGTATTGCTTAATTTAACCCACTAGCCATTGACAGAAATTAATAATCTATATCTTAATTTCTTCATTGATGTGGGACATTTTGTATGAAAAAAAATATTCGGCGATTTTCATCAAATTCTGACTTAAAAACCGGTTTTTCCAAAGTACCTATTTTTGGAAGATTCTTGGATCATGACTAATTTAAAGAGTGTGCAAAAATGGGTACATTTTAAAAAAGCAAATTGCGCAGCTTGTGTTAATAGTAGAAAAATGTTATGCATATCGTTAGAATCGTCATAAACTCTAGTTTTTAGGTTTTTAAGAACTATTCCTGTGTTACGTATAGTTTAGGAGCTTCGTGGTAAAATGTTCCAACTTACTTTAAATTTTCAACATTTCTCACATTTTCCAATATAGCTTCTATACTACAAATAGCACCAATATGATTTATATATTTCCAAAAACTAGAGTTTATGACAATTCTAACGGTATGCGTAACATTTTTCTACTATTAACACAAGCCGCGCAATTTGATTTTTTAAAATTACGTATTTTTGCACACTCTTTAAATTAGTCATGATTCAAAAATCTTCCAAAAATAGGTATTTTGGAAAACCCGGTTTTTAAGGCAGAATTTGATGAAAATCACCAAATATTTTTTTTCATAGCAATTAAGCAATACTTTTAACTTATTAAAAAAAAACACCCATGAGATTACCCTAAATCATATATGAGAGACAAAAATACTTATAGAAGAGCTTCTCTACTACAAATAATTTTCTTTTTTATCAATTTGTTCATTTTTTTGTTCGAAATATTTTTCTAGTGGTAAAAAATAAGATTGGTTTGTAAATAAAAATGTATAGAAAATGTATGAAAATAATTTGATTAACACGTCTTTATGTTTGGGTTATATCCAAAAAGCGTGTCTGCAATACAGACTAGGATAAAAAAGTGTTCGAGTGATCTAAAGGGATAAGACAATGGACATCCCAAATGATGATACACAAATTTACTCCTTCTGTATATTAAAAATTAGTTATTTAAACGTTGAAACACTCAACTTAATGAATCAACCAATCAAAATTCACTAAAACTAGTAAGTCAACGGATAAGAAAACGTTATTATACATAAAACTTTGGGGACTAGTGTAATAAACAGTCCATTGTCCCCTCTATCTCTCTCTGTAGGTTTCATGTTGTTATTATATCAACATAAGGCTTTCTCCCAGCCTCATCACTAGAGGTTACCGAGATCTTAAAGAACAGACATATGGATAGACAGTATCATAGATAGATAGATGTCATACAATAAATTTTATTGAAAAAAAACAACAACATGTTTTTTTTAGTCCGATTAAATTACTTTTTCTTAAGACAGTTTATTTTATAATCGTTTAAAAATCAATATTTTAAACATGTTGCTTTTTTAAAAGATGCATTTTTGCGTTATATTTTTGTTCTATTACCATGATTTTTTAGATGATGAGTGCAGTCAATTCTATATGTTAGTATGTCAACCTGAATGGCGGAGCTTCGCCTTTATGAATGTTTTCATCCTTGTTATTGATTAGATTAGATTAACTCCTAGAAACCTGACACTAACAATAAATGAAAGGATTACATGCCAGGGAGAGAGGGGACAATCATTATATAAAAGTAACAGGATGTCCGTCTGTGTGTTTTGAAGGATTTCGCTGACCGCTGAACCGATATGTTTTTCCTTAAGAGTAATTATTAGGAAGGTTCATTTTAAGGTGGGCACCAACACTTATAACACCCTCCCCCATACATTTTTTTCAAATTCAAATTAGAAGTGGAGGGTCGGTCCTCTCCCCCTTCCTTATAGTGCCTCTAGAGGCCTCTAGGCGCATGTCCGATGGTCACAGATAAAATTTCCTGCAAACTTTTCTTTTTCTATAAAGCCTAAGAGTTGTAGTGGTAGTTTAATTTACTGACCATTGTCCTATCCCTTCTTCCCTGAAAACATTCACTTTTTAAGTACATATAAAAGCGGTTGACCCCCAAGCACCCGGGGGATCTGTATTAAATGAATAGGAAAGTGAAAAAGAATAGACTAAAACTATCCAAGGAACCAAGGAGATTCAACCCAGTCGGTTCAGTAGTTCAAGCTACAGACAAAAAAACAGTACTACTTTATTACAAGAAAGTTTTTCTAGTTTTGTTACTTAGGATCTCTAAAATGACTGCATTGACCAAATGATTTTGTGGATGATTTACATTATTGGTGACCGGTAAAACATAAAATCCTCAAATAGTATGATTTATGCATCTACTGTATAAATAGGATATGTTCGTATGTCCGTCTATAGACAATTAAATACAGGATGTATTTATGACATATTAAAAATTTTAGATGTATATTTGACAATTTTGGATGTTTAAATGCCAGTGTTAGATGTATAATGTATACTTGTCATCATACCAACAAATAAAAAACAGAAAAAAATTTAAAAAAGCAATACTAAAACACTTTATAGATAAATACAAACTATTCATAAACTGTAGCGATCATAACTGCAATATCTGCTACTAAAACCTACACAGTAACCCTTGTACAGGTCCATAAAATAATTACTTATAAACATACTCTCAGCCTTCAGCCTGCCTTGTCCTCCGCCGTCTTCTCACAATCAGTAACATGAAAATTATAATTAAGTCATGGGTAAATCTACAATAGTATCTATTATACAAATGTAGTGCCATGATCTTCCTAGTTATATTAATTATCTTATTATTGATATTGTTTATTCAATGTAATGAACTTATATAATAATTGTTATAATTAGTGGAATTAATAAATATCTATCTATCTATCTATCTATCTATATATTTAGCGAATTACTGTCGAATTTACTGTATGTCTGCCAGGTGTAGAAACGGCAACGTCCCTGAAATACTCCTGTACATTATTTCAATGTATTATACATCAATGAATACCTCATCTTAACCTGGATAACCTCTTGAGGCCGGGATACACTATTAGGTCATATTTTGGTGCAGCTCTAAACAAAATCTTTTTAATTAGGAGGTCAACCATTTGATTGCAAAACCTACATATGTCTGGAAGTTCCTATAAGTGCTTGGTAATTCATGAGCTGTGTACTTGTTTTTGACCATGGCATTCCTCTATGGCTTCGAAACCGCTTAATATCCGCTGAATTAGAACCAATTATAAGCCATTCTAAAAAATCATGTATCGTATCGTATTATGTCAAGTTTTCTACGAGTATAAAAAATGTACAATAATAAACTGCATCTCAGGGCTTACAAAACTAGTTTTTATCTTATAATTGTACATTTTTAAATCCACAGAAAGCTGTTTATAATACGATGCGATAAATAACTTTTAATTGTTTCAAAATAATATTTACTGAATATAAAAACATGAATGAATATGATTTGCAATTATTATTTTCTTTTGCAATGTTTGAGTACAATAACCCTTTACTTTCCAGGGATATTAAAGGATAAGACATTGGATAATAACTAATTACGATAAACAAAATAACCATTTTGTAGAGTAAATTTATAGGTAGAAAAGTTTAGACACTTATGTTAACTTTAACGCAATTGTAATAAGTTAGTGGGTGGATAGAAAAAAAACTTGTTTTGATCTCATAGATTTTAATTTTAATATCCGCGGAAAGCTGTCAACAATAAGATGCGATAAAAAAACTTTTCCTTTAAACCAGATTATTATCCGCTGTATTCGGTTCTCAATACTGAAAACTCATGTATAGCATCTTATTACAGACAATTTACTACGAATAATAAAATTAAAATTATATGCTTAAAACCATTCATATTTGCCTCGAGAAACCAAAGGCCCGGGCTTACAAAACTGTTATTAATATTTGCGGAAAGTTGTCTATAATACGATGCGATAAATATTTATTTTCGAAAATATATTTTTTAAATATTACCTATAACTTTGTTCCTGACTATTCTACACTAAAGGCTTAACTGAATTATAACATGTATCGATTTTTACCTTTCCAAAAAATATAAATCTCATGCTTTCCGTAATTTCTATTATTTGTTTTTTTTTTAATTGTATTTTTACCATGAAAATCGACAGACAAACAAACAGCCTAACCGATTTTAGACTATTTTTATGTTCTAAAAATCGACTTCCTCTAGCGGGTTAAGTAGATAGATATATTGCCACAGTTATGGAATCTCGACCCCAAAGAAATTTTTATCCAATCTTGACAAGTGAGGTATTTTTGGAAAGAGGAATATACATAGAAAACGCCTATGTAAATTAGAAAATCCGCAGAAATCATATTTGCAAGTTATTTGCAAAAATCTGCAAACAAAATAAATTCAAATCAACAATTAGACGTTTTTTATAATGCAGTAGACCATTTTGTAGTTGTTTTTTTTTTGGCATTTATTTTGTTTAATTACTACATAAAAAGAGTTTTTTCAACACTGTCATTGATTAAATTGCACTTTTAGGTTTAAGAATTACTAAAGCAGTGCATAAAAACTCTTTTTATGTAGTAATTAAACAAAATAAATGCCAAAAAAAAACAACTACAAAATGGTCTACTGCATTATAAAAAACGTCTAATTGTTGATTTGAATTTATTTTGTTTAATAACTTAATAAAAAGAGTTCTTATGTGCAACTTTGGTAATGAGTAAACCTAAAAGTGCATTTTAATCAATGATAGGGTTGAAAAAAGTTATAACTTGTTTATAGTTTTTGATCACTAATTTTATATACATTTATCTGATATGTATATCAAAATCAAAAAGAACTATTTTCTTTAGATTTTCATACTTTGCAAAAATGTCTTGATTACTTTTTGCACTATAGTTGCTCTAAAAAGGAGTCTATATCTGATTTTTACATTTAGGATGATAGATTTTATGCCAATTATTGTGTTTACATCAAGAAAAAAAATATTTTTTGTTCCTATACCTTTTTTTATCATAAATTGTGAGAAACTGCTTTTTTCATATATAAGGTGAAAAAAGTAACACTAAAGAAAGTTTTTTTGCCTTAAGTATGTTCTAAACTTATAGATAAAAACATTTCATAAAAAGATTTTTTTCTAAATCAGTCATTTAGGGCATGAAATTAATTTTGCAAATTAACATTGCAGATTTTTGCAAATAACTTGCAAATATTATTTCTGCGGATTTTCTAATTTACATAGGCGTTTTCTATGTATATTCCTCTTTCTAAAAATACCTCACTTGTCAAGATTGGATAAAAAAATCTTTGTGGTCGAGATTCCTTATCTGTGTTGCGTATGAATACATAGATAGATAGATATCATGACAGGGAAAAAGTCGTCAATTTCGGTAGCTAACATGGGCATCATTTATTGGTCAGTTCGTTCAACCTCAGTAGGAGGGAAGGGGATGGGGTAAGGGGGTGGTTGGGGTGTGTCGTTTTATAGAGTACATGATAATCTGGTGTAAGATCTTCCAAAAATCGACTTCTACTAACGGGTAAATAGATAGATAGATAGATATGTTATTGTGGCCAGTATAAACCAATTATCCGGGTGTCCAATAAATTCCGCATATCATCATAATATCAAGTGGTTCATAAACATCTACAAGTTTCAATAATCCTTATAATAAAGTAACAGGATGTTTGTCTGTTTGTACCGAAGGATTTCGCTAACCACTGAACCGATTGGGTTCTCCTTAACTGGGTAGCTTCTCATACGCCCCGGGAAGGTTTATAACTATTTTGGGGAAGGGTACCACCACACACCCCAGAAAAATCGACAACATTTTTTAAATTAAAAAAAACCGCCGGCCTGGGGACATTTTTGTAATTAGCTATAAACATAATTAACACCATCTAGCGGCGAATAAAATTAAATTTGGTAAACAGCTAATTTAAAATAGATTGAAAAGAAACAATTTTATGTGTCCCTAGAGGCCTCTAGGGGCTTAAGCCTCTAGTGTCATATAAACAAAAAAGACAACATCCATAATAGTTTGGCCTATTAATTCGGGCGGTCAGAAGAACAAATATAAAATAACACTGGTAGCTGCACCCGAGCACCTAGAGGCTCTATATTAGAATATTAAATATAAGTCTCAATCCATCAAAAGACTTAAATCTACAAATAGAATAGCCTAAAACCATCCTGGAACCTATGTGAAACTCCCCTGAAATAGAGAAATCAAACTTACTACTTTGTAAAAAAAATATATTGACTACTTCTTTTTTAAGATTTATTTTAGAGATGGATTACATGTAACACTATGCCTAATCATCCTAGAAATATTCCAAAAATCAAGTTAATGGGATAATTATATCATACAATAAAAAAGTAGAAAAAACATACAGACGTTGTTACGCTTTCTAAATTTTAATTTACTGTTACAGGTATATTAAGTTTAAAAATGATAGTACAATTCTAACATGACTAAGTTTGATTGGTGTTGGCAATGAAACAAATTAAAAGGGGCAGTTTGTGCTTTTGTAATAATATGCGCCTTCTGATGAATTGATTGTGCAAATAGTTTATCATTAATTGGATGTTACAACAGATTTTCATGTTTTCTAGTTAAGTGAAAATCGCAGTGGGCTAAAATAACGATACCCCCCATCCCCTCCCCTCTTACTTGATAAACGAATGAGTTCCATGTAAGTAACCTAAACTGATGACAATTTTTCCCCTGTCATAATATCCCCGTATATACTATATCCATTCTTGTGCGGAATATAAGACTTACCAATTATATGTCATGTACTGATAGCGTTAATCCTTTTTATAAAATATAGGAGGAGAGATAGAGAGACAGTGAGAGAGACAGAGACAGAGAAAGAAAGAGGTGGAGAGAGAAAGAAAGAGGATGAGAGAGATAGAGAGAGACAGTAAGAGAGAGATAGGAAAAGAGCAAGGGAGAAAATGTGAAAGATATATGGACATGGAGTGTAAGGGAGAGAGAGTGAGAGTGTGAAAGAGAGACAAAACCTGCTACTTCGTTTTCTTTCAACGACCCAAAAAGATAAATAGTTTAAAGAAAAGCAAAGAGATGCTCATTGGCAGAGAAAACTTTACAAAAAAAATCTAACTTAAATTGCGGCCAAGCATGCTTCCCTAATTCCGTTTCTTACAGACAGAAGGACCGACAAAAAAAAGAATAGACATCTTTCCGCGGAGAGTAAAAAGAAAAATTTTAATTTTAAAACCAGTTTTGTTAGCCTCAAGGGATGAAGGCCATGCAAGCCTAACAAATCTTGCATTCATTTTATGGTTTTATTTTATATATTCGGAAAAAAAGTCTGCATGATTTTTTAGTATGGCTGAGAACCGGTTCTTATCCACCGAATATTAATCGGTTTCGAAGCCATAGTGATGGATAATATATTTTATAGAACAGTCATTTCAAATCATGGAATAGTTTCACTTCTAAATCTAGAAGGAAACTTGGTTTGCAGAAAATAATAAGATAATAATCTTTTCCAGAGATAAAAGAGAGGGATAATGGACGAAAAATATATATTTTTATTTAACATTGTTACCTTTTGTAGATGGTAAGAATTTTTTAAAAATACGAATTCAACTGCCATTGTCCCCTCCCTCGCGGATTATTTAACTTAGGTCAAACTTCAAATTTCAGAACTTTTAAATTACTAGCAGCTGCACCCCTAGATTCCTCTAGGGGCAGTTGAGGTGGGAGAAAAGTCCCCCCCCCCCCCACTACTCGTCTCTAGCTTCAGTTTTTTAAAGAAGGTGTAATAAAAAAAAGATTTTTTTTTCTTGAGGAGATTTCTTGGCGTTATCCTCTTTCTAAGAGGATAATACCGATTTCTTTTGAGAGGTTGATGATACCCTCCCCAAAATAGTTACAAACCTTTCCCTGACCTATGAGAAGATACACTGTACAGGAGAACCATTTCGGTTCAGTGGTTCGCTACAAACAAAAATTTCTCACTACTTTATAAAATACGACGATTCCTTAATCCTTGTTATTGGCAAAACCCGCTGATTAGTATAAAATAATCCTTAATCAAGGACATATAAACATATATACAACAAATTAATATCTATCTATCCAGGGATAAGACAATGGACGAGAAATTGATAAACATACACAATGATGATAAACACTATTACCCCTTCTGTAGATTAAACTTATTGGTTAAAAAGTTTGGACACTTCGAGTTGAAACTAACAAATCAAAATTAAATATATATAAGTTTTTTATAAGATAACTTGGTTTTCAAACTTTGGGTACCGGTGTAATTTAAAGTCCAATGTAATTATTCCCTTCACCCCTGCTGCTATCTATCTATATAGGTTAATATTAGCAGCTGAGCCCCTAGCCTTTTGGGAATTTAAAAGGATAAAGCCTAGCATCCTGAAAGCATCCCAAGACTGAAATACACTTAAAAAGTTTATTATATAAGATAAGATAAGATAAGACAACTACCTGGAACTTTTTTGGCTGCTAGAAAATTGTTTTATGCTCTTTTGTAGCGTTATTGCAGTGTTAACATTTCCGGCGCTATTGCCTGATAGTCCCAATTAAAGGTCAGCACAGGGTCCCCACCCCATAAACATACAATTATTTAACCTCTGCCCCCTCTATTCTTTTACTTCAATATGTTTAGACCCTGGTTCTTCTGTGTTTGGACTTCGCCTTTAGAAGAGAGACAGTGTGCCATTAATAATAAAAAGGTAATGTCTAGAAGCGAAGCTACCCTAAAAGTAGGATTATTTCTCACGCAAGTTTGTATGCATATTTGTCATCGATAACGACAAATGCTTCATTGGAAATTTTTTAAAATCCTTATATTAAAGTAACAGGATGTGTGTTTGTCTGTGTGTCTGTTTTAATGTACCGAAGGATTCGCTAACCGCTGAACCGACCGGGTTCTCCTTTACAGGGTAGCTTCTCATACGCCTCGGGAAGGTTTATAACTATTTAAGGGGAGGGTACCGCCACCCACCCCAGAGAAACCGACAAAATGAAAAAATATATATAAAAAAAACGCCGTCCTGCAGACATTTTTGTAATTAGTTTAAAACATAACTAACACCATCTATCGGCGAAAAATATTTTTGGTAAATAGCTAATTTTAAATTAGATTGAAAAGAAACAATTTTATGTGTCCCTAGAGGCCTCTAGGGGCGTAATGTAATTGCAGCACTACTAATAGACCTAATTGTCCTTGTAATCATAGGGTTCCGTGTCGCAGGCCTGCGGGAATCCTCGGATCCAGATTTCTGGAAATGATACTATTTGTTCCATTAGATTCCAGGTAGGTTTTTATTACAGGGTTAAGATAATGGAGGGGAAATCATCCTTCTCCCAATTAAGTTTTTTTTAAAGCCAAGTTAATGGTTATATAGAACATACGTGGATGTTATGACAGGGGTATAATTGTCGTCAAATTAGGTTGCTAACATGGATATCATTTATTGGTCAGTTTATTCATCCAGTAGAAGGGGAGAGGATAGGGTAAAGGGGTTATCGTTATTTTAGTCAGTTGGGACTTACAGAGTACTTGAAAATTTGGTCCAACATCCAAGTAATATTTTATATTGATTTTTTAGGCTAAATCCATTGACCACGGGGCCTGGGCTTGTATTGTAACATACGACGAAGATTTTAGATCACAGGTGCAGTAATAACATAAAAAAAAAACAAGGATAACAACATCAATAAGTAGCGAAGCTCATACAAATCATAGATGGACGACAAACGGACATGTAAAGGAAACAAGGATGACAACACTCATAAAAGCGAAGCACTGAAACGGTAGAACAAACGGACATTAACACTTGTATAGTGTTAGAACTTAATTATCATAATATAAATTTATAAGAGTAAAAGCAAATTTGTAAGTAAATTTGTTGAAAAACTGCTTGATATACTTACATTTTTAAAACTTGATTATAGAGTTACTTCGCTTATTACATTATACTTTGTTGTCCCAGGAATCAATATACCAAAAATTATATCAATCTGATGATTAGATCACATAAAAATTTGTGAATAATAAAAAAATAAAAAAATCAACATGTTTGAAATGGACGTACGGACATTTTGGTAATGATTATAGAGTTGCTACGCTTTCTAAATCGTACCTAACTACTACAGGAATCACCATGCAAAATTTGAAATCGATAGGACAATTCTAACATGCCTAAATTAACGGAAAAAGCTATCCGTTACGGACGTAAGGACGGACCGACCCTAATTATAGAAAAGCTTTGCTTTTAAAAAGAAAGAGTGAGAATATCCTAAAATTTTAATGGTAACCAAAATTAATATTATCTCCTATTCGCTGGCTTAAAACTTTTATGACAAATTGATTGGTTGGTTCAAAGTAGTAGTACCCAAAATCCAGTGGTCACACCCAACCCAGTTGTAGGGATCATGTCTAATACCCCCCCCCCAAAAAAAAAAGGGCATCCTTATAATAAAGTAACAGGATGTCTATGTGTTTGTGTGGTGTGTTTGTATGTTTGTACCGAAGGATCTCGCTAATCGCTAAACAAATTGGGTTCTTCTTAACAGGGTAGCTTCTCATAGGTCCCCGGAAGGTTTATGACTATTTTGTGGGAGGGTACCACCACCCTCCCCAGAGAAATCGACAAAAAAATTGAAAACGCTGCCCTGTGGACATTTTTAAAATTAGCTAAAAACATAACTAACACCAACTATCGGCAAAAAATATTTTTTATATATAGCGGATTTTAAAATAGATTGAAAAGAAACAATTTACAATTGTACGTGTCCCTAGAGGCTTCTAGGGGCGTAGCTGCTAGTTCTAATAAAAAGAAAAAAGTAGATATTTATTGTACAGCTAAAAGCGGACATAACATATTTATAAAGTAGTTACCTATACTATTAATAATAATACTAGTACATCAATAATGTTTTTTGCTAATAAAAAAATTATTTGGACGTAACATAATGGGATTTGAGAAATCAATCATATTCTAACATTGGGATATCACAGGGAGGGAGAGGATAATGGCAATAAAATCAATCTATATCCCTTTCTATCCCCCAATAACAATAATATGCCCTGTAAATGGATGTAGAATACGTTGATATTATGACAGGGGAAAATTTGTCGTTATTTTAACTTGCTTCTATGGACCTCATTTATTGGTCAGTTCGTTCATCAAGTAAGAGAGAGGAAGATAGGGTAAAGTGGTTGGGGGAAATCGATATTTTAGACAGCTGCGAGGATTACTTTTTAGTGTACTAATTATAATTATTAGTTATAATAATGGAAGAATAATATACGGGGATATTATGACAGGGGAAAAATTTTCGTCAATTTATGTTGCTATTTCCTCGGTTATTAATTGGTCTTTTTCTTTATCCAATAAGAGGAGAGAGGATGGTGTAAAGGGGGATATCATTATTTTAGCCCGCCACGAAGAATCACTTTAATAGAGAACATGAAAATCTGGTGTAAGATTCAAGTAATAATAAATCCATTATCATAATATGTCTGTTATCTAAAGCAATATTGTGGATATAAATCATTGAATTACAGCAGATTTTCATCCATATGAAAATAAGGTTTTTTTCTATTGTTCTATCCCCTTACCCCTGTATAATCTTTATTATGATTAGGTATGTGCCAAATAGGTGAGGGGGGGAGAGGGGATGGCAGAAATCTAAAGGGATAAGACAATGGTGGAAAATTAAGGACATTTGTACTTTGTACAACCCAATTAAAGTTTAATAGAACCCCATTAAGCTAATTAATAGCAGAACAAAATCATAAAATTTATTTTCAACTAGTTCCCTTCCTTCCTGAATAAAAGAAAAACAACTTGATTAAAAAGTCTTTGAGTGCCCTTTTCTACTATTTGTTAGATAGATGGATGTCCCTAGAACTATTTTTTGGAGGGGGGGGGGGGATATTTTTTTAGGATTGATAGACTATTAAGTTTCATAGCACATGTAAGTCTTAATAAATTAAATAAATTAATTTCTAACAATGTTTGGATTCGTTTCTTTCGTCACTAGATGCTTTGCGTTATTATAAGTTTTATGATTTAAAAAAAAAAAAATTTCTTTGTGCCAAAAAGCATTCATACTAAACTTATCTGAAAATGTGTCTGAACGAGTAGGTCGTTAATTTTGTTTCGTCTTTTAGATACATCATCTGCCATAATTTACTCCTAACAGTTTTTTCGGGAATAGTCCCTTCCGTAACATCGCCCCGTAAGGGGCGATTCGTCGTATTTTTAAAATGGCTTTTTATAGGTTATTTTAGGTTAGGTTAGGTTATATTGGGTTAGGTGATTGCCCCACAGGGTTAGGTAATAGGCCCCGCAGGGTTAAAGCCCCCCGCAGGGCTAGAAATAGGAGAAAAGCTACTGTGAAAAATACGAAGAATCGCCCCATAAGGTGCGATGTTACGAAAGGGACTATACCCGTTTTTAATATCATCGTATTAAAATCATTCTTGTGAGACTCTGAGGGGTCGAAGGTCTGGACCAACAAAACTGGTTTTAATTTTATGATTTTTATTTTGATATTCGTAGAAGATTGTCTGCAATACAATGCTCAGAACCGATCTAATACAGAGGATTTTAATCAGTTTTTAGAACCCATTTTTGAAATAATGTTTACATGTTATAACATAACGTATTGGGAAGGAGGGCGGTAAAAAAGCCTAGAATCATCCCGGGATCCGTTTGAATATAATGAATTCAGCTTTTTGCAAAGCTTATGAACATTCTTTTACTTGTTTTAATGTGCTTATATTCCCCAAAATCCTAATATATTTAGCTAATTGACATAGGATGAAAAAATAATAAGATTTAGATATTCTTTAAATCTTTTAATGATTTTTTGTTATTGTGTACATTGATCTACATAATTATTGCTAGAACAATTATCAGAGATCTAAAGGGATAAGACTATGGTTGATTAATTAATGTACATCCCCAATGTTGATACACAAAATTATCCCTCCTGTAGATTATTAATAGGGGTTTAAACGTTTGGATACTAAACTTAATGAACCAATCAATTAAAATTAAATAATAGTCCGCAAATCTGTTGAGCCAACGAAGAAGAAAAAGTGATTACAAAATATTGGGGACTAGTGTCCCCTCCCTCCCTCTGAATGTAATAGAAATTTTTTTCATATAAATAATTAAAGTCTTTTTTGTCCGTTACGATCTCGGGAACTATTAAACAAATTGAGTACTCTCTTTTAGGGAAGCTTAACATAGGTCTAGATATGGTTTTATGCTATTTTCTATTAAACTGAGGTATTGGGATGGCTCAGGCTATTTTTTGACCCCTCCAAACCCATTTAATTACAGATGCAAAGGGCGCAGCCTTTAGTAACCATAGAACTGAATTTAAAATGCGTCAAATAATTCATAAAATATAACATTGTTTCCAGAATGGCTTCGAAACCGATTCTGAAAAATCATGTATCGTATTGTATTAGAGCCAGTTTTCTACGAATATTAAAATAAAAAACAAAGTATTAATACCAGTTTTAACTTCAGCCAGATGGGGTAACAAAACTGGTTTTAATCTTATGATTAGTCATTTTTATCACCGCGGAAAGCTGTCTATAATACAATGATATATATAACTAAGATATTATATTATTTTAGAAAATGTTTGTAGACCTGCAAGTCGCCATGATTCCATCCATTCTTATTACCCAAATCAGGTAATACAAGAAACATTACATTTCTAGTTGCGCAGCTACTTTATATATGTAATAGCGGCTACGGGGGCGGGGGTTAGTCGACCGCCCCCTTTTTTAAATTTTAGTTTTAGAATGAAATAAAAAATATTTTAGGTGGAATTTTTTTTTTTAATTTAAGAGGTTAGGGGCCCCCTCTCCCCCAATAAATAGCTCAAAACCATTACAGGATCAGTAGGTACAGGGTGCGCCACATAAATCCGGACTTTTTCTTATTTTAAAAAAAATGAACATAAAATCGTCAATTTTAAAGATTTTATTGAATTTTAAAAACTGGGAAGCAAACTAGCTATATGACTATTAGATTATTCAATAAAATCGCCGCCAGCCTCAATCACCGCCTCTACCCGCCCCCTGAACCGTCCCCAGACCCTGGTCACCATGTCTCTGTCCAAGCTGGCGAAGTTCTCCTTCATAGTGGCAATGAGGGAGGTCTTTGTGGTATGGGCGCGTCTATTGGTTCATGCTTTAATGGCGCTCCAGGCCCAAAAGTCAATTGGATGAAGATCGGGGCTGCTGGGAGGCCATATCTCCTTAGGGACGTGAGTAACTGCAGGATCCAAATTCACCCATCTTTCAAGCTACACTTCGACACGGCGGCTCTCATTTGGGCCACAATTAAGCTAGAACCACGTTCAATACTTTTTTGGAAATGGCATGAAGATTAAGCAAGGGTTATCATCGCAACACATAGTCTAAAACGAGTTTTAAGGTTACAAATGGGCCCATGTAGTCGAGAACCGAGAAATTTTCACGAATTTTCACGATTTTTGACGTTTTTGACATCTCAAAATCTGCCACGTTTCACTTTGATGGAGTACTACGGTTAAGCCATTTCAGATAGAGAGCTCTAGTCTTTTCTAGTGTCTTACTTGTGTATCTAACAGTATCCCCAGCAAGTTGCATAACTCTACCTCACCTACAGATGGGCTGAGGTCATATTTAGTGGGCCCTAGTCAAGAATCCAGGGTAAACTTTCTGCGCGTTTCGATTCTGCCATGTTGAAAATAAGCGCTGCCAGCTCGGAGAACACGTCCTCCATCGTCTAAAAATTTTTATGGGCAAAAAGGTAATTACCCAATCTTTTTATAGTGTGGTCAAACGTCATGATTGGTCAAGTAGTTTTGGTGCTATGGCCGTTTGAAAAAAGTCCGGATTTATGTGGCGCACCCTGTATATTCCCTGAAGAGTAGAGCTCAATTGGTTTAGTGGTTACTGAGATCTTAAGCTTCAGACAGACAGACAGACATCGTACTATTTTGTATTATAGATATTCTAACGACTATGCCCCTAGCTCCTAGAGCACTGTATCAGAAATTGATGAGAAAGGCTAGATTAATTAACCAAAGAGAAGGGGAGAGGGCAACGGGTGGCAAAATAATCATCCAATTATTTCTAATTTTTAAAGTTAAGACTTAGCTAAATGTTAAATAATTAGGGTAAGAATGGGTAGTAGATTAGTTTATTTGACCTCTGGGCTACAAAACTGGGTAGAGGGACAAAGTGACTCAAAAATCAGCCATGTGACGTCTTAAAAATATTAAGGAGATGAGTGAAGAAGTGGGAAAGAAAACCCCTGTAAAAAGAGATGAATAGTCCCTCATTGACGTCACATGGCTGATTTTTATTCACTTTGTCCCACTACCAAAACTGGTTTAATCCTAAAATCTTTCCTTTTAATATCCACGGAAAGCTGTCTATAATACGATGCGATAAATAACTATTAATCTCTTCAGGGAAGAAACATCACTGCCAGAAATATTTAACGAGACTGAACTATCGGATCCACCTGGTGACTATTTTCTCAACTACACAGATACGCCTAGCGGACTATTTGAGAACTTCACTGATAATAGTTTTGATAATGATGAGAATGATAACCTAATAGTTGGACATTTAGGTAATAAAGTTTCTTGTATCCATTCGAAACCGATTAATATCCGGTGGATTAGAACCGGTTCTCATCTATACAAAAAAATATGTCTAGCATCGTAATATACACAGTTTTCTACGAATATAAAAATGTACAATCATAATATTAAAACCAGTTTGTTAGCCCCGAGATGCCGAAGGCACGGGCTAAATGATATAATTATATATTTTATATCTGCGAAAAGCTGTTTACAACACGATGCGAGAAATAACTATTATTTAATTGCATACTCTGCAATGTAATTATGTTCGTTTGTCTTATTTTGTCCATTTTTTGTTTCTTAAACTATAACTGAATATATAAACACTTTTCGTCCATTAATTTATCGACCATTGTCATGTCATTAGTAGGTTATACACATAAACTTTGATAGAAAAATTAAACTGACTTTTAAAATTTTCATAGTTTGTCAACGTATCCTGAGGTGGATCCTTAAAAAACTTTTTTGGCTCACTGCCTCACAAAAATCAGTGAGGCTCGCAGTGAGGCAAAATTATCCCCACCTAATTCTTAGCGAGCCTCACTGATTTTAGTGAGGCAGTGAGGCAAAAAGTTTGTTTTTAAGGATCCACCTCTGGTTTATTTATTATTCTAGGCCAGGTTAGGTTAGGTAATATTGGGTACTTGTGAGCCCGACAGGGTTAGGGCTTTAAAGGTTAGGTCGTGCAGGGTTAGGCTTTGCGAAAAAATTATTTTCAAATTTAAAAAATTTAAAAAAAAACAAGGACTAATATATTATATATTTCTCTCCGCAGGGCTCGGCAGCCGCGGGCCAGCCAAATGTGGGCCTCAGTAAAATTGTCATATAAAAATGAGCTAGATGTCTAAACCTCTTAAAAAACAGACAATCTATCTTTTCGGAATTTTTTGGCTCACAAGCGGGTTTAAATTTGAGGCTAATGCATGGCTGCTAAGCCCTGAAAAAAAATATTTAAAAAGCTATGATTATATTAGACATGACGAAGCCCATTTTGTTCCGAATTTGTATCACTTTTGAAAAGTGCGACTCCAGTTACGTCATATTTTTCTTTCCCGAAAAAGGGAAGGGGGAAAGAAAAAAAAAGGGAAGGGGGGAAGAAAAAAGAGATGAGAGAAAAGGGGGTTTTCCCCATCTCTTTTGAAGAGATTTTCTTCCCCCCTTCCCCTTTTCGGGAAAGAAAAATATGACGTAACTGGAGTCGCACTTTTCAAAAGTGATACAAATTCGGAACAAAATGGGCTTCGTCTCAGACATAATCACCCTTGTTTTGTATTAAGGTGAAGAAGTGAGAGTGGAATGTTCAGCTTTCAATGCTTTTCCAAGGTAACTTCACTCGCTTCACAAAACAGCAGTTAATTTAAAAAAAGTAGAGAAATGCATGTTTGTTTGTCTGGCATACGTTTACCTTAAATTACAATTGAATTGGCTTGTTTATTGGCTAATTTAGAACTTTATATTTGATCTTCCACTTTACAATTTAGTTTTTTTTTAAAGATACATTAAAAAATATCGTATTCGCTTTACCTAGAAGAACCATATAGCTACAGAGTTTAGCGAGACCTTGAGAAGCAGACAAACAAATAAACAGACATATAGACATTCTGTTACTTTAATATAAGGATTTACTAAATCCATGTTCTTAACTTGTTATTGCCGTGCTACTTAAATATTATTATATTATATTGTTATAATGTGAGCAATTATAGTTATTAATCGCATTGTAATATAAACAGCTCTCAGCGGATATAAAAATTTACAATTATTATTACATTATAGATTAATAGCTTCAAGAATTTACAAAAATAAAAAATTCTGTTTAATCCTAACGAGTAGCTGTGTTACAAAACTGACCAAAAAAGCACATTTTAAAAATATTATTCCCTTTCCTAAATTAGCATATGTATCAATATTGACAATTATATAATGTATATATAAAATTATGTATAGTATCGTATTATATCCAGTTTTCTACGAATATAAAAATGTACAATCATAAGATTAAAACCATTTTTGTAGCCCCGAGATGCCGAAGCCACGGGCTAAAAAAACTGGTTTTAATCTTATGATTGTACATTTTTATATTCGTAGAAAACTGGATATAATACGATACTATACATAATTTTATACATTATATACATAATTGTCAATATTGATACATATGATAATTTAGGAAAGGGAACTCATTAGGATTAACCAGAAAAAGAACGTCCGTACGTCCATCCTGCCCTTTTTATTATTTTTGTAAATTCTTGCAGCTATTAATCTATAATAAGAATGGTTTGCATGTCCACCTCTTTGGAAAGCGAGGGTTTTATTATATTTTTCAATAACATGATAAATTTGACTTTTTTGAGTTTTTTGAATTTTTTTCTTATGTTTTCTTCGGGTTCTTTGTAAGGGCAAAATAATCTTTGACAAAATTACAATACATGTCCCTGCTTTTTATGTTAATTTGCTTTTTGCATGATTACAATGTGCAAATAAGTTTTATTGTATATTCATAATGGGTATAGAAATATGTTTGATTTTCTTAGAAGCACATCTTTCCTTTATTTAGGGTATGTTTTTCTGTCACTCCGTTAGTTACTAAATTAAAGTTACTTCTAGATACAGTTGAAAGTAATGACCCTAAGATCCCTAAGATTGTCGCAGTCAAGCAACGACTTTGGTTTTAAGGTTCTAACTGTTATTACTACATATTTTTCAACATCTCTTTTTATGACGAAGTTTGGGCCGGATATTGAAGCCCACCTTCTCCCCGTCATATATGTATTTTTTCTCTTGTATTTCCCCTCCCCCTATCTTTACACACTTTTTTTCTTAGTGTGTGAGGAGAGAGTCATTGTAAGTAAGGGTTCGTTCAATCCCAATAAAAAAAAGCTTAAAACCATACTTTTCTAGGCCGGATATTTCTGTGGATATTTCATCGTCAGAACTTTGGTCCGGATTCAAAGACTGCAAGGATAAGGTAACTATAAATTATAGGGCAATAGATATAAATTTTTAGATCTTCATCATTTTTAGGCTTAAAATTTTTAGTTGGGTTGCTG
This sequence comes from Acartia tonsa, assembly GCF_053477335.1. Taxonomy (NCBI): domain Eukaryota; kingdom Metazoa; phylum Arthropoda; class Copepoda; order Calanoida; family Acartiidae; genus Acartia; species Acartia tonsa. The sequence continues at coordinate 15,160,571 of NC_137271.1, read as the reverse complement.
TGTTTAGTGCCCTAGGAAAATGGGGTTAGATGTCACAGCTTTTGGCCTACCTTTTCTATTGACGTCATAGTAGGGGTAAAAAAAGTGGAAGGGGAAAGAGATAGGGTATTGGGTATTTCTTGACGTTAATAGAATAGGTAGGCCAAAAGCAGGGACAACTATCCTCATTTTGCTAAGGCATTATAGACAGCTACTATAATGTTTCATACTTAAACATTTAGTCCTAGATTTCTATAATATTTTACTTTTTATTAAAAAATTAGCCTGCTGAAAAACACGACAATTATCTTTTTTCGTTCTTTAAATATGTTATTACACATATTGTAAACGTTTCCGTAACTATGTATGTATTAACCCGCGATCGTGGCTCAAAACGTAACGCATCTGCTCGTCGCCGGGAGGTCATGTGCGCGACATAAATAGTAAGGATATATATAAAATATTGCAATTTTCACGTTTCCCTTACTACCTACTTACATAATTCTTTAAAGTCAACCGGACCGCGAGCCGCCAGCTACCGTCAACCGTACTAATAAGGCGATATTAAGCCTCTTATGTTAGTTGGTAATCTGCGCAAAAAATAACTACATATGTTCAAGTGTTCCAGTTGAAGATCTGTTCACAATGATTTCGAAGGTGCTTTGACTTTTGTGTCAGAACCTAAATTTGGACATAGTGCATTTTATTACCCTAGGTTAGGTAACTTCATTTCACTTTTCAATAAAATCTAAAATGCAGCGGTTTTTGAGAAAATTAGATTTGAAAATTTCAAGTTAAATTTTCATCCCCTAGGAGTTATCGAATAATCATGACAAGAAAAGCAAAGATTATTAATTTAAAATTTTTAACAACTTTGCTTTTATAAAGTCTTTCATAAAACATCTCTATATATGATTTATTTAAGGCTGAATTTCCGTGACCTTAGCAAAGCAACTGATAAAAATGGCCATTAATTAACTCCCTTCAGGAGTGTTTTATGAAGAACTTTATGAAAGCAAAGTTGTTCAAAATTTTAGATAAATAATCTTTGCTTTTCTTGTCATGATTATGCGATAACTCCTAGGGGATGAAAATTTGACTTAAAATTTTCAAATCTAATTTTCTCAAAAACCGCTGCATTTTAAATTTTATTGAAAAGTGAAATGAAGTTACCTAACAAAGGGTAATGAAATACACTATGTCCCAATTTAGGTTCTGACACAAAAGTCAAAGCACCTTCGAAATCATTGTGTGTTATTTTGTTGTTTAGATTGATATGACGGACAAGAATCATCTGTTTAATATCAGCAAAATTAGCAGGCAGATTTATTTTAAAATTCTATTAATACACTATTAAAGTAAAAGAATAGAGGGGCCATGAGCTATATGTAACTCTGTCCATTAGTTAGGGTTACTATATTGGGTTCTTGAAATCATCTAATAGCGTCGGAAATATAAACTATTAAACATGGCCAATTTCCTACAAAAGAATAAAAAGCAATTTGCTTGCAGACGAAAAGTGTCACCACCACTTGGACCACATACATCTATACTTATACATTTATTAACACACTTCTTTATCTCCAATATGGTATCAATATGCAGAGGAGGTAACGGTTCGAATCTCAGCCTAAACCTGATCATAACTAAAAAGTCAGAACCTGTAGTGCTACTATGTTAAATGCTAAAAGTATGGAGATTTTTTGAGCCTCAAAAACAATCGCAACTTATTACAAGTGCACATTAAGGACTAGCTATCAAAAGTTATTCAATCAAATGGTTGGATTATGATAGCTGAAGGAATTTCCGTTTTAAGAGTTATTATAATATTAGATATTTTAGATCAAATTAGGGAAAAATCAGCAAGAATAAAATTAAACATAATAGAACATTTTTTTTTCACAAATGTTTTTATATATTTTATTTGAGTAAGTTAGACTTAATAATAGTGTTTGATACTTTGATGTAAATACTAGTTATTTATCGAATCGTAATATAGACAGCTTTCTGCGGATATAAAAAATCTTTAAGATAAAAAATTATGATAATAATTTAGATATTCGTGCGAATAATGTCTGTAAAACAATTCTATACATGATTTTCAGTATTGATACGAACCCGTTCTATTATCTAGTAAAGATAATCATATTTTATTTTTACTAAAAAGTAAGCAAGAAACAATCTTTCTTTTAATAACGTAATTACATAATACGGTCCTGAGACAAACGCATGAGTGACAAATTTCAGAGTGGGAAAACGTCGGAGTGGACACTTAACCTAACCGAACTCATTACAAACCATACCATGAGGGGGCTTTTTGTATATTTACATCCTAACCTATTTACTGTAGAAATACTTAATTAACTTTGTCAACTCCGACGTTTGTCACTCCTGCGTTTGTCCTGGAACCCATAATTGCAAAAATGTTTAAATCAACCGCACAATACAAAATCAGTCTAATGTGTATGTTTATAAAGTGCTAAAGTGAGGGAAAGAGAAAAATATTGTATTGGCAAAAACATTATCTTTTGTCCAAACAAAGAGTTTTCATTCTGGCCATTTTCTATTCGGTCACTACATCCGCAGCGGTGATTTGCCGTAATATTTTAGCAGCTGCCAAGTGGAAACATTATTTTTTTTCACCTTATTTTACAGTCGCAGATTGCAGCTAAGTGATAAGAATTTATATTTAGCCGCATTTTTGATTAATTAAAAAAATAGCGGTCGCCAAGTCAGGCTGATTACAATGGGTTGTTTGAACGTATAGGGTAGGTATAAAGGGATGTCCAAGCTTTTAATTTTGAGGGGGGTAGTAAAACGAATTTTTAAATATTTTTGAAGGGGTTAAATGAGGGGTTTAAGGGTTTGAGGGAGGTTGGACGTCTATGTAGATTGTAGGAAGCATATCTATAAGTAAAAAAGATTTATAAGGTTTATAAGATTACAAATAATAAGTAGAACTATACACAAAAAATCGCATCATACTAGTTACGTTAAAATAGTGCCTACTACTGCTAGACTTGGCACGTGACACTGATAGTAAGAGTAGGGAAATGCCTTGGCCCATAAACAGGCTTATCTCATTCAAAGTTAGAACTTCCCTACATAGGTTGGGCAATTTAAGGGGTTGGTTATTATGTGTTGGATGTTACTTAACTTGATATCCTTTAGTGGGCGTTAGAGTATTTAAAAGCTAAAAATGCCTTTTGGTTCTCAGATAATCATTTCAAATCAAAGGTATAAAATACACAACCAAAAATATTAAACTTAACCCAACCTTAACCTTTAAAAAAGAAGGAAATGTTTTATTTGTAGTTTGATATTTATTTTTTAGTTTAAAATAAAAATCTGACCGTTAGTTTCTATTTGACCCAAGAAAAGAACGGCAGTCAAATTACTTGTACAGTCAGGTAATTTTTATTCTATTTATCAATTGGTAATAAATCTATTATCTATCTGTGCATCTTACCGTTTTATCCATTGGTAATATATCTATTTATTATCTGTATATCTATCAAATATTTTTATCCATTATTTATATATCTATTTATCTATCCGTATATCTATCTATCTTATCTATTTGTCCATAGGTAATGTATTTATTTATTTATCTGTATATCTATCTATCTTATCTATTTATCCATTGGTAATATGTCTATTTATCTATCTGTATATCTATCTATCTTATCTATTACTCCATTGGTAATGTATCTATTTATCTATCTGTATATCTATCTATCTTATCTATTTACCCATTAGTAATATATCTATTCAACTATCTGTATATCATATCTATTTTTGGTAATATATCTATTTATTTATCTGTATATCAATCTATCTTATCTATTTGTAATATATATATTTATCTACACTGCGAACCAAAAAAAATTGCAAATCCGAATTTTCAGAACTGCAGCTTCATTATGACGTAAAAAAATTGACAATGAGAGGCCACTATAAATTTTACCAATGATCAATAATGGCCTCTCATTGCATAATTTTTTTGTACGTCATAATCACTCCGACACTAATACTAGGTTCCTTCATTATACATTTGGGATGATTTAACTATACTAGAGGATGCGCTCCTTGCATCCAGGGATCAATGGAAGGGCAGAAAAATAGCCTAAAATCATCTAAGTACCTAAACAGTTCATCGATTAGCGAGATCCTTTGTTACAGATAAAAGCTTACTACTTTATATATAACTAGCGGCTACGCCCCCTAGAGGCCTCTAGTGGCACTTTAAATGTTTTTTTTTTATATCTAAAATATGTCTATGTTGCGTTTGACGTTTATGTTTGCGTTAAACTCTCTTTCTAAAATCAAGAAACGTAAAAAAAATTTGATTTTTTGTGATTTCTCTTGGGAGGGTGGTGGTACCCTCCCCCAAAATAGTTAAAAACCTTCCCGGGACCTATGAGAATATACCCTGTTAAGAAGAACCCGATCGGTTCAGCGGTTAGAGAGATCCTTCGGTACAGACACACAGACAAACATCCTGTTACTTTAGTATAAGGATGACATATTCTCTATTTACATCTTAATCTTTTGCTTAGCACTATATCACTTTTAAAGCGTATAAATTTTAATGAAATTCAGATATTCAAAATTAAATATTCAACTCCCGTTCTTAGTTTATTCATATGTTGAAATATTTATAAGAAAGTTGAAGTTATGTTGTACTAAAATTCCTTAATTGTGTGAGGTTTAGCAAAACCTACCTCCCCCTTTATACAGTTTTTTTTGAGAACTTTTTTGAAAGCAATTTTACCCCACTTATAGTTATCAGAATTTAATGATTAATGGCTTATTTTCTTTGTTTTTTCAGGCAATTAATAGAACAACAAAAAAATATTTCAGTTTTTATTTAAAAAGTACAGTAAAATCTAAATTTCAAAACTTAGGTGTCAACATATAAAAATGGTTTTAGCGCATCTTTCTTAAAAAAATTGATTTTCTGTAGTCGACTTTGGGGGGCCAGTACTCCCTCCCTGGTTGAGATATGACCTTCAAACTTTGATATGTTCTAGTACATGTCCCTAATAGTATCTGTATACACTGAAATATGTTTTTGTTGTTCTATCAATTGCCTTAAAAAACGAAGAAAATAAGCCATTAATCATTAAATTCTGATAACTATAAGTGGGGTAAAATTGCTTTCAAAAAAGTTCTCATAAAAAAACACACTGTATATATATTATCTACATCTTAATCTTATGCTTAACACTATATAACCTTTCAAAGCGTATAAATTTTAATTAAATTCAGATATTCAAAATTAAATATTCAACACCCGTTCTTAGTTTATTTATATGTTGAAATATTTATAAGAAAGTGGGAGGTAGGTTGTGCTAAAATTCCCTAAATGTGTAAGTTTTAAGGATTAAAAACAGTAGTAAAACGATGATATTCACTTGATATGTGTATTCCTTATTGAAAAGAACTATAGAATTAGACAACAACAAAAAATTTTAAAGTTAACATAAATTTTATCTCTCTACTATGGTTTTTAAGCCTTAAAACTCACACCTTTACGGAATTTTAGCACAACCTACCTCCCCCTTTATATCTTTCAGTTAACTTTTTAGTTTAGATTTTTTCTAAACTAGAAAAAAAACAGATTGGAAATAAATTCTATTACATAAAGTAGTTAGGATTTTTATTTTGTCTGTAACCAGATGAGTTCTTCATGGTAGAGAAGCTTCAACTAGGTTCCGGGATGGTTTTAGGCTATTTCATGTTTGATTTGAAGTGTTCAGATTATTAGATTAGAATTATCATATTTCTAAATTTATCAGTAAACCTAACACCTAAAAATTATCGCTTCTTTTGTATGTTGTCATTCTTGTCTTATGATAACCTAATTATATAATTAATTTCAATGATTCTAGTGGATGCGTCTCTAGCATCTATTGAATCTTTCTATAAAGGAATATGATGGGGGCAGAAAAATAGCCTAAAACCATCCTAAATCCAAAATTAAAACCATCCTGAGACCTATGGGAATCTTCCCAAAGAGAGAGAACTCAATCAGGTCTGTTGTTATTAAAAGCTGAAGCATCAGACAAAAAAACCTTACTACTTTATATAACAGGATTATTATACACTGAATTTTAATATTCGCATTTGAGAGATAAATTAATTTCTCATCCATTAACACATCCCTGATGACAGGGAAGACCTACAAGGGTTTCTAGTTTTACATAACATTAGTTTTATGCAAATTTATTTGAATATGCCATAATAACACATAAATTGCAGGGATATCATATCAAAGATTTTATTAGCTATGCTTAATGTTATTCGTTTTGTCAGTCGCCAAATTTTCTATTAGGAACGCTTTTTTGGTAAAACTTTTTTTCTATATTTTGTTACACTTCTGCGGGGGACTCTAACCCAGCGGGGATAACCATTATAACCTAACTTATCCTGACTTAATGTAATAAACAAACACAAGAACTTTAACACCCCCCCCCCTTCTCTACCAAAGGACGTCCAAGATTTTTATTTTGAGTGGGGTAAAATGAGGGGTTTCAAAGGTATGATGGGGGTAATCTAATGTATTTTTAAAATTTTTAGGGAGGTAAAATATGGAGTTTTTAAAGATTGAGTGGGGTTAACACCCTTTAAGTATTCACCCCCCACCAAGAATGATAATATCCAGCCCCGCTCTCTTCTTTTTTCAATTTATTTAAAAAATAAGGAGGTTATCATTGCTTAACAATTAGAGTAAAACACTAGAGGGAGAAAGGGTGAAATAACTGTATCTCCCCATCCCAACCACCTTGTGCAACCTTTCTATTGGGTCATTGAAAATCAACTAATGGTATCGCTTATATTAACACTGCCAATTAGCAGAAAATAATTTAGAAGCAGACAAAATAGGTCGTTGAAAAATGAAGGGAGGTAGTTGTCTGTATATGCATCTGTACTATAGATCTGTTGCTTAAAAAGGTACTTTTATTGAAAGCACCAATATTTTTTGATTTAATGTAACAAACCAATATATTCCTGACTTGATAAGAAAATAAATAAATGGAAAGAAATTCAATATAAAACATTACAACATATTAATTATAATATTATATTTATCTTGCAAAACTTATTTTCTCTGCTTTGTGAAGCAAAGCTTTATCATAACTAGGGTCTATTTGTTTAATTGTCCGTACGTCTATAAGTTTGGCTATTATTTTCCTTTTATAATCATATTTATAGAGAACTTTAACATAATACTGTTGTGATATTTCAACCATCGGGTTTGAGTGACATTTAATTTTTTGATAATAGGGAAATGGAAGCATTCACATAGCAAGTTTTAATGATTCCCATGACGATTAGGTTTTAAATGATGAAATTGTCAGGGAAAAAATGCACAAAATGAAAGTTAATTATTGTTGTCATTATTGTAAAAATATTTAATTTTAACTTAAAAGTTATTATTGTTTCACAACCTAAGATATATCCAAGGACAATTATACTAAGAAGAAGCACAGCAAATAAAAATTTTTTATCAATGTAAAATAAATAGTAGTGAGCTTTCAATCAATTAATAGATTTATAAACTTGACTTAATAGATTTCTTAAAGAAACATATTTTTTTATTTACTATTTAGGGAACATTGCAACTCATAATCCTTGCCAGAAAATCCGCAGGTCCATTTTAAAAATGCTGATTTTCTTATTTTTTGATAGCAACTTTTTGAGAGAAACGAGAAAAATGTAGTGTTTTCATTACCTTTGGTTACCGTAACGTACACAAGGACGAGAAGGTAGCGCGAGATGGGCCAACTAAAGTTACTTGGATACTAATAAAAAAAAACTATTTCTAGCTTTGTTATTGTATTTGGTTTTCAATAAAGAATATTGCTTATTTCATCAATTTCTAAGCAACTATACATTGGTTTAAAGCAAGGATTATGTTAAAAGTCAGCTTTTTCCCCAATCTTGGACATAGTAAAAATCGGCGGAAAAAGCCATTTTTTAAGGAAACGAGAGACAGTTTTGAACTATATTTGAAATTATATGAATGAGATGATGTTAAGGTTTGATAATCTGATGAGAAATTTTCTCGTTCACATCACAGTCCCTTTAAAGTAGCTGCGCTACAAAATATAATGCGATTTTTTCTAGGCAAGTTGATAAATTTACCGGGGAAGTGTTGTTCCATGACCAAGTGTCAGCCACCATTTTTGTTTTGGATCCACCAGCCTCTCCACTAAAAAGGTAAATCATTTTCCCGTATCGCATCGAAACCGGTTAATATCCGGTGGATTAGAACCGGTTCTCAGCCATACAGAAAAATTATGTCTTATTTTTATATCGAGTATTCTACGAATATAAAAATGTGCCATTATAAGATTAAAACCTGTTTTTTATAATATGATGCGAGAAATAACTATACGATAGCCCAAATCCCCCCCCCCCAAAAAAAAAAAAACCTTATGAAATATGACATCTGAAATTTCCTTCGAAGATTCTGCAGATCCGTAGCCACTGATCATGCATTAGAGTAAAACACTAGACGAGGAAGAGGTTAAATAACTGTATGTCCCCATCCCAAGGACCTTATGCAGACTCTCAATTGGATCTTTGAAAATCAACCAATAGTGTCCGGAAAATTAACACAGCCAAGTAGAAGAAAATTTGCTAGCAGTCGAAAAAGGTCCTTGGAAAAGGGGGGCATCTAGTTATCTGTATATATACTATGTTGATCATGCATTCTTCATCACTTTATTTTTATTGCAGGAATAAACAGAGTTCGATAGGACCAATTATAATGGCAATGGTTATTTCAACAGGTATAATTAGCAAGGCTCGGCACCTGCGCGTCATCCGCGTGTAAATCTCAGTGAAACCGTCATATTATATCTTTAAAATTCAGCTGGATGTCTAAACTTGTTCATAATCAGACAATCTATCTTTAAAATAGAAGTTTTTTTGTCACACCAGCGGGTTTAAATTTGAGGCTTATGCGAGGCTGAGGCGCGGCTGCCGATCCCTGATAAAAAGAAAGAGGCGTTCGTCTCTTAGAAATATTTTTTTTTGAAAATTTGTATAACCCCCCCCCCCCCCCCGCAACAGAACAACTATTTCAGGTTAGGTTAGGTTTTAGGCTAGGGAGCCGAGTGCTGCGGCTAGGCAGGCTAGGGGGCCGAGCGCTGCGGCTAGGCAGGTAAGGATGCCGAGCGCCGCGGCCAGAGTTCGTAGTTCTAATTGAAAATTGAAAAACAAATTTCTAAGAAAGAGACAGTACAATGGACTTATTATAAGTCTTCTCTCAAATAGATTCTACCTCGTTCTGTCATATGAATAGGACAATTATATCATACAAAAAATTTCAGTTTTACCACATTTTTTAAATCGTACTTAACATTATAGAAATCATCATCAAAAGTTTAAATCATTATAACAATTCTAACATGCAAAAATTAACTAAAAGAGATAATCATCACGTACGGAAGAACGTACTGACACTTTTAAAAATGAAAGATTATTTAGTAGATTTTCTTATAAAAGATAATAATATCAGGAAGGGAGGGGACAATGGGCTGTTTATTACACTAGATTCCATTTATATTTATATTAACGTTTTCTTATTCCTTGGCTTAACAACTTTTGGGACTTTTTTTTATAAAATTTTGATTGGTTGATTCTCCAAACGTTTCAACCACCAATTGTAATCTACAGCAGGGGTAATTTTGTGTAAATTAATTGGGAATGTACATCAATTTATCGACCATTGTCTTATCTTTTTAGATTTGCACCAGGTGTCATAAACCCTACTATAATTAGATTAGGAATCAACTTAATCATTATTAGACAAAAAAGGATAATTATGTATACAATTAGCGAAAATTTTATCAAAATGAATGTTTTAACTATAATATAGTTATAATAAGATTTTAGTTGTTTCTTTTTTATATTGTATATAAATCAGTCATCAGAGATTTTCGATAAAATATTTAACTTGTTTCATTTTTTAATAAGTCAATTATTGAATACGGAAGATGATTAAATTCCCTCCACAGATTATGACGTCATACGATAAAATAACCAATGAGAAGTCAGCATAAATTTTACAATTTTTGTCAATTACATTGTATACTGGCCTCACATTGGCTATTCTATAGCATGACGTCATAATCTGTGAAGGGACTTTAATCATCTTCTTGAATACGGTTTAACTCATCGATTCTTTTTATATAATAATTGCGTCACTAGAAATATACATAGATTTAACTAAATTGTACATTGGATTTATGCATCCAGATTCCAGACATTAAAAATTGCAGACTGCTGCTATACCAGGCGTGGTTGATTGGCTCCAATTATGATAATTTTCTTCAGCAAATAGATGTTGTATTATTATTATTATAGACGAAATATTCTAAGAAAAGACTTTTTTCATTTGCAGAAAATTTAAATGAAATTTTGTAATTTTACTATAATTTTTTTTTGTTTAGGATTGATAATGAGTATTTGTTTTATTCCAATTTGTATCAGGTAAGAAATATAAAGAAATTTCCAGTATGTTCTATAAATCTCAATGCCTTAAAAATATTCTTTTTAAAAAAGGTTTGGACTGTTTTGTTTTGGTTTCAAAAAATTCAAACTGGCATCAAAATAAAAGAATTATGTTTATGTTTACAGTTAAATTTTTATATCTAGTTGCGAATTGAATTAATTCATAACATGCAGACATGAGGACATACCCATTCAATTGAATAGCTGCACAAAAATAATAATAATAATCTTAAGGCGACGGCGGCGGCTGCGCCGTCAGAGAACACAGCGGCAAAGAAATGTTGAACGGACGGGAACAATTTCTATGCAAAAATCTATTCAAGGAAATCATTCAATGGTAGTTATTTTAGAGCGTGGCTACATTCTCTATATACATATCCGCACGTTTGCAAGCTTTCTATATACACTATTATTTTTGATAGGACTTATTTTGGCAATCTTAATAAAGCAATAGACAGCTATATAACAAACAGAAAATATATATTTGTTTTGCTTTGCCTTCGGCTCATCGGTTTTAATTTAATAATTTTTCGTTTTGATATCTGCAGAAAGCTGTCTAAAATACGATGCGATAAATAACTATTTCAAATTATTGTCAAACACTTTGTTACAGTCTAGCCTACATTAATTTACACTTTAAGAAAAATCATTTAATAATCAAGTCAATTTTTAATTGGAGTTGGTTAGGTGTAAGGTTAAACCCTTCTACACCATGCCAAAAAAGATTTATAAGAAGATGAATTTGTTGTATATTGCCCTATCCTTCTAAAAAAATTGAATGGTATTATTATTCAGATGATCTTTACCCTATAGTGGAAATTAATCCATATAAAGGAAAAATCCAAAATCATTATAAACAGCGTAGCTCTTAAAAAAAACAGTATTTTAAGGGCGAAACAATTGTTATATTAATTAAAAAACAAATGTAGAATAAATGAGTAGGGTTATTTTTATAAATATGGGGTATAGTTCCTTTCGTGAAAACGCCTCTTAAGATGCGTCGTATTTTCAGAGTAGCTTTTGATAGGTCATTTTAGCCCCGCAGGGCTAGAGCCCACTGCAGGGGCTAGATATAGGAGAAAAGCTACTGTGAAAATGCGACGAATCGCCCCTTAAGAGGCCGGAATATGTAAGCAGACAATTTAAATTCTCCATTTCAGGAAATCTTCATATAATTCTAATGGTGGTTATATTTTAAAATTTTGGTCTTGGGTTGACTTTAGACAATTAATAACTCGACTGATTAATATCTCCATTTGGGGGAATCTTCAAATAGATCCCAGGATGGTCTTAGGCTATTTTTAAAGAAACTAAATTATAGGGGCGCAGTAGCTTGGTTAAGATTAAAATAATAATGATTTTACATTTTTTAGAGGAATTACTAAAACCAAGGTAATTATTTCATCATTAGTGAAGCTTTTCTTTTATTAGGGTCGGTTCTACGGTTAGCTCTTTTTGTTAAATTAGACATGTTAGAATTGTCCCATCGATTTCAAACTTATAATTATCATCTGATTTTTTAATAGTGATTCCTATTACAACAAGGTAAAACGTTATAAGCGAGGCATATCTATAATCAAGTCCTAATTTAGGTATGTCCTTAAACAGTATTCTGTATTAATTCAGTTTTACAAGAAATTTACTTACAATTTTGTTTCGATTTATACGTTTGTATTCTACTCATTCCGTTCTGACACTCTATAAGTGTCAATGTTCGTTTGTCCTAATTTTTCAGAGCTTCATAGATGTCTTTATTGATTGGCCTGTGTCAGTTTGTTAAAATCGATTGTTTTACCAAAGACATTAAAATGGTTTCTAAAGCCCCTATGTAAGATGCGCGACATTATTAGACAGAGAAGGGAGAATACGTTTATCCAAAACAGGCGCAACTCATTGCCATGCGCCGTTAGGTCTTCCAGACAAAGGTTATGCAATCAAAGAGTTTATAGTTTAATAGTTTGTTACTTAAACCTAATACCCCAGATGTTTGGACAGAAAAATCTGACGTTAAAGCAGCCTCATCCGTGAGGGAACAGTGTTCTATCCTTGTTGTATACTATTTATTATAGAGGGGGGTGGGGGAGTTAAGTAGTATATATAGTTCAATAAACTTTAAATATAAAAATAAAATCTTTATTTATTTTTTAGAAATTCTGATGCTAGCAAGCATATGTCTATAAAGGTAAAACATTTTATCTAACAATGGATATAGGATATACGTGGATAAATTTGCCGTCAACTTAGGTTGCTAATATGGAACTCATTTATTGATCAGTTCCTTCGTCCAGTAGAAGAGAAGGGGATGTGGAAAAGAAATTGAATGGGGTAAACGTTTTTTGGCCAACTGCGAGCATTTCTTTATCAGGGTTTATGAAAATCTGATGCAATATCCAAGTAATAATATATTGATTTTATAATCGCAACTACTCTTCTAAAACTAATATGTACTATCGACGAGATCTTAGCGGACCAAAAACAAAATAACCACTCTATATAATAACTAGCGGATATGCCCTTAGAGGCCTCTAAGGTAGTGAAGAGTTGAATTTGACTCCCTTATATTCTATTTTAGTTTTAGAAAGAAAAAGTAAAAAAATATTCTTTGAAGGGGTCATTTTTCCTAGGGTGATTTTTGGGAAGATGGTGGTGACCTCCCCAAAAATAGTTTTAACCTTCTCAGGACCTATGAGAAGCTACCCTGCAAAGGCCAGGAGAATCATATCAGCTCAGTGGTTAGTGAGATCCTTCGGTACACACACAGACAGATACAGATCCTGTTACTTTATGATAAGGATTGTGTTTTGTCGACGAGATCTAAAAAAAACAAAAATACTACTCTATATACATATTAGGATAATCAATCATGAAGGGATCAGTGTTAGACAATGGCTGATAAATTGATGTATATCTCCAATGATGATCCACAAAATTACTCCTTCTGTATATTACAATTAGTGGTTGAAACATTAAGAGACTTAAATCAATGAAATTCAATAAAAGTCCCCAAAGTTGTTAAGCCAGCGAAAACAAAAACGCTAACATAAAACTTTGGGGACTAAAGTAATAAACAGCCCAATGTTCCCTTTCTTCCTGATGATAAGGAGAACTTTGTTTTTCTGAAATTAATAAAATTATGGTTTTAAACAATTTAATTTAGTGAAAATGTAAAAATCTATTTCTCCCCCCTCCCCTCTTGAAACAATTTAAAATTGCCAAATTCCATCAAATGTCAGGAAAAATATTTCTATCCCCTACACACAAATTGAAATTTAGTTTTTCTACTAGAAGATAGAATTTTAAAATATTTAATTAATTTTTTTTTCTTTCGTATTTCAGTTAAAGGTAGTCCTGAAAATGTCTTTTTATTTTTATGTCTATAAATGTATACTAGCGTGTACGCCCCCTTGAGGCCTCTAGGGGCACTTGGGGGTGAGGGATGATTTTTATTTTGGAGGGTATGGTGGTATCCTCCCAATGAGATTTACAGTAGCTATCGATAGATTATTAATTGGAGGTTGCACCAGATTTTCATATACTTTAATAAAGTAATACTACCAGCTGACAAAAATAATCCCTCATCCAATCCCCTTTACCCCATCCCCTCCAACTGGATAAACTGTCGTATATTCTATATCCAGAATTATTTTACACATTTTTGCTATTCATGGACATAGTATCCAGGGAGTAAGGGAGGGGACAAAGGGCAAATAATTCAATTTAAGAGTTTTCGCTGAAAGACCATGAAATCCAGATTTATCCAGAAAATTTGAAGAAAATTGTAAAGGGTGTGTTAATAAAATTTAAAAAAAAACTATAAAATAAGTCAGTCAGAACCTGCTAAATTCTTGCACATTCCCTTTAAGTCAGTACCCAAAGTCTGAGACTACTAAAAATTTAATTTAATCCGTTGTCCCCTCCCTTACTCCCTGCATAATATCTATTATGGTTTTAAAAACAAAATCTGCATAATTTTGTTTATATTTTGTTCAGGCCAGACTATTGGAAAGTCTAGTTAGCCTGGGAACTACGTCAGGTTAGATGATTATTATTTTAGTAGCGAAGCTACTTTATATTTGTATTGGTCTGTCCGTACGTCCATCTTTCTGGTTGGTCTTTCATTTACATTTTTAGAAAGTCTTGTTAGTCTGGGAACTACGTCAGGTTATATAATTATTATTTTAGTAGCGTAGCTACTCTATATTTGCATTGGTTTGTCCGTACATTAATATTTTCGTAATTAAAGCAACATTATTGTATAGGCAACTATTGTTTTGAATGGAAGACTTAAGCTTTCAGAAAATAGCCTAAAGCCTACCTGGAAAACAGTCAAAAGCTACCAAATGATACCGTTAGTTGATAAATAGAAACACACAAACATCCTATTACTTTAATATTACAACATTAATTTTTTAGATGAAGAAGAGGAAAAGCAAAAGACATTTACTGTTTATCAAAAACATCAGGTTATATTTGGTAGATAGCTAGATAGATGGATATTTAGATAGATAATTAGTCCTAGGACAAACGCAGTAGTCCCAAATGTCGGAGTGGAAACTTAACCTAACCTAACCTATTTTAAACTATCAAATAGGTTTGTAATTGCCTAACACCTGATAAGGACCTATTTGAATATTCATATCTTAGTATAAATATTCTATTGCGTTTGTAATCCAATCCGACGTTTGGGACTCCTGCGTTTGTCCTGGAACCGATAAATAGACAGAATATTCGACAGATAGATAAGTATAAGGTTACATTGATTGATTTGTAGATAGATAAATGGAATGATATATAGACAGGTGAATAGTTAGAAAATAGATGAATCTATATATATAGATAGAATTATAGACGGTTAGATAAATAGATGGATTTGTAGATAGATGAATATATTGATAGTAAGATAGGTATATTGACAGATTAAATGTCTTTTTAAATATCCTACCAAATGATTTAAAAAAAAACAGCCTGAAACCATCATGGGACTACTGTGAAGCTTCCTTAAAATTTGAAATTCCAACGAGATCATAATGGACAGACACAAAAACCTGACAACTTTATTTGATTATAGGATAGTGCTTTGTCTTAAAATTTTTGATATCGTAGCTACTTTCTAATTCACGTTGTCTGTCAGTCCGTAACGCTATGGGGTGAATGTGATTTTTTCGGCGTCTGTTGAAGATAGACGAGTGAAATTTTTGGTGAAGATTTCCTGTATCAATGAGCATCAAGTGTATAATATACTTTTTCCGTCAGTCTGTCGATTATGCATAAAAGATATTGAAAATATTTTTTATTAATATAAATATAATATAATATACACATTTATAAATTGAACATCTAAAAATCTTTTTGTCATAATTTTGTTGTTTCGCTACTTATGTATATTGTCATCCTTGTTTTTATTCCTAGAATTCTGACTCTACTCTACACTCGGTGAAAACCATCTACAGTGGTTCATTTACAGCGGCTGACCGCAAAGAAGCAGCGGCCATTGAAGATCTTACTATAAGAGCCAGGTAGAAAAACAGCTTTTAAATATCTTATTTCTGAAGATTTTTGTCCGTAAGTCTGTCGGTCATGCATAAAAAGACCTTAAACGCAGGTTATACCAATAACGAAATTATTTCGGGAAAAAATCACAAAACCTATACGTTTTTTTCACCTGTCGTTGGTGCGCAGTATATCGTAAAATTGAAGACCTCGCCATTTGCCCTCAAAATATTATTTTAGATTTATTTCGCTTGTTGGTTATACCTTATTCCTGCATTTAAAGTATATTTTATTATCTTTTTCTACAAAGGTTTGGTGAGTTCTATGAATTATTGCATGTTTATCAACTGAATATCTTCTCTATGATTAATTTTGTCTGGTTGTCCTTCCAAGAATTTTTAGTTTTTCGCTACTAATGGATGTTGTCATCCTTGTTAATATCTAATTATCTTTAATTTTTTTTTATAATTTTTAGAACGAGATCATTGGATGGTGATGTTATTATGACAATGAATAGAAGACTTTGTCCAAAAGAGATTGAATTCCATGCCACCTCACAGGTTTTATAGATAGATAGATGGACAGACAGACAGTCAGATAGATAGATAGGTAGATACACAGCCAGACAGACAGAGAGGTAGAGGGACAGCCAACCAGACAGATAAATAGATGGACAGCGAGACAGCGAGATAGATAGATAGACAGCCAGACCGAAAGATGGACAGCCAGACAGAGAAAAAGATAGATGGAAAGCTAGACAGATAGATGGACACCCAGACAGACAGATAGATAGATACATAGACAGCCAGACATGTAGATAGATAGATGGACCCCCAGACAGATAGACAGACAAACAGACAGACAGACAGACAAACAGACAGATAGATAGATAGATATTTAGACAGTCAGCTAGACAGAAAGCCAGACAGAGAGGTAGATAGATTGACAGCAAGATAGATAGATAGATGGACAGACAGATAGATAGATACATAGACAGCCAGACATGTAGATAGATAGATGGACACCCAGACAGATAGATGGATAGATGGACAGCCAGGCAGACACACAGACAAATAGATAGATAGACAGCCAGACATGTAGATAGATAGATGGACACCCAGACAGATAGATAGATAGATGGACAGCCAGACAGACAGATAGATAGGTGGATAGAAAGTTATATTAAACCGTAGGTAGATATCTAGATAAATTTATAGATAGATAGAAAGACAGATATATTGAAACTTATACACATATAGATAAATCAATAGATAGATAGACAGACAGATATATTAAAATTTAGGTAGATAGATAGAAAATCAGCTAGATAGATAGTTAAAAAGATATTTAAAGATTGACAAATAGTTATTATTCTAAATACGCAAAGGAATTATTAGAACCAGTTCACAGCCATACTGAAAAATCATGTATAACTTCGCACTACAGACACTATCCCACGAATATTAAAATAAAAATCTTAAAAATTATACCATTTTTGTTAGCCCGGGTTTTATATTTATCATTTTTATATCCGCGGAAAGTAGTCTACATTACGATGCTATAAATAAGTATTAATGCGTTTTTAGTCCCAAGACCCCATGTCGACAGGTCAGCTGTTGACCAAGAATGATTATTTAAACATGGCGGATAAGAAGGCGGAAATATTGGAGAAGCTAACCAAGGCAGGGAAAACCAGTTTTTATTATAATTTGTTTACAGTATTTTTGTCAGGAAGGTAGGGGACAGTGGGCTGATTATTACACTAGTCCCCAAAGTTTTATTAAAACCTTTTCTGATTTGATGGCCTATCAGCTTTGGGGACTTTTATTGAAGTTGAGTGTCCAAATGTTTAAACCACTGAATGATATCTAGATAAGGGGTAATTTTGTGTGTTATCATTGGGGATGTACATCAATTTATCGGCCATTATCTTATCCCTTGAGCTCCCTGGGAATATATGTCTTATTTTCAAGATGTCGTCACCCTTTATACTATACTAGCGGCTACGCCCCTAGGGGCACTTGAGGAGGAGAGAGTCGAATTTAGTAATTCAATTTCTTATTTTAGATTTTAAAAGAAAAAGTAAAAAAAAATTACGTTTGATGTTTGTTTTTCGTTGAACTCTCTTTCTAAAATTGAGAAATTTTAAAAAAATTTAATTTCTCTAGGGAGGGTGGTGGTACCCTCCCCCAAAATAGTTATAAACCTTCCAGGGACATATGAGAATCTACCCTGTTAAGGAGAACCCGATCGGTTCAGTGGTTAGCGAGATCCTTCGCTACAAACAAACAAACAGACAGACAAACAAACAGACAGACATCGTTCTACTTTGTATTATAGATAAACCTGGTTTTCCCAATACAGGATAATATGAAGCAAGCCAATGATGCCAAGAAATATTTCAATGATGATAATATTGACTACATAGAGGATAATCAACTTGAATATAATAATTCTGAAACTTCAACTGGAGATACTACCATTAAGGAACAAATTGGTGGTGTACAACAGAGAGAGAGAGTGGACAATGGGCTGTTTATTACACTAGTCCCAAAAGTTTTACAATAACATTACCTTTTTCGTTGAATTATCAACTTTGGAGACTTTTTTGATTGATTGATTCATTAAGTTGAGTGTTCAAATGTTTCAACCTCCGATTTTAGTCTACAAAATAATTTTGTGTATCATCATTAGGGATGCATGTACATCAATTTATAGGCCATTGTCTTGTCTCGATAGATATCTGTATAACACCACTGACTTGAATTTGACTAATAGGCAGCCCATAGCAAAAGTTTGTTAGACAGAATTGGAGAAAAAATGGATACAATACTAAGACCTGATGTTAATAAGAAAATGGACAATATAAAAAAACATGAAAATGATTATATTCAGAACAAAGGCGCATTCTAGTTTATTATTTTATAGTGGCTATGGCCCTAGAGGCATCTAAGGGCGCATGATGTGGGAAGGGTCGACCCCCCATACACTTTTAATTTTCGTATAATAAAAATAAATTTTGGGGAGGGTCCTTTTTTATGAGGGCAATTTCTCTTGGAAGGGTGACGATACTCTCCCAAAAATAGTTATAAACCTGTTACTTTTATTAGGATCATTTATTTTAGATTTAACTTTTAGTTCCATTTTATAAGCCTATTAATTTTTCCCTTATAAGTAATTTACCCTTTAGTTTAAATATTAACATTTCCGCACCTTTTTAAAAGCGAAGCTTTTCTATAATTAGGATCGGACCGTACGTCTGTCCGAGACAGATAGCTTTTTTCGATAATTTAGGCAAGTTAGAACTGTCCTATCGATTTAAAACTTTGCATGGTGATTCCTGTAGTAGTTAGGTACGATTTAGAAAGCGTAGCAACTCTATAATAATTACCAGAATGTCCCTACGTCAATTTTAAACATGCTGATTTTTTCTACTTTTTTAACAACAAATTTTTATATGATCTAATTATCCGATTGATCTGATTTTTTGTATAGTGATTTCTGGGACAACAAAGTATAATAGTATAAGCAAAGCAACTCTATAATCAAGTCCTAAAAATGATAGTATGTTCATAAACATTCTGTATTTTTCAACAAATTTACTTACAATTTTGCTTCGACTCTTATACATTTATATTCTGATTATTCAGTTCTGACAATATACAAGTGTTAACGTCCGTTTGTCCTACCGTTTCAGTGCTTCGCTTTTATGGATGTTGTCATCCTTATTTTATTTCATTTTCCAACTATTTATGGAAAAGAATATCATAATTGGATTTACAGTTTTAATTTCTGTATAGGCATTAATGAAAATTTGTTTAAAGTAATAAATATAGAGTGCTTTTTATGTGATAGATGAAACAATGGAAGTGTTGATAAAACCCGAAACAAATAGAGAACTATTACAACAAGAAACTGAGCTGCACCAATTCAAAAGTATATTTCAGTCCAAAGAACAGCAACTACTAGAGGCATTGATGAATGACCAGTCAGATAGAGGGATACTACAGAGTTTAGATGGAATATTGAGGAATAGAGAGGATGGAGGATTGCTGCGCAATAAGGATGGAAGATGTAGAAAAAGGAAATCAGTCTTTTACTGCAATGAAGGCTGCTTTAGGTAAATTCATTTTATTTCAACTTTTTACATTAAAGTACCTATTTTTATGCTATTTTTGTTTAGTGGATAGATGATTTATTACTAAACTAGCTACATATAATGCTCTTAGATATTTTAAGCAAAATTAAGTTAAATAAACTAAAAGAATTGAGCCTTGAAGAGCTCCAAATATACTTTATTGGATTATGTCCTAGCCATTTGTTTTTAATTCTAAATCAGAAAGTAATCTAAATCAAAAAGTACCTATTTTTTATGCTTTTTTTCAATGGATAGATTTATTACTAAACTAGCTACATATAATGCTTTTAGATATTTAAAGTAAATTAAGATAAATAAACTCAAAGAATTGAGCCTTAGAGAGCTCCAGATATACTTTATTGGATAATGTCCCTACCATTTGTTTTTAATTCCAAATCAGAATCTACACATAATAGCAGAGATTGTTAAACCATGCTGCTTTCTTATTTAAATTTGAATTCTTTAGCCTAGGAATCTTTTAATTTTCCTTTTGATGCTAGTACCTAAATATTTGAGTCATATCTGGGAGTCTCTAACAACTTAGTAGTTATATTTATAGTACCTTTACAATTTTCTTTAGCAATATATTTTGGTAAAAACAGTTTCAAGGAATGAACCTTGGAAACTACCAATTTTCTTTGATTTGTTCATCTAATAGAGTAAAACACTAGAGAGGGAAGGGGTTAAATAACTGTATTTCCCTATCACAAAGACCTTGTGCTGCCTCTAAAACGGGTCATTGAAAATCAACCAATGGTGTCGGGAATATCAACCCAGCCAAGTAGTAGAAAACAATTTGATAGCAAACAAAAAGGCCATTAAAACAGTGGGGAATAAGTTATCTGTATATGCATCTTTACTATAGATATTGTTGTTATTTAAGATCTGAGACTCCGTGTCAACATAGTCAAGATTGTCTAGCCCTGCCACTTGTTGTCAACATTGAACAGTCTTCAGGAATCAATTAGTACATGCGTACACCTCATTTAATCAATTAAAACTTTAGATTTCATTTACAGAGAATTAACTTATATACTGTGAACTGGTGGCTACGACCCTTAAGGATTCTAGCGGCACATAAAATGTTTTCTTTTCAATCTATGTTGTTTTTGTTGTTCAATTTTTGATGATTTCTCTTGGTAGGGTGGTGGTATCCTCTCCCAGAATAGTTATTAACCTGCCCAGGACCTTTGAGAAGCTCCACTGTAAAAGAGAACATTGGTTAAGAGGAAAGAGAGGTCCTTATGTACCTTTTCTAATCCATTACCTTAGTCTATATTAATAAGTATGTATTTTAAAAATTCCTTTTCTTTGTCATAAGTGATAGAATGATTCCATTAGAATTAGTCCAAACTTGCTGTTGGTCCACTGTACTAACTGAGGATTGACTGCTAGGTGAGAGTGGTGATGACCTCAATGGAACCAATGAAGCAAGTAGAGATGATCTTAGCAATATCATCAGAGTTGTTCCAGGTGATGATAAATCATTGGTAAACACATTTGTAAATAGAACAAAACAAACCTTCATAAACGCTTAGAATCTAAGTAGTTTTACAGTGATTAAGTTGACATTAGGCTGTTTATTACACTAGTCCCTAAAGTCTTTAAATAACTTTTTCTTATTAGTTGGCTGAACAACTTTGGGAAGATTTATTGAATTTTGATTGGTTGTTTTATTTAGTGTTCAAACTTATTGTTAACTACTAAAGGGGTAATTTTGTGTATCATAATTGGGGATGAACATGAATTTATCGGCCATTGTCTTATTTCTTTTAGATCCCTAAGTTTATACCATATACAAAGGCCAATGTCTACAAAATTTTTCTCTCCATTTTTAAATTACATTTTTAGACCATTTGACAGGATCTACATGTTTCAATGAAGCTCTTATAACCCAGGTTACTTGTACACTATTTCATAACAAAGCTACTCTATAATCCATAGGTGTCAAACTGTGTCTATTTTTACATAGTCAAGTACTGAAACATTTCACTATACCACAAAATGAAGGGTAGTAAAATTAAGGGGCTGCTATTCAGCCAATTAATTGAAATTGCTGAAAGTTCAATGTTTTGTTGGAGTAAAACTTGTATTTTGGTATAACTTAAAAGGAAGGGGTTGAGGGAAAATTTTCACTTAGAATTGTTTGTCAGAATCACATCCTCTTTTCCCTGAGTAAAATTAAATATATATACAATGTTCTGAAGCTTCCCTGAATAGAAAAATATTTAAGAAATAATTGAAGAAGAGATATATATGGCTCAATATGTAGCGCATCCGCTCGTCGTCGGGGAGGTGATAGGTTCAAATCTCGGCTTAACACCACGTCATAACTAAATATGTTAACAATTGTTCCTACAGCTTCTATGTCAGGTGCGCGACAATAGTAGTTAGAGTAGGGGGAATGCCTTGGCCCATTTTCAGTAAGGACATCCAGACAAGGGTCGTGCAATCAAAGAGCTGGTTGTCTGATGGATGTTACATTTTATAATACCCCGGTTGTTTAGACGGAAAAGCAGAGATTTGGCACCCTTAGTTATCCTGTCGACGATAGAGTGTCAATAACAGCAGTCTCGCCCGTAATGAGGTTATTGATACATTGGTACATGCTTCTGTTATTTAGGACATAGATGATCCGCCAACTGAGTGTGAGGATCCCCCAAGTTTGACAGAAATGTTTGGCAGCATGCTACAAATCGATGAGGCTGCTGGCATTTCCATGTGTTAACTATATTCAACTATCATTTCCAGAATAATGTTTAAGAGTTTAAAGAAATTTTTTCAGTATGGCTTCAAAATCGATTAGTATCCGCTGGATTAACCAGTTAATCAGCCATACTGAAAAATCATGTATAGCATCGTATTACAGACAATTTCCAAAGATATAAAAAAAATTCATAAGATTAAAACCGGTTTTGTTAGACCATGCCTTCGGCATTTAATTTAATAATTCTTTATTTTATTATCCACGGAAACCTGTCTATAATATGATGCGATAAATAACTATTATTGTCTTGGTTAATTTACATTTCTGCATTTTAAACCAGTGATAAAAGCATTTGATTGATAAAAAATTAATGAATTAATATTTGTTTATTCAAAATATTGCCATTGGTTAGGAATGGTTTAAAAAATTTAGACAGCCTTCCTAATATATTATGAAATATTTTAGAATATTAAAAGAACAGTAGTTATTTCATTTGTTTGAAAAAAATGTTTTTTTAACCAATATTCCAAAACTAGCTGCCAAACATGTCCCCAAAATATGGATTATTGTAAAGAGTTGTTTTTAATTCACTATTATTGTTTTAGTATTAGATAAAAATCAACAATTTTAAATTAGGAGGGTAAAATCATTTTCATTTATGATTACGGCTTTGACCCTCTAAAAATGACAGTGTATGATTCCATGTTCAAATCTCTTGGTAATGATATCATCATGGTCGATATGATTTTATAATGCACCATTCCCCTTTCAATAGAGATGAACCAGAATGGTTCATACATACCAGCGTTTTATAAATAATGATTTCCATATCTAAATCAATTTAATAGTTTATTTTTAATTTTACATCATTTTTGTAATACAAATTTGTAATGCATTTTTACGATTAACATAATCTAAAAATAGTATGAAAGATTTTTTTTATGTCGATGTTAAAAAAGTAAACTACCATTCCAGTTTTGCCTCTCTTGATCGAAAGTAGAATGGTAGATTACAAAAACCGCAAAGGCCAAAATGATAGCATTACTGTGATGCCAAAGTGTAATGGTAAATCCTACAAAAATCTTATCAACCATGATGATATCATTACAAAGCGAATGGTAAATGAAATCATTTATTACATTTTTTAGAAGGTCAAAACTGTGATCATAGATTTTATTTCCGGTTTTTGTTCAAATCGTTTCAACCTCCTAACTTTAAATGCAATGCAACTAAAATGAATATACTGTACCTTATTTAGATAAATTAGTTTAATTTTAGTCATCAAATAACTATGTATAGTTGTTATTCAATATAAATAAAGATAAAATAGAGAATTTTAAAGACTTTTTGATTTCAATTTTTCAGGGTTCAATGATACATCCATAATTAGTCGAGTGTTTCCTTTATGTCTCATTCCCCTTCCATTTTTTCATAACTTTTATATTCTGATGGAAAGTAATAGAATGCAGTTTCTCGCGATCGTACGCAATGTTGGAAGTGTGACGCAAATTTCAGATGACAGTTTTCGCTATTTGATTTACTTATGTTCTCCATACCTAAGATAAATTGAAAAAACAATATAAAAACACACACACACACTTTTTGCAGGCCATCGTTCTATACGTCCAAAGAGCCATACAAATGACGAGAAAGCATTTTAAAAAATTAAAAATTGGTGAAGGTAGTGATAAAACGGTATATAGTTTTATAAAAACACAACAAATGGATCAACAGACGAAGCAATATGGCTGATCTATTAAGTAGCTTCTCTTATATAAATAAACACATAATCTTTAATTTATGATATTTATAATACTTAACACATTAACTATAAATTAATTTTTGTTTTTAACAACATATATTGTAGAATTACTGTTTGAAAATCTTGGAAACCTAAAACAAAGGATATAGTAGCTAAAGCAATAATCCGTAAAATTGTGAGCAAGCTTCCAGTCAAATGCGCTAAGCTTATTAAGTCTAAATGTTCTTAGTGTTGACCAAACGCATTGTATAATTTAACGCATATTTTAAAAACAGTTTGACCTAGTAAGCGTATTTGACTGGAGTCTTACTCACAACTTTACGTATTAATCTAGTATTCCCATTATTACATTATATAACTTTTATCTAAAAACCTGGATGACAACATCCATAGGTAGCGAACCAAAGGTGTTCTTAGTAGAAAGTAGTTAATGATCATTCAAATATGTACTTATTTATTCGTTGGCTGAACAACATTGGAACTTAAGTGAATTTTGATTAGTTAATTCATTAAGTTCAGTGTTACTGTTCTAACATTAAAACCACTAATTTTAATCTATTTTATGGGAAATTTTGTGTATCATAATTGGGAATGTACATCAAGGGGGGGGGGGGAGTTCTGACACTTTTGCGTAAACCTGGTGTATAGGCTTTATCTTTAAACTGAGAGGATAGGTTATTAGGGATAAAATCATTCCTATATGATGAATTTCCCCAGATTTAAGATTTTTTGGATAGGCCTCCAGGTTCCGGAGCTTCAGGCCTCTAGGTGGTCTCTGTACAGGTAAAAATTAAAAATAAGATTTTTTTTGAAGAGTTAGAGGTTAACTTATAAAACAAAATATGCTTCTTTTTTATTGTTATTCACATATTTGAAGAAAAACATACATATTTTATCTCATAAGCTGACATCTAACTCTTAAATTTTTTTTTTTCATTTTTACCTGTACAGAGACCACCTGGAGGCCTGGAGCTCCGGAACCAGGAGGCCTATCCAAAAAATCTTAAATCTGGGGAAAATTCGGCAACGGTTTTATCTCTTTATCCCCTGATAGTAGCTGAACTACAAAAATTACCTGAAATTTATTGTTTCTTTGATCAAGTCCATTCCTTTTACTTCATCTATAATCTCAAAATTTTCTAAAAAAGATTAGATTAGTTAGTAGCAGAGGCGTACAGAGGTATAGGGGGGGAGGATGTATCCATCACTTATGGCAAGATTAAGTTTGGTGGATACCCGCCCCTTAAATACCGTTCTATATTAGCCAGTTGGGTGTCAAGATTAAAAGGAAAAAACCCTTTAAATTTAAGGGTATGTGAAAAAGATTTGCCCTTAAGTCTACCAGAAAATGATGTGTTTTTTTATTAGTATGGAGGGACTTAAGTGATATGTATCACTATCCTGACCATAAAATAAATCCCACCTTGTTACATCCCCCTAACGCTCACACCTACACATTGATATCCCTTCGACTTGGGCTTTCATCCGGTAGGTTGGGAGGGGATGGGGTAAATATGGTGTTTTAGGGGTACGCTATTTAAGCCAGCTACAAGTATCACTCTTTTAGATTACATGAGTTTGCATCAAAACATAATCCTTAAGATTTTATTACCTTTAATAATGGCCATAGGTTGAGAATTAAAATCATCCTTTAATATCAGGAGATGGGTAAATTGGTCCACAAGTTCCTAAAAAAAAATTACAAAGAATAAGAGGAAGGAGTGGGGGGGGGGAGTTGGGGGGTGTGGAATAAGTGATATAAGTTTTCCGGAATTGTAATGTAGGGAGTAGATTTGAAATCTGCATCAAATTTTAAGGATTTTTTATAAAATTCGTTTTTTGTATAATTCTTTATCTAAAAGCGGAAATACAAATTAAGTTAATTAATTTTGGCATCTGTGATTGGTGGATTTAAAAAATCTGCGCTCTGATTGGATGTCGTACATCATTCAACCAATTAGAGCGCAGGTATTTTAAAATCCACCTATCCTATTGGTCAAAATTAATTAACTTAAAATGTATTTTCGCTTTTAGATAAAGAATTTTACAAAAAACGAATTTTATAAAAAATCCTTAAAATTTGATGCAGATTTCAAATCTACTCCCTACATTAAAATTCCGGAAAACTTATATCTCTTAGACTGTGGAAAGATTATTTTATCAAGTAATCGAATAAAGGAAATAGTAGCTTTTTCGAAATCAGTAAAGTTGTTAGCAAGATTCCACTTAAATGCGCTTATAATTTCAAACTGTTTTTAAATGTGCGTTTAATTTTACTGTCTTAACCATAACACTTTGGTTAAGTGTGACTTCCGAATTTGCGGGAAGTTCTAGAGATCTTAGTCTTTCAAGGCAAAACCCCCAATACCAGGAACCATCAAGTTCAACAGCAGGTTTGAGTATAGATTTATTGACACAAACTATTTCAAAGTCCTGAAATTACAAGATCAATTAATAAACAGAATAAAATATTACTCGTTAAAACTTAAAACTTTGAGCACTAAAAAATCTTTTTTTCTTATGGTTAAAGAATCTTTGGGTACTTTGGCTTTAAAGGAAAATTATTTGGTTTATAGACCATTGTTAAATGCATAAATATAAGCACATAAAAATTACTAAAACATAATATTTGAATCATAATAAAGTTTCTTGTGTAGCTGGCTAAAGCCTTAAAACTTAATAAATCGGTCCTATATGTCATACAATTATATATGAAAACGAAGAAAAAACTACCTGAAGTTCTTATGGTTTAAGCACCTGGCATACTAGGGTTATTCGGGCACTCTGAGACCAATTCTCCGAATGTCTTTATCCACACACATATAAATCAGAAGTGGCGTGGCGACACCAAAACATAAACAATCTTACAATGCCGCAACTCTTTAGGAAATTTAAGCAAAGACAACATTTTTTCTGGACTGGAATTATGGAATAAGGAAATTAATTTCGATCTTGATAAACACAAAGCTTCCTCGAAAAGAGGTTAAGACATTTACTATGCATTTGGTAAACATTAAGAACAGTTAGACTCAATAGGCGCATTTGACATAGTTTACGGAATATTACGAAAGCTGCTATTCCCTTTTTGCATATTAGAAAGCTTAAAATTTCATATTTTGCTTTCTAGATAATAAGATAGATAGATTGTATTTTAAAATGATCATACAAAATAGGTAGGAATAAAAAAACCTAGTTTAGGAAAAAACTTCTGAAATATTGCCATTTATCTAGGGAGGGAGAGATATTTGGCTGTTTATTACACTAGTCCCTAATTAATTCATTAAGTTGAGTTCTAACCACTAATTGTAATCTACAGAAGGGGTAACTTTGTGTATCATCATTGGGGAATGGGATATACATCGATTTACCGACCATTGTCTTATCCCAATATATACCTGTATTTGTTAGTATTGTTATTACCACCTCTCCTCCCTTATCATTAATTTTCATCAAAATCATGTAAAACTATTAATTAAAGATTTGTTGTTCCGAGAACTGCTAAAAACCGTGTCTAATCAGAGACCCCCCCCCCCCCCACCCAACACAAACAATACCTGATTTGTCATATTTTCTGTTTTATCATATTCCCAATTGTCATTTGCCTGTAAAAATCGTGTTATACCTAAAATATAAATAATGCATGTATACAAAATTTAATCAATATTAATACTTGGATGATGCACCAGATTTTTATGTACTGAGATAAAGTGATGCTCGCAGCTGGCTATAATAACATTATCCCCCAAATCCACCCCCTTTACCCCCATATTTTCCCTTTTAAGTGAATAAATGAGGTCCATATTAGCAAGCTAAAATTTAAGACAATTTTTCCTAAATCCTTTAAACATTTAAAATACGGATATTTCTCCGCCAAATTTCATTACTTTAAAATCTTTTCAAGAAATTTTTTTCCTTCCATAAAAAATAGATATTCATCAAAAACTTTTTAAACGCAAATAAGCCCTTCAGACTGTGAGATCTAAATGGACAGACGAATATAAACATTCACTATTGTAGTTATTCTGGGGGCTGTTTATCCCTATCATTTGGATTCAAAGAGGTAAGGTGGCAGAAAAATAGCCTAAAGCCATACCAGGAATTAAATCTAAAAATAAAATAGCCTAAACCTATCCCGGGACCAGTGTTAAGTTATCATAAAAAGGAAAACTCAAGCAGTTCAGAAATCTTTAGACAAAAAAAAACCTTGCTACTTTTTATAAATTCTAGCGGCTACGCCCTAGAGGCCTCTAGGAGGGGGAAGTTGAATTTGTTTGTAATTTTAATAAAAAAATTAAATACCTAAAAACTTTTTGGGTGTGAATATTTATTATAGGTGCGATTTCTCTTGGGAGGGTGGTAATACCCTCCCCCAAAATAGTTCCCAGAACCTATGAGAAGCTACCCTGTAAAGGAGAAACATTTAGGTTGTGCAGTTAGCGAGATCCTTCGCTACAGATAATAAACCTTACTACTTTATATAATAGGATGTAATACAAACCAGTTTGACATGAAGCTACGTCTAAATGAACTCTAACATTCGTGTTGCCTTTCTAAAATAATACAAAAGCTTTCTAAAAGTGATGATTGCTGAACAAACAAACGTGAATCGAACTTGAACTCTCACCACCGTAGCTCGTAAATTAGTATAGACACCACTGCCTCGCTTACAAATATGGTTTCCAGTAAGAAACCGATTAATATCCAGTGGATTAAAACCGTTTCTATGCTACACTGAAAAATTGTGTATAGCATCGAATTACAGACAATTTTGCACAAATTTGAAAATAGACGTATGTTTCGTATAAATCTTCAATAAATATATCAGATGTCTATCTCTAATGGCAGCTGAGAAAGATACATTCACGAACCATCTTACTAACTGACAGACAACGTAAACTATAGAACAGCTGCGCTACTACAAAAATATGCCAACCTCTAAATTATGAAGGTTGACCAAAGCTTGGCCTCCAGGATAATTGATACTGGACACAAACGTCATGACCAATGTCAAGGCAACATTTGCCAACAGGGATAGGACAACACAGTAGGAACCAAGCTTCCATTTCAGGCTAACAGTCCTATTAATAAATGTATAAATACAGATGTATAAACAGACAACTACCTGGATCCCCCTGTTGCAGAGGACCTTTTGCTTTCTGCTCTTTTGTTGCGACTTGGATGTGTTAATATTCCCGACCCTATTGGTTGATTTTCATAACCCAATTGAAAGTCGGCAGAGGGTCCTCGCGGTATGGAGACATACAGTTATTTAACCCTTTCCCATCCATTGTTTTACTCTAATGTCCTATTAAATAAACGGGAATCTTAAAAAAACTACTATTTTTATTATCAAATTCTTGACTTTAAGTACTAGAATGTCTCTGTGTATTTCTAGCTAGTTTTCTGGTTAAACAGCATCACTCTCGATGAAACACCCGAAACAATTTATAAAGCGAAGATTTTCTATAATTTGGGTCGGTCCGTCCGTCCGTAACGTTACGTTACCGTTAAATGTTACCAGAAGTAAGTCTAATTAAAACCTGCTGATTTTTTTTACTTTTTGACAAGAAATATTTGTATGATTTAATTATCCTATTTATCCGATTTTTGTAATAATGATTTCTAGGCTATCAAGGTATAATATTGTAAGCGAGGCATCTCTTAAAAATGAAACTATGTCATATTTTCAATCTTGTTAAAATTCTGATGTTTGAGATTCGCTTTAATGGATGTTGTTATTCTTGTTTCATAAAGGAGAATTTTATTAACAAACTTAAATAACGTAATTTTTTTAAATATACTATACCTTTTATTCCAAATGGTAGCAAATACAACAGCAATACAGTAATTGAACAAGGGTAGAGAATAGATAATAAACCTGAAATAGTTATTTATTTCATCGTATTATAGACAGCTTTCCACGGATATTAAAATGAAAAATTTAATTTAGTTTAAAATTAATTTTATTAGCCCAGAGAAGCCGTAGGCCAGGGCAGAAATAATGGTATCAATTTCATGATTTTTATTTTAATATACGATGCTATACTATAACATGATTTTAGTAAGGCTGGGAACCGGTTCTTATCCAGCGGATATTAATCGGCTTCAAAGCCATACTGGAATTACAATATGTACTTTTACTTATTTGGCCGTTTCTCTCAGGGGTTAGACATACAAAAATATATAAAAAAAACTACCCTTCCCCCTATATTCAATTTATAATTAAAATTGGGAGGGGGAAATTCAGTGCTCGATTGGCAAAATACCAATTTTTAATTGTCCGTTGCAAGATTAGTTGTATTAAAATACAAATTGTATTCTAAACAAACTAATAGGTTTATGACCCTCAATGGCAATCACATAAAATAATCCATCTAAATTGATCTAATATTCAACTAGTACTAGTTTAATAAAAAATTCCATTGTCCCCCCTCCCTGAATTAAGATGCAAAGAGTACATATACAATAAATAAAATCTTACCTGAGCTCTTTGTGTGGTAGAAAAGAATAAACAAACACAAATGCAAGGGTAGGCAACAAATACCTAAAAGTAAAAATTTTCAGAATGATAATGGATATATTATCACTTGGATCTTACACCAGATTTTTATGTTGTCTAATAAAGTGAAACACGCAGCGGCTAAAATAACAATTTGCATTACCTCCCCTTCTTCTAGATGAGCGAACTAACCAATAAATAAATCAGTGTTCTTATTAAAGAATATTCGTTTTAAATCATTATTTGTTCATAAAAATGCGTTAAAGATGTATTATTTTCTGGTTTAGTCTAGATTGGGCTGTACAAAGTTACAATATCTAGTAGTACTTTATCGTCCACTAGCGGGTACGCCCCCTAGAGGCCTCTAGGGTCACTTGAGGAGGGGGAAGTCGAATTTGATAACCCAATTTCTTTTTTTGATTTTAAAAGAAAAATTTTAAAAAAATTTTGGGAGTAGCCCCCCCTCCCCTATTTTTAAATTAAGTTAAAAAAATAAAAAAAAAATTTTTTTTTGGGGGGGGAATTTTTTTCTAGGGGCGATTTTTCTTGGGAGGGTGGTGGTGCCCTCCCCCAAAATAGTTATAAACTTCCCGGGACCTATGAGAAGCTACCCTGTTAAGGTGAACCTGATCGGTTCAGCGGTTAGCAAGATCCTTCGGTACAAACAGACACACAGACCAGACAAACATCCTTTTACTATATTATAAGGATTGTTCCATCCCTGCAATAATGTGCAATCGTAAAAAATCCTATTTTAGGTTAATATAAAGCAGTCAGCTTGACAGGGTTGATATGTTGAATGTTGAGTATACAGCTTAGCAATAAGGGGGAGGTAGGTTGTGCTAAAAATTCCTAAAGGTGTGAGTTTTAAGGCTTAAAAACAGTAGTAAAACGATTATATTCATTAAATATTTAGTGAATATTTTCGTTCTACTATTGTTTTCAAACCTTAAAACTTACACCTCTACGGAATTTTAGCACAATCTAACTCCCCCTTTTATATTTAAAGATGTATAATCCAGACAAATACCTGCCCTAAGTATTGGGGACAATTTCCGTCTGAGAGCAATTGATTTTTTGTTCTTTTGTAGCAAGTCGACTGTGTTCATATTTCCGATGCAATATGCTGATTTCAAAGACCATTTTGAAAGTCGGCACAGGGTCCCCCCACCCAGTAGGTAAGGTTACATATAGCTCGTGCCCCCCTCTATTCTTTTACTTGTATGGCTTTGCTACTAAAAATATACTTACTTGAAAACTTCAGATTTTCTGGCAATGAAAGGAAATATAAAAATGGCGGGTAGAGAGGTCATCAAACTTCGCGGCAACGCAGAGTAAAAATACCTAAAATAATTTATATTCATTTTGAGCTCCCAAGAAGCCTCTAGGGACACTTGAAGTCGACCCTACAATTCAAATTTTTCTTGAGAAAAAGTAAAATATACATCCACTGGCCATTTTTCTTGGTCTTAGAGGGGTGGAGGTACCCTTCCCGAAATAACTAAACTTTGAGGGAGAACCATATCAGTTCAGTGGTTAGCGAGATCTGCCACCATCCTGTTACTTTTATATGAACATTACAATTACATAAAATAAGGATAGATATGAGAGACAAAATCACTTATTTCATGGATTAAAAATATTGGTTTAAAAGTTTGTACACTACTAGTTTAGAACTAACTAATTAAAATTCACGAAAGTACCCAAAGTTTTTAACCAACAACGAATAAGCTTACGTCGTCATTAAACTTTGGGTACCAGCGTAATTTACAGTGAATTGTCCTATCCCTCCCTGGCTATATAACAAAATCGTACTTACCACGTAAAAGGCATCACTCCCCATTCCCCACTCTTGTTAAGTATGGTATTAAAGTATAATACCTCTAAAAACACAATCGTACCAATAAGATTGAGACTTTTCTTGAATTCAATTAGGGTCCTTAGGTCCTTGCGACCGTCCATAACGGATAGCTCTGATAGGTAATTTAGACATGTCAAAATTGTCCCATCGATTAAACATGAGAATTTTACAGGTAAAATATACTATAAATACAGTATAAAAGCTTTTACAGTATGGCTTTGAAACTGATTAATATCCGCTAGATTAGAAGCTATATTTTGCAAGGTTTTGCTGAGTAAAGGACAGAAAAGCTATATTTTGTAAAAAGAATAGGACAGAAAAGCTATATTCTGTATGTGTAAAGGACAAAAAAGCTATATCTTGTAAAAGAAAAAGAACAGAAAAGCTATATATATTGTAAAAGTAAATGACAGAAAAGCTATATTGTCTTATCCCTTTCGATCCCTGTTAATAAATATAATATTGGTATGATCCCTAGTTCTGGCCACAGCCATCTCCTCCAGAAATATGAATCTACTAACACAGACACAGGTACATACACTAGAAAAATATAAGTTTTAACTTAATAAGAAGGTTTCATCATTCCAGAAATATGAGTCAACCAACACAGACACAAGTACAATATATACCTACCTACTATAAATTATTAAATGTATTATGTTTAAAAAAAAAACAATTTACAAAACAAGGACAATTATAACAAAATACCTAATTGAAATAAACTATAAACTATTATACAGAAATAACTATGTATATAATGTTTTAAAATTGTGGTGCTGTCATATGGAGTACATATGGAGTAGCTGCGCTTCATTTAAGCAAAATATTAGCATAGCAATTATGGATGATGTTCATTAGGGTGGGTCGATTTTGGACATTTTTTTTCTGAGGCTAAAGCGGGGATCTGCAAATGATTTGTATGAGTATAATACACCTCTGGATGATTTAAAATCTATCCTAAGTCTTAAAACCGCTGACGACCAGACATTCAATTGTATATCTATTTGTAAATGGGAGTTAAATTTTTTTGAATCAGAACTATGGCTTCATGGTGCTCCCAGAAATGTTTTTAAGGTTAATTTTATCTGTTGCATATCCCCTCTTTGTCTAATTCCGATATGAACCCGCCCTAATGTTCATATTTAGATACGGCCAGATTAGGACTTAATGGCTTAATTTTGTGCTTAAGTATAGCGCCTTGGCTGTTATTTTTTACCTGCTAAAGCAGAAAAACCAGAGATGAATGTTTGTTTCAATCTAATTTCCAAAGAAAAATTCAAATAAAGCTTTATAGTAAGTTGGTTGTATTTGACTGTACGTCAAACTGTACGACCGTCACTAAGAGATAGCATAAAAATTGACTGCGTCCTTCTTGTAAATTTTTAAATTTGCAATAATTTTCCATATTCTTTAGTCAAGCAATTTATTTGAGTTTCAATTTTAAATTTGAGTTTTCAGTCAAAAATTAGGAAATATTTTTGCTGGTAGGGGACCTATGAAAAGCTACACTGTAAAGGAGAAACACATCGTTTTAGTGAGATCCTTCGCTACAGACAAAAAAGCTTACTACTTTATATTATAGGATATTCTTTTGTTCGCTATCTTATTTGTAATTCAATGTTAAATTTCACTCAGATTTACGATCGAAAAATTGTGTTTTAGATATTTACTGCATATATCATAATGATATGTATTTTTCTTTCCTATCGATTGTATTTGCTTCTGCTAGATGATATATCAACATAAAACCTAGAAAAAGTGTTAATATTTAAAAAAATTTAAAAAAAAACTAGTTGAAAAGTATATATGTAGTAATACCATAAAGTACCAAATATTAAAAAATAGTACATATATTATTTCCGACTCTTTTAAAGGCCCAATACATAATCAGAGGTGAATTCTTAAAAAAAATTTGCCCCACTAATCGCTTAGTGGGGCAAAATTGTTTTCGTGAAAAATTCTCCAATATCACATAAAAAATCTACAAAAATTATATAAAATCTTATGTTCATAACCCTTCTATGATTTTGTTTATTTTTTGTAGATCTTTAATGTGATTTTGGTGGATTTATCACGAAAACAATTTTGCCCCATTGAGCGATTAGTGGGGCAAACTTTTTTTAAGAATCCACCTCAGATCAAGGTCTCCCTCCCTTTGGGCAGAGATACATATAGCTCATGTCCCCTCCATTTTTTTTTCTTTAAAAACCCCTCCCCAAAAAATAATTACCTAATAAAATAGCTAACTCTGCTCTGAATATCAAAATAGCCGCAGCGGAAAACAAAACAAATCTGAAAATATAATGATTATAGGACTGGACATCAGGGAGGAAGGGAGGGGACAATGGGCAATTAATTCAATTTTAGAGTTTTAACTTAATATCTTCAAAACCAGATATATCTGGAAAATTCCAAAAATTTAGATGGAACAATCTTTATTTGATTTGTATAATAAGAAATTATTAAACACTGAAAGAAAAGTATTTAACATTAGGTTATACTGTCTTATTTTCCTGTGAAGAGTCTGTAATTTATCATAAGAGGTATGACCTTAGTACTGGCAGTTTCTTACAAAATAATACCATAATTGGGGGTAGTTTTCATATTTGACAAGGGGTTGATTAGAATGGATAGTTACAGAAGTATCACAGTAGAATTTCTGGTTTATCCCACCCATTCTTAGAAGAAAACTATTTTGTTTAAAAACCAAAATAAACTTGTTTTGAATTTTTTTCAAATGGTCTGCTGGTATTTGTATTGGTTAATTCAGTAAGAGTTGTCTGCTTTTGGGAATAATTGTTATAGCGGCATTCTTCGCGCTGGTACCCAAAGTCTTTGAAATATGCCAAAATAATAAAAGTTGCATGTGTTCTGGTACCCAAAGTCCAAGAATGTCAGAAATATGAATTTTAGATCCATTGTCCCCTCCCTTCCTCCCTGACTGGACATACGTGGATATATTGACAGTGGAAAATTTGTCGTCATTTTAGTTTGCTAATATGGACCTCATGTAATGGTCAGTTAGTTCATCCAGTAGGATGGGGTAAAGGGGGTGAATTGGAGGGTATCGTTATTTTAGACAGCTACGAGCATTACTTTATCAGAGTTCATGAAAATCTAGTTCAACATCCAAGTAAATAATACCTATATCGTAGAAAATAATATCTCAAGAAAAATGGGTTTTTCAGAATACTGTGAGTTTTTAAAGAAAATTATTTTAGTTCAGTTGTGGATTAAAGTAAGAAAACTAGGAGTCACTAACCGAGAGACGTCCAGGCATCTTATATTTAGGGGGGTAAAATGAAAGGTTTCAAATGTTTGAGGGGTTTAATCTAAAACAATTAGAGGGGTAAAATAAGGAGTCTTAACCCTTAACGGTCCGGTTTTTTCTATCTCATTTTCTGTGTGTGAAAGATGAAGAGCCCAAACTGCTTGACTTTTTAAGTATGGATATGACACATAACTGAGAGTTGGAATTTTTTAATATCTCCATCCTGGCGGGCACAGGATGCCAGCAAACCTGGCAGGGTCATCCAGGTAAAGAACAAAAATATTTTTTTTGACTTAAACAAAGCATTTTATCTTACCAAAATACTAAAATATCCTCTAGTAGTACATCCTCATATTAAATACAGGTGTTCAAGTCAATATCAGGTTCCAGGTATGATCCTGCAGGTCCTGATCCTCCAGGTCTCCAGAAATCTTTAAAAGGCTCCTGTGGCCGCAATTTTGACTTAGAGACTTCAAATTTTAAACTTAAGCTTTTCTTGCATGTCTACATAATGTATTAAAATTTCATAAAGATCCGCAGCCGTTTTCCCGCCGACCGTCGACTGCGGCGGCTGGAAGCTGCCAAGTAGAGCTGCGGCCGCTGAAATTTATGTTTTGATATTTCAAATATAAAATTTACATAAAAAATAAACATTTTCTGCAAAAAGAATTTTCTTCTAGCTTCAAAAATAAAAAAAAATCTAAGAGGATAATACCACCTTTTTGTATTTTGTTGAGCATATCCAGTTAAGGCAGGCAACACCAGGCCTAAAATTAAAAACTAAATTGAAACACTGATTAAGTAGTTGATAGGTACATAAAAATCGGTTAAGATACAATGGTGCTTTCATCAAATCAATTCTTGACTACTTAATGAAAACACCCCTTTATTTATAATTATTTTTTTAAAGTGGAGGAAAGTACTTTTTGGATTCGGGTTGCTTTTTACACCACCTAACAAATTTTAAATTTATTTAAAATTAGGGGGAGGAGTTTCTGTGATTGCTAGGCACTTTAAGGAAACCGCCGTAACATCAAAGACACGAGCCACGGATTAATGTTTCATATAATCAGTTAAATCGTAATATATAAGTTTCTTAATATAAGACCATTTAGAATTGTGAAAATGGCTAGATTATGTATTTAAAACCTTAATATTAAAATCATACCATCATGGGATAGAACATTTTACTGTAGTAAACTGATACCTATACATTCTAATGATATTAAACAAAACTACCCCTTCTTTTGATCAAAATTATTAGTTCTAAAGTATTCACTAGTTTGGAACCAACCAATCAAAATCTAAAGTTTTGAGCCAACAAATAAGACAACGTAATTTAAAACATTGCATTGGGTACCACTACCAGTATAATTTACTAGCTAACTGACCTAATGCAAATATATTGGGCAGAGGTCGGGAAGAATAGAAAAGTAGATGAAACTGTGATACAGTCAGTACCATCATCCAGAATTTTACTCCATAATACCTGAAATTAGACGAACAATTAAAACCTATCGAAACACAATAAGGTGAAAATTTTTTGAATTATCTATCTTTTTATAGTCTTACTAGCGGCTGTACCCCTAGCATCTAGGGGCTCTGTATTCAAAGGGGTTACAAATAGCCTAAAACCATCATGGGACCTATGAAAAGCTTACCATTAAATAGAGAACCTATCAGTTCTACAGTTATTAAGCTTAAGACAAAAAAAACCTTAGTACTTTATATAATAGGAAAACAGCTAACTTTTCACGTTAAGAGAAGAAATTTTTTTTCTGAAAACAATAGTTATATAAGCAATAAGGGAGGGGAGCGGTGGGAGTCGTCCCTCACTTCTAATATTAGTTCTAAAGAGAAAAATCTATTTTTTATAGAAGGAGGGGGATGGGGTGGGGGTCATTTTCTCGATGTTATTTTTCTTGGGAGGGTGTAGACTGTAGGTACCCATTCTCCAAAATAGCTATACACCCTGGACCTATATATAAGCAGCTAAACTGTAAAAGACAACCATATCGGTTCAGCAGTTAGCGAGATCTTAATCTACAGACACACAGACAGACATCCTGTTACTTTTAAACAAGGATTACCTTGGGTTTTTATTAAGTTGTGTGGAGAAGTTGACAAGACATTGAACTATTCTTGTGGCTAAGACAATCCGCACTGAATAAATATAGTAGTAAGTAAGGAAGGATTCAAACTCTAGACCTCATTAATTTTCTTGAAAAATGGATGTAGAATATACGTAGATTTAATGACAGGGCGAAATTTTCGCATTTTTAGGTTGCTAGCATGGACATGATTCATTGCCCAGTTCGTTTATCCACTAGGTGTGGAGGGAATGAGGTAAAGGGGTAGATGGGAGGGTTCGTTATTTTAGACAGCTACAAGTTTCACTTCAAAGTGTCAATTCAAAATCACAATAAATCAATTTTTATAAAATATATCAATGCTGTCTTTTCTAATTTTGAATCGGATTTTTTTTTTGGTGGGGGGGGGGATAAATAAAAAACTTGAAAGTTACACCTGAGTACCTAAACTATTTGCATTAATATGTATTAAAAGATAAAGTTGAGGCTACCAGCTAAATCTTAGGTGTCACCTCCAAATATTTTAATCCATACAACAAAGGGGGACAAAATAAGAATAAAATATGGGAAGCGCTTCCCTGAAAATTAAATTCTTACCTGCATATTGAGTTCCCAGTTTGGAGAGATTGAACAAAAACTTTGAAATCCACGCAAATATAGAAACAGCTAAAATAAGGACAATATTTTGTCTATAAGCAAGGGCGTCCAAGCTTTTTCATTTGGGGGAGGGGGGCGGTTTAATCACCCCTTTATCCCCCCCCCCATTGGACGTCCATGTCTATATGATAAACAAAAATATGGGTAAGTTTGTAACAGTCAGAAATTTTAGTGTGCGAGAGTGCTGTCATTGACACTTTAACGTCAGGTCCAACAACCAAGGATAACTCTTTGATTGCACGACCTTTGTCTGAAAATCTTAACTATACATGGTAATGAGTTGCAACTGTTTACTTTTGGACCAAGGCTTTTCTCATAATTTTTCAATTAATTTTGGCCATGCCCATCTGACATAGTAGCAGCAGCTGGAACCATTTTCAACGTCTTTAGTTATGACGCGGCGTTATTGAGCCGAGATTTGAACTCATCACCTCAAGGTTCGGATGCGCTACGTGTTAAGCCATGGTCACGCGTTTTCAACAAGTAAACCCCGGACCACAGTATACGCAGATATAAATTATTCAGGGATCTCAAGGGATAAGACAATGGCCGATAAATTCATGTATATCTCCGTTGATGAAACAAAAAATTACCCTTTTTGTAGATAGTGGTTGAAACACTCAATAAACCAACCAATCAAAACTCCAAAATTCCCCAAAGTTGTTAAGCCAACGAATAAGAAAAGGTTATTTTAAAACTTTGGGTACTAGTGCAAATATACAGCCCATTGTCCCCTCTCTATCTGAAATTACCTAAAGGTCCCAGGAAAGTTCTGGGAACGACGCCAGGAAACTGGTGATGATCATACTTGTCCAGGTCTCGGCTGTGGTACAGGATGTCATGACAGGCCTAAATGTTTAATGTCAGGGATTAGAGAGGGGGAAATGGGCTGTTTATTACACTAGTCCCCAAAATGTATAATAACATTTTCTTATTTGTTGAATTAACAACTTTGGGGACTTTTTATCGAATTTTGATTGGTTTGTTAATAAGTGTCCAAACGTTTCAACCACGAAATGTAATCTATAAAAGGGGTAGTTTTGTGTATCATCATTGGGGATGTACATCAAATTATCGTGGTTTGTCTTATCCCTTTAGATCCCTGATTCAATGTTCATTAGCTTTCTTGCACGATATTTATCTAGAGCTCTAGACTAAGCAATCTATTATTATGTATAGTAATAATTTTGTGCCTTCTAACTTCCATACACAAAAGGCATGTAAAGAGGACTATCCACGAACCAGAGCAAGTGATTCTAAGCATCTTCCAACATTAACCCATAGTATTTTTTTAGTGAATATACTAGTTTTATGTTTAATATTTGCTTTATCGACTAAAAAGTTAGGTTTCACCATGGTTTTATATGAAAAAAACTTTGAAATGTAAAGCAATTTTTAGAGCAATATCATCAAATGATTTGTTGAGTTCAAAGGACAAAATAAAATAACACTGCAGAAAAGCATCAAATGTTGTAAATTGCAAAAGTTCATTAATTAAACTGTATACAAGTTACCAACCCTTTTTCTAAATATACATTTTAATCAAAATAATATACTTTTGTGTTAAAGCTATTAAACAACAGTTTGAACTCATCAAAACATTCGATGATATTGCACCAAACAATGCTTAACATTTCAAAGTTTTTTCATATAAAACCATGGTGAAACCTAACTTTTTTGTCGATAAAGCAAATATTAAACATAAACCTAGTATATTTACTAAAAAAAAACCATGGGTCAATGCTGGAAGATGCTTAGAATCACTTGCTCTTGTTCGTGGATAGTCCTCTTTATCGTCTCTAGCATGACGCATTTCATGCATAATAGTTATTTCTCGCATCGTATTATATAGAGTTTTCAGCGGATATAAAAATGTACAACTATAAGATTAAAACCAATTTTGTTAGCCCCGAGAAGCCGAAGGCACGGGCTAAAACAAACTGGTTCTTATCTTAGTAATAATTGTACATTTTTATATTCGTAGAAAGATACGATACAAGATGTTTCAGTATAGTTTGGAACCAGTTCTAATCCAGCGGATATTAATCGGTTTCGAAGCGATACGGGAATAACCTTTCCGCCAACTTGCAGGCATAAAGTTTACCTGTATGTTAAAACTCTCCTCAACTTTAGTGTAGGGACTGATGAATATTTGTCCATAAGCAACAAGATACACAAGTATTTCTAGCAACTTATCTCTAAATAACAAGGATGACAATATTCAGAAAAGCTAAGATTAACAAGTGGAGAAGTTATAATTATATGACACATTTTATCTTTCATGGGGACGATTTCTCTTGTGAGGGTGGAGGTAACCTCCAACAAAATCGTTGTAAACCTACCCTGGACCTATAAAAAGCTACAATAAAAATGAGAACCATGTCGTTCAGTAGTTAGCGAGATCTTTATCTCGAGACAAACAATTTTAATATAGGAACCAAAAAATTTTGTCAAAAAAGTAAAAAATATAAGTTCTTTTAAATGGACGTGCAAACTCTCTTGTAACAATTATAGAGTTGCTGTGCTTCTAAGTCGTACCTTACTATTAAAGAAATCAGCATGCAAAGTTTGAAATCGATAAGACAATTCTAACCTGTTTCAATTAACGAAAAGAGCTAACCGTTACGGAAGTATGGACCGACCCTAATTATAGAGAAGCTTAGCTTTTAAAAATACTCACAAGCTGAATATCATTTTAAATCATTCTAATTCTGAAATTAGCATAATATTTTAATACTGATTAAAGCAACATACAATTATTAATTGAACTGGGTGCTATAATATTTATTTTTATAAATGCATATTACAATAAAAATATCACAATATAAGCGAAGTGTTACACAAAGATAGGATAAAGTAAAAAAATATGAAACAAAAATTATTTATTTAGTAGTAGGAATAAAGTTAGTTGAAACAATGGAATGTTTGAGAAAGTTACATACTTAGTGTTTAATTTTCCCCCAAACTGTTTTAAGCCAACGAATTAAGACCGAATTTTGTAAAATGTGAAGATTTATTTACAGCCCTTGTCTCCCATTCTTATTTTTATTACCTACACTATTGGCTAAGCCCCTTGCATATAGGGGCTCTATATGCAACGATTTTTAGAATTAGCCAAAAACAATTCCAATAAAAAAGTCCAATTGGTTCAGTAGTTATTGAGATCTTCAGCTTCAAACAAACAAAAAACTGACTACTTTACAGAATAGGGTAAATGTGCAACAACCAAGAACAATTATGTCCATAAGTGAAGCAACCATAACAAGCTAACTTTTAAAAAATTAATAAAGAAAAGCAAACTGTAATAAGACAATAAAATATAATTTAAACAAATAGACATATATCTCTGGTGTAAGCGTATTGACATGCGTGAATGTGTGAGAAGAATGGATTTAGAATATATGGTTACTAGGACAGGGGAAAAATTGTCGTCAATTTAGGTTGCTAACATGGACATCATTTATTCGTCAGTTCCTTCATTCTGGAGGAGGAGAGAGAGAGGGGATGGAGTCAAGGGGGTGGATGGTTGGGGGACATTATTTTAGCCAGCTACAAGTTTAAATTTATTAAAGAACATGATAATCTAACATCCAAGTAATAATAAATTCATTGTTTGAAGAGTGTGTGTGTGTGTGTGTGTGTGTAGTGTTTTGAGTACAAAGAGAGAGACCAAACGTCTTAACATAACATATATACCTATAGTGTTTCTTTGCTGTAAAATAATAAAATTATTTTAACAAGAAAAAAGTAAGTAGGTATATCAAATTATTTGTGAAAAACTATGCATTGTTTATAATTTAACTTAAAGATTTTAGTATTTTTAAATACAATGTTATTTTAAAGCAAGCTAAAAAGAAAATTTTCTTTTTCTATCATAGTTATTTATCGCATCGTATTATAAACATTTTCCCGTGGATATTAAAAAGAAAGACTACAAGATTTTTTTGCCACTCAGGGCTACCGGTAACAAAACTGGTTTTAAATTTTTTTTATTTCATTATTCGCGGAAAATTGTCTGTAATACGATGCTATACATGATTTTTCAGTATGTCTGAGAATCTGTTCTAATCCAGGGGTTATAAGTCATAGTCATACTGTAAAGAACATTTCTGTAAGAATCATTGGTCTGTAGCTTGGAGAAAATCTTGAATATTACTCCAGCCAGGCACAGAGTCATTTTTACTCCAGTTTGGTGAGGGCTTGTCAGAGGCCAGCCAGTTAAAATCACCAACCTTTAAATAAAATATGATTAGAATTCACAAAAAAAAATTCCTTTGGATTTAATACCAGGAATCTAATGGGATAAGGCAATGGCTGATAAATTGATGTACATCCCCAATGATGATACACAAAATTACCCCATATGTAGATTAAAATTAGTGGCTGAAACGTTTGAACAATCAACTTAAATAATCGAAGTCTCCATATATAACTTTGCGGACTAGTGTAATAAACAGTCCATTGTCCCCTCTCTCCCTGGATAGATAGATACCTGGCTCCAGTGGTTAACAGATTTCTGTAGAGTGGATGTGGTCCAAGTTTTCTCAGGAATCCACTCTAAACCAGGATGCATTCCAAACCTAATCAAATATGTATAGCTGTTACTAGCAACATTAGAGTAAAACAATAGAGGGGGAAGGGGTTAAATAACTGTATGTCTCTTTCCCGAGGACCCTGTGCCGTCTTTCAATTCAGTCTTTGAAAATCAACGAATAGCGTCGGGAACATTAACACAGCCAAGTAGTTACAAAAGAGCAGAAAGCAATTTGCTAGCAGGCGAAAAAAATCCCTAACAGGGGGATTCAGGTAGTTGTCTTTTTAATCTTTACTATAAAGGGAAAAGTAGGTTGCGGGTAAAATCCGTAAAGGTTGTGAGTTTTAAGTTAAAAACAGTAGAAGAACGATAAAAATTTATGTTAACTTTTAAAAAAAATTGTTGTCTATAGTTCTTTTCAATAAGAAATACACATTTTTAGTGAATATTATCGTTATACTACAATTTTTAAGCCTTAAAACACACACTTTTACGTATTTTACCCGCAACCTACTATTCCCTTTATTCTGGCAACTACCTA
The DNA here is from genome assembly GCF_053477335.1 of Acartia tonsa. NCBI lineage: Eukaryota > Metazoa > Arthropoda > Copepoda > Calanoida > Acartiidae > Acartia > Acartia tonsa. The sequence continues at coordinate 15,116,515 of NC_137271.1, read as the reverse complement.
TAAACCACTAACTACAAGTATTAAAAGTTATTGAGCCAACCAAAACGACTAAGAATTTTTAAAACTAATTTAATATTTGGTCCAATATCTCCTCTCTCCCTGGACCTACCTTAGCTTGGAGCAATCTTCAATGATAGCTTTAGAGGTGACATGGATGTAGAAGTCTGTTTCAACTGTGTTGTGAATCCTAAAATAAACAAGGATGAAAACGTCTATATATGCGAAGCTCAAAAAAGTATACGGTAGGGTTGATTAATATTCGGCATAAAATCCCCGGCTTAAAGGGGGGAAGGGTGAAAAATATAGAAAGAAGGAGGGGGGGGGGGGGGGGGTGAAAAATAGTATAGTGAAAAAAACAAAGATAATGGAAAATATGTGAAAAATCATCAAAAAAAACACTTTTCCTTTCATTTACAGACAAAAATAATCTAAGAAAGGTGGGAAATTTAATTTTAACTAGGTAATTTTGACAAACATACCTATGATTGACTGCACTAAATCATATTTTAGAAATATTATTCCATAATAGAAAAAAATCATTTAAAAATATTTTCTAGTATATAAACTAGGGTTGGCAATCCGCCGAATTTTTGGTTCGGATTCGGATTCTAGCCCCTACAGAGGACATTTTCTAGCTCTTACTTTACTTAACCTAACCTAAGCATGAAGGGCTACTGTGAAAATAAAATATCCCCCAAAAAATTGGGATGCTACTCATCATTTTACTTGTAGTTAAAGAACAATAAAAAATACTTTTTTGGTTTTTGTCTGTCACATTCTAAATAAAAAAATTTGTAAGTGCTACAAAAGTCATAAAAAATAACAATTCGAATCCGTTTTTTAAATTGAGGATTCGGATTAAAAAATTGGAAGGTTTGCGGATTCGGATTGCCAACCCTAATATAAATATTTAGACTTCATTATAGACGCTTAATACATGATGTGATTGTGTAATAATAACGATTTACCCATATTTTATAGTCCCCGTAGGGTTTAACCTAACCTGAGTTGCTGTGCTGAGAGTAGTAGGGTTGAGTTGCAACAATTTTCTATAAATATTGATGAGGAAACAGGTCCACCAAATATCCGACAATTCCTTAATTAAATGAATAATGTAAAAATGGATCTAGGATATATGTGGATAAAATGATAGGGGAAAATTTCTCGTCAATCTCACTTGCTAACAGGACCTCATTTATTCCTCAGTTCATTCATCCAGAAAGAGTTGATGGGGTTAAGGAGGTGGATGAGGGGTATCTGTTTCGGAACGCAATGCCTAGCCGTTCTCGAAATCTTATCTCGAAGCCCTCCGAATGACCAACATAGTGAAGTTTACGAATGTGTATTTATTACCATGAAAACAGTAAGTCTAAAACAAAAATATAAGAATTAATTACATAAAATTAATTGTTATTATTTTGTAACATCGAGGTTGCGTGATTTTAATTTAATAAAAAATATGGATTTTCTAAAAAACTTAAAATTGGCACAAATCATATTAAATCGCATCAGAAATTGATAATTTTAGAATAAAATAATCAATAATATAAAAGTAAATATTCGTATATCAAAACTTAGCAGTTAAATGGTCTATTTGCTGAAAAATTAATGATTTAAATTTCTTCATAAAATTGTACCATTCTACGCTTATTTTCAAGAATTAAAAGATAAATTCTTACCACATATGATGTCAAACTAAGCAGGAAGGCTTATTTGAGATCTTCCACGTATCAGAGCGCATGTATATTCAAGCAATACATTATTTTCATTCACGTAGCTCCTCACATGGGAATCATCAAAGGAAAAGTGCGCGTCTCTTTTGTTTGTTTACAAGCCACGCGCGGAGATAGTTAGGAATGCCGCATAACACACTCATTCTCTGGGGAATTCTGGTGTAAGGAAAAAAGGGATTAATGGGTTCGAACTTGCCGGGGAATACAAGAAATACATACCGACACACACCCGTCTATTCACTGGGAATCAAACACAATACCTCATCTTTGCAATATACGTGCAGACAGTGTCCACGAAATCACAATCTCATAACGCATAAATTACAAGAGTTTAAAATGTCATGGCCATAAGGCCTAAATTGGTTATGGAAACTTACGAATACCACAACAACTCAAACCGCCTCAGCTACCACATAAGGACAGGAATAAGGAATGGGAAAAGCATTCAACATTCATGAATTGCACATTTACCACTCACACATCTCATTATATCATGGCCTCATAATCTCAATAAAATTAGAATTACAGACCATGTAATTACATGAATTAATAATCATTAGTACCTAAACTTCAATTAGGTACCTACATAATAAAATAGGTAATGATTTTTATACTAAAAATCGCATCGATAATTAAATAATCAACTCAAACTTTTTTCATCAAAAGAAAGAAAGATTAAATAATAACATTTCTTCTACTAAATCTTTTTGCTAGAAAAGAAAAGTAAAATTGCATAAAAAACTTCTCAATAATTAGAAATTTTCTTCGACAGAAAAATAATTGTGCTTACATCTAAACATTTTTCAGATAAGATAAGTAAGATCCTTAAATCTAAACATGTTTTAATAAAATAGATACTTAAATCTAAATAAAATATGACTGTAAAAAATCATCAAACTTCGGAAAATTAAAATTTCATAATTTTAAATCTTCGTGAATCAAAATTGCGTAAAATTAAAATTGCAATTGAAATATGCAAATTAAATTTACTAAAATAAAACAAAAGCTCAACGTAAGAAAAGAACTTTTCTAAAATGCTGAATCTTCAATTTCTCTCTGTTTTAAGAAGAAAGCAACATATACATATTCATACAGTCATAATTAAAGGCAATCTAGGCCTCAGTTAGAATGAATCCCTCAAGATACAAACTAACAATGTCCATCAAATAATAATAAATGCCTTGTTCCAGCTATCCTGTTGGACGTTATGACTTTCCATCACAACTTTTGATACTGCATAATTTCTAACAGGATTTCTGGCGCAGGGCTGCATCAACTGAAACAAACATAATTAGTGATGTTTAATTCAAATCAAAAATAAAAAGAATCATGAAATAATTCAAAGAACTTTTAAATTCATCAATCAAAGCAAATCAAAATTAAAAATAAAATATTTTATGCTTTAGTTTTGCCGTTTTGCGTCGGGCCTGGCCGAGGAAATAGAGCTTAGGTACGTCGTAAAGCGGTCTTATTAAGCTAAATTCTACGAAAATCAAGAATCTACTTAGTTCATCGCGAAAAAAATCTGCATTTTTCTTTAGGTACATCAGATCAAAGGTAAATAGTAATAATTTTAATATGCATGTAATATTAAATTATTTATGTGATTGTAATAAATCTTAAAGAAATATTTAAATGATGTAAAAATCTCATTTTGTTAATTTCTTATCATATCAAATTTCAATCCAACAAGGATAAAAATGTTTATATCTGCGTAGGTACCTAGGAAACTTTCCTCGAAAAAATCCCAGGTCTCGGAAAGACTTAAATCATTGAAAGAACTTGCGAAAACGTATAAAAAACTTAAGTTTGCATTTCAAATGAAAAAAATCTTGCATCGATTTGAAAGTTTAAACGAAATTGTATCAAAAATTGCGTTTTTTGTCTTTCGAAAAAAAAATCTGATAAATCTACCAAAAAAATAAAAAATCAAAGTTAAACAAGAACGATACTTATACTAAACTTTGGGTAGATCAATCTTCAGAAGACGTCTTGCGGAAGTCTCGTTATCTGTGGCGGCTGCGTCGTCTGATAATTTGTATTTGGCAACCACGGTCCTTCCACCTGGGCGCACTTCTTGAACTCGTCCCAGTCTAAACTTCTTCATCAAACTTGTGCTGTCATCAACAAGCACCACATCTCCTGGCTCGAGCAGCACCTTGTTGCGGCGCCACTTGATGGACTTCAACAGCTCGGGCATGAGCTGCTCCTTGTACACCTGATGGAACTGCCTGGTCAACTCCTCCAAGTTCTCCAACCTCCTGGTAATCGGTTCCTTGCAACCGGTTTCAAACGTACAGATTGCATCATTCGTCCTGCCTCCAAGCAAATCAGCAGGTGAAATTATTCTCCAGGTATTGACGTCTTCTCCTGCAGTGGCATACGTCAATGGTTTAGAATTCAGCACTCTAGCTGTCTCAGCACACAACACCAACAAATCATTGAAGGTTACGGTAGCACCGGCCAACTTTCTGTTCAACACCCGCTTGACCAGCCCAACCTGTCTCTCCACAGTGCCAACGAATGAATGTGCAGCTGTGGGCACAAGATGCCATTCAAAATGCATCCTTGTATCCTTCAAAAGTTCATCTAGAATGCGTTTGGTACCAGCCATATTGGTACCACGATCAGTAGTAACTCTTCTTGGCATGTTGTAAAATGCCTGAAGTTTTCTCAAGCCGACCAGCACGGCTTCAGTTGAATAATCTGTCAAAACATCAATAAACACAGCCTGTGTAAATCTACAAGCTACTATCAACAACCAGACTTTGTACTTTGTCTTGGTATTCCTGGTGCCAACGCCAGGTTTCACAACTTCTATGGGTCCCGCAAGGTCCATGTGTACCTCTTGGAAGGGCACTGACGGCTCCACACGGTCTGGCAGGATATTAGCCATTGCGGGACTCGAACGCTTGGCATACTCAATGGAACATGCAGCACAATTCTTGACCACTTTCATAGCCTCCATGCGGCCATGTGTGATCCAAGCATATCTTCGGCTTTGCGCCAATGTCTTACGATGGCCTCCATGGCCTAGCTCATCGTGAGACTGTTGAAGGATGAGCTTTGCCAGCCTGTTGTGGCGGCTAAGCAAGACAACACCTGGGCTGTCCTTCATAACTTTCCTCGGGCCTCCAGCTGCGGCCTCAAGAGCTTCATCACCTCTGGCGGCCATTTTGAGTATTGTAAATGACCGAAGAGGAAAACATCCATCATGACCCACTATGGGCCAACAAACCTGGACTTTGTGATGATACGGTTGAAGAGAATCGAACTTCCCCTCGGCGTCCATGGTCATCTCCTTCTCTTGGTTGAAGGATGTCAAAAACAGGTCACAAACAGAATCCAAGTAAGTGTTTGTGAAAGTATAGTTCTCATAATACCTAGAACTATCATTGTTGCTACCACCATCCTCATTTGTTGCAACACCACGTTTCTTAACAAGTAACAACTTGAAACAGTTGGCAGCCTTAAGAACTGCAGATACAGTCCTTCTTGCCTGCCTGTAGGTCCTCCTTGCCAGCGACCTCCAGAAATCATTGTCCACCATTTGTGTGAACATTACCTTGAGCTTCGCCATCTTTGGATTAAGCTCACTCTCAGGAATAGATGCGTTAACCTCACCCGCCGTTTTAACGGGCCACTGGTCCTGTTCCAGGTGCAACCAGCTTGGACCTTCCTGGTATGTAGATCCAGGTTGTACATCCTCAATTGTACACAAACCTCGCGTAGCTAAATCCGCAATGTTGTGTTGGGTTGGAACCCATCTCCAATCTTCAGGGCTCATCAACTGTTGTATTTCAGAAACACGATGACTGTTGAAAACATTTAGCATAACACTGTCACTGGATAACTGCGCCAGGGCACAGCTGCTATCACTAAAAAATACTTTGCCAGAGATGCTGAATGGTAGGGCTCTGACAACTGTATCCACAAGCCTTGCCAAGATTAGGCAAGATAGCATTTCTAACCTCGGTATAGACTCTATCTTAACTGGTGCGACACGTGACTTGGCGCAACACAAAACTACATCAAATCCTCCAGCAACTGGCCATCTCAGGTAGGTGATGGCTGCATAGGCTGAGCTTGATGCATCACAGAAACCAATTACCATTGGAAGCCCCAATGGCTTATCAGGAACCATCGAACGTCTGAATGACACATTTCCAAGTGCCGCCCTGTCCTGGAGGCTGCTCACGAACTCTGACCTCAACTCTCCAGGTATGGAATCATCCCAGTCACATCCATGTATGCAAACTGAGCGTAGACATAGCTTGGATTTAAGCAGCAATGGTGCTGCTAGACCCAAAGGGTCATATAGCTGTTGTACGATTCTCCAAACTTCTCGTTTAGTTATCGCTTCAGGTAGACTTCTCCAGAGATCCTCCAAGTCCAGGTCTTCTAGTAACTTTCTACCCTTTATCTTCGCGCCGTGGTTGGCTCTGACAGGCAAGAACAATATATCCTGTTTTGGGACCCAAACAATGCCCAAAACTTTCACACTGTCAACATCATCTCCAGAATAAATAACAGATTTAAATCTGAAATTTCCAGGTTCAATCATCTGTTCCAGCTCTCGGACCAGCTGGACAGCTTCAGGTTTACTGTTATGACCGCTTAAACAGTCATCCACGTAAGTACAAGTCTCCAATTTCACAGAAGGAGGATCTTGATACAACACAAATTCAGATCTGAGTGGCTGCTGAACATCTCTCCACACATCTTGATGGGCTACAACATCAGAACCTCTAATCTTCTCAGATCCATAAACATCATGAACATCCTGCAGGGATCTTCCACCAAAAATACGACCAGTGAGTCTGAGGGCGGTCACGGCCATATCGCCGGCGAGGGCTTCACCAAAATTAACGGTTCTGGTGAGATAAACCTCCGGCTCTCCATCAACTGTATCAGCAAAAAATACACGTTTCAGCTGAGAATCTTCATAGGTAGCTAACAAACTGTTATAAAACTTCTGGATATCAGCCACAAGTGCACACTTGTAGCTTCTGAACCGAATAAGATTATGCATAAGGGAATATAATGGAACTGGCCCGTCCATCATAATACTGTTGAGACTCAACCCCTTGCAACAGAGGCTACTGTTGGCGCATATCCTCAACGGCGTGGAGATACTTTCTTTATATGCACATACCAGGCTCGAATAATACACAGGCCCAGTATAAGACAGGTCTTCTGGCGACGCTTTTGTATACACGCCACGAGAAACAGCTTCATTGAACACTTGGCAGAAAGTATCGTATTCGCCCTTTTTGACCATTCTTTGCCGGTCACGCAGGCAAATCTTGTACGCCTGCTCTGAGTTATCAAACAACACACTTGGCGGCGTCTTATAAGGATATGAAGCCGTCCAGATACGGCTCTCAAGATCCAGCGTCAAACCTTCTTCAATCAGCTGCCGCTTGCGCACGTCCAAGGCGGACTGCCCGGCGGCAATGGCAGCGCAATGGCGGCAGTTCTTACAGCCGCTGCACATTGATGGCGGCTGTATTCCCAGACTCTCCGTGGAAAGGAACTCCATCTTGCTGACCTCTAGCTTAGTAGCTTTACAAGCGACAGGATTAGCAACAGTCCTGCCGTCCGCAGACACAACTAGATAACCTGTACCAAATAAGCTTCTGTACAGTCTAGAATCACCAACCATTTTATCTGCACACGGGAACATAGCTGGTGTCAGATGACCGATAAGAACGTCAATCTTACCGTCAACCTTAGAGAAATTATCAGGCTTATTATCGAAAATCTCGGCGGCGGCTGCAGGATCAATAGACCGTAACCCTTCTTCAGTACCAATGCTGGGCACTACCGCCGCCTCCAGAATATGGCAATTCCGGTTGCGGTCAACCAAGCAGATTTTAACTGTAGGACATGCTTGGCTCTTTCCATCTGCCAAAGAAATAGTAGCTGTGCGACCAGTTGATGGCAACTCTAACTTCTTGGCGATACTTCTAGAAATCAATGTGAGATTTGCTCCACTATCCCACATTGCATTGACGGTGACTTGGCGATTGTCAGCCGCCACAGCTGGTAACTGCTGCAACATCAGCATATAATTGTTCTTGCTGAACAATTGTGATTCATAAACTGCCGCAACTTGTCCACCAGCAACAGACTCATGTAATAAACTATTATGAGGCTGGTTGCAGCTGTCTATGGTACAGCTGCCAAGTCTATCGGCCTTAGGGCAATCAGCAACCCTGTGTCCCTTTTGCAAGCAAAGCAAACAGGCGCCGATTTTCTTGATAAAGTTTTTACGTTCAGGAACAGACAGATCCCTAAACTTAGAACACTTAAACAACAAGTGTTCAGAACTGCAACCTTCCGACGGGCAAGGCTGTTTCTTCTTGGTCTTTGCTGGAGACCCAGGTTTACCTACGGCTGTAGCTGCTGCCGCAGGATTACCCTTCTTCTTAGAGGGGGTGTCCATATCAGTCGAGCACCGCATTAAAATAGCGCCCCTCTGCTCCTCGATAATCTGCATCAACTTTGGCACATTTGGGACGTCCATTGAGCCCAATGCCACATTAAGCTTATCTTGAAAATCTCGAGGTAACTTCTTGGATAACATCTCCAGAAGGATCACGGTCAACCACTGGCTTGTGGTAACTTCATCATCTTCATCATCTTTAGTCAGCTGCTCCAGCTGGCTAACTGCACCACCGAACTCTGCTAACACAGTCACAATCTGGTTGGAGTCCGACGGCTTAGACTTTTTCTCCCATTGGTTGAAAAGGCAGAGCATCTGACGTGTCTTAGACTTGAAACGTGAGTCAAGGTAAGCCCACTGAGATTCATGCGATTGAATCTGAGTTAATTGGAGTCTCAGCTCTTTATTTTTACAGACTTTCTCACTGCTCAACAATAACTGCAAGTACGACGGGTCCTGTCCTACAGTAAGCTTTTTAAAATTGTCCTTGAAACTTACGTAGGATGCTTCCTGGCCGTCGAAGGAGGGGAGAAGACGTTCATCAACACGATTCATATATCCTGGCGTGAACATAGAACCGGTGGCGAACTGTGATGTGCCAAACGGTGACACAAATGGCGGTGCTGTCGAGGCACCCGCCGTCGTCGTGGGTGGCTTCATAGGTTCAAGCTTAACCTCAGCCAATTGTTTCATCAAAGCAGACAAAGTGTTTATAATTGGATCGGGTAAGGGAAAATATGACCCTTTAATAACTTTCACAATCTTCAAGCATCGATCATATAGTTCAGCCTGATGGTTAGGCAAATTATCACCAACTAAATCAACAACACTTTGAATGTCACTAAGCTCTTCTATAGCATCAAGAGCATCTTTCAAAGCACTATAGTCTTTTTGCACAGTAACTATATCAGAATAAATGTCACTAAACTCATCAAGCTCTTGGATTCTCAACCCAAGCTTGCTAAAACCGACCATGATGCTGTCAAATGTCTCGAACTTGTCATGGACAAGGATTGACTCCTTAGTGAGATGTCTAACGTCAAGTTCTGAAGTATCACTGACCAACTTCATCACTCTACTTAGCTCACTGGTTAGGGCCTCAACGGCTGGACGCAGCTGCTTTCCCAATTGTTCACCTTTATTCTTTTTAGGACCCATGATTTTCACTAAAGTTAACTGTACTGATTATGACTATAATAATGTGTGGTAAGGTATCACAACCAACACATTCACAAAACTTCACAGATTCTTCTTAGCTGCATCTGTTCTGTCTTGTTTTCATTGTTTCGGAACGCAATGCCTAGCCGTTCTCGAAATCTTATCTCGAAGCCCTCCGAATGACCAACATAGTGAAGTTTACGAATGTGTATTTATTACCATGAAAACAGTAAGTCTAAAACAAAAATATAAGAATTAATTACATAAAATTAATTGTTATTATTTTGTAACATCGAGGTTGCGTGATTTTAATTTAATAAAAAATATGGATTTTCTAAAAAACTTAAAATTGGCACGAATCATATTAAATCGCATCAGAAATTGATAATTTTAGAATAAAATAATCAATAATATAAAAGTAAATATTCGTATATCAAAACTTAGCAGTTAAATGGTCTATTTGCTGAAAAATTAATGATTTAAATTTCTTCATAAAATTGTACCATTCTACGCTTATTTTCAAGAATTAAAAGATAAATTCTTACCACATATGATGTCAAACTAAGCAGGAAGGCTTATTTGAGATCTTCCACGTATCAGAGCGCATGTATATTCAAGCAATACATTATTTTCATTCACGTAGCTCCTCACATGGGAATCATCAAAGGAAAAGTGCGCGTCTCTTTTGTTTGTTTACAAGCCACGCGCGGAGATAGTTAGGAATGCCGCATAACACACTCATTCTCTGGGGAATTCTGGTGTAAGGAAAAAAGGGATTAATGGGTTCGAACTTGCCGGGGAATACAAGAAATACATACCGACACAGTATCGTTATTTTAGCCAGCTGCGAGTATTACTTTATCAGAATACATGAAAATCTGGTGCAACATCCACGAAATAATATATCGATTAGTTATCTAAAGCCTATGGGTGGGCAGAATCACAAGGAAATGATTGAAAGAAACAAAAGGATTTACCGTCTTCTGAAAATTGTAAATCGATTAATAAACCAAAAGGTTTGAAAAAGAGAAAACAGAACACTGCATTGCTTATTAAAGACAGACCGCTAAGAACGATTTGTAAGGAAGCTTTGCTCTAACAATATATATGTATGGAGGTATAATCTATATAGTAGACAACTACCTGGCCCAAGTGGTGGAGACCCTTTTCATTTGCTAACAAAAGGCTTTCTGTCGTTTTGCAGGGACTAGGTTTTGTTTATATTGCCGATGCTATCAGCTGATTTGAAAGACCCAATACAAAATATGGACAGGGTCCCCACCCTGTTGGGCATACCCCTCTATTCTGTTACTTTAATTGAACTTACTTGATATTAGACATATGAAGAGTGGATGGTGAACCATATATCACAACTTTACAATTTTCTAAAATTAGCAAGATTAGTTACTTAGCATTAACAGTTTTTTAAAAGATAATACCGTCTTTTCAGATGATTAAAAGCGTAAAAAATCATAGATTGGACGAAAACTAAACTGCTGTCTTTTATACAAAACCCAAAAGTTACTACGACTTAAGGGCTATAAAATATCGTACTCTAATTTGACGGTAATTTTTGTTTCAAATCTTAAGCCAAACGGTTAGGGATCTTTTTACTTAAAAAAAAGTATAAGCTATTGTCTGAACTTAAGATTTTTAAGATTAACATTTTTTGCCATTTTTTTATGCAAAATAAGAGACAATACGAGTCATTTAGGTATTATCGACTCTATGTAAGTTACTTTATATATCTTTTTTCAACCTAATTTATCATCTTATATCTATTAGCTATTCTTCTCTTTAAATAACTTGACTATCTATCAATCAGGGCTCAGCAGCCACGCGGGAATTCAACCTTTTACTATTTTAAAGTTCAGCTAGAAGTCTTAATCTGGCCAAAATAAATGACAATTGCTCCTATAAAAAATTTCAAAGGCTCAAAATAGGTTTAAAGGGGACTATCCACGAACGAGAGCAAGTGCTTCTAAGTAACTTCCAACAGTGATTCTAAATGTTTTTTTTTGGCGAATATATTAGGGTTCTGTTTAATATCATTATATCAATTTAAAAAATTTAGTTTCACCACTGGGCAATTTTGGACTATACATCATCAAATGTTTTGTTGAGTTAAACTGCTGTGACACAAAAGTAGTTTTTAACTAAACAAGGATGACAACATCCATAAAAGCGAAGCACTGAAACGGTAGAACAAACGGACATTAACGCTTGTATAGTGTCTGAACTGAATAATCAGAATATAAAAGTATAAGAGTCAAAGCAGAAAAACTGCTTGATATAGGATAATGTTTAAGGACATACTTACATTTTTAGGACTTGATTATAGAGTTGCTTCGCTTATAATATTGTTCTTTGTTGTCTCAGGAATTAATATACCAAAAATCAGATCAAACGGATAAATAGTTCACATAAAAATTAGTTGTTTAAAAAGTAGAAAAATCAACATGTTTAAAATGGACGTACGGACATTCTGGTAATGATTATAGAGTTGCTACGCTTTCTAAATCGTACCTAACTACTACAGGAATCATCATGCAAAGTTTGAAATCGATAGGACAATTCTAACATGCCTAAATTAACGAATAAAAGCTATCTATCTCGGACGGACGTACGGACGGACGGACCGACCCTAATTATAGAAAAGCTTCGCTTTTAAAAATGTCAATTTAGATAAAGGAATTGTAACTTGTAATATTATAAACAGTTTTCTCGTATTCATTCGAATCCGGTGGATAGCAACCGGTTCTCATCCATACGAAAAAACTATGTCTAGCATCGTATTATATCCAGCTTTCTACGAATATAAAAATGTACAATCATAAGATTAAAACCAGTTTTTTTAGCCCGTGCCTTCGGCACCACGGGGCTAAAAAACTGGTTTTAATCTTATAATTGTACATTCTATATCCGCGGAAAGCCGTTTATAATACGATGCGAGAAATAACTATTCTCGTATTCATTCGAATCCGGTGGATAGGAACCGGTTCTCATCCATACGAAAAAAACTATTTCTAGCATCGTATTATATCCAGCTTTCTACGAATATAGATATGTACAATCATAAGATTAAAACCAGTTTTAATCTCATAATTGTACTTTCTAAATCCGCGGAAAGCCGTTTATAATACGATGCGAGAAATAACTATTATTAGTGTACTTTCGTATTTCACAGCATTTGATTAAGTTTTGGCGTGTTATTTTAAAACTTGATTTTTTAAATCGATATAATGATATTACACAGAACCCTAGGATATTTAACAAAAAACATTTAGAATCACTTGCTCTCGTTTGTGGATAGTCCCCTTTGGGGCTTAGTCGAAGCTGTCGCGCGGCTGCCGCCGAGCCATAATATCAATCCATCTAAAGATCTGTTGATTTACCTAAATCAGAAAGAGTGACGTCAGCAGCATTTGTGACATCCTCAAGTATTTCTAATTCTTCACCAGTTTTATTTCTTAAACTGAAATAAAAATTCAAATAAATTCAACATTTTTTTCAGAGGCGTTTGCTTTCAGGAGGGTGAAGGTTCCCTCCCTCAAAATAATAATCCTACCCTGGGCCTATATGAAGCTTCACTGTAAAGGAGAACCACAATTGTTCAGCGGTTAGTGAGATCTTTAGGAACAGACATACATCCTGTCACTTTTATATAAGGATATGCACACGATGAGAAGGAGGGTCTTATAAGTTCTTGCATTCGTTGTCTTTAAAACTTGATATAGATTGGGTTGTAAAAACTAGCAATTCCAAGCTAATTAAGAAATTTTTTTTTAAAGGAAATGGACGTTTCTTATTATTTTAGTCAGCTGCGAGCATCACTACATCAGAGTACAAGTAAATCTGGTGCAACATCCAAGTAATAATATTTCCATTATTACCTTACTCCTGTATCGAATACAGGTTTAGCTTTAGCTGGTGGTGCCACATGACTGTTATCTGTTACATCTTCACATGCTTTCTCTACAACCTTCTTCTGTCTGGCTCCCTAATAGAAATAGATAGATACATGCTCAGAGTGGGGAGATAGATAGATAGAAAGAACAGGTTTAGGTTTAGCTGGTGCCACATGACTATTATCTGTTACATCTTCACATGCTTTCTCTACAACCTTCTTCTGTCTGGCTCCCTAATAGAAATAGATAGATACATGCTCAGAGTGGGGAGATAGATAGATAGAAAGAACAGGTTTAGGTTTAGCTGGTTCCACATGACTATTATCTGTTACATCTTCACATGCTTTCTCTACAACCTTCTTCTGTCTGGCTCCCTAATAGAAATAGATAGATACATGCTCAGAGTGGGGAGATAGATAGATAGAAAGAACAGGTTTAGGTTTAGCTGGTTCCACATGACTATTATCTGTTACATCTTCACATGCTTTCTCTACAACCTTCTTCTGTCTGGCTCCCTAATAGAAATAGATAGATACATGCTCAGAGTGGGGAGATAGATAGATAGAATGAACAGGTTTAGGTTTAGCTGGTGCCACATGACTATTATCTGTTACATTTTTACATGTTTTTTCTACAACTTTCTTCTGTCTGGCTCCCTAATAGAAATAGATAGATTATAGATACATGCTTTAAGTAGCAAGATAGATAGATAGAAAGAATGGGTAAAAGATATTTTTTAAATTATAAAAATCTTTTATTTTAGATAGGAAAAAATCAATTCGAGGCTTTTTTAGTTTAATCTTATTAGGTTTATTTTTTTTAGGAGGGGGGGAATAAAATCTATTACCTAATCATAATTTATTTTACATTAATTTATCCAAACCTTAAAACCAAACTTCTTCTTTGGTTGTAGTCTGTTTTGGGCGTCATGAAATTTTGCTGTCATCTCTCTGACTGTGTCCTGTGACAATTAAGCTAAATTTACAGTCTGTTCAGTTCAATATTTAGTGGGTTGGATAAATCTCCGTAACTTTAAAATCACACCCCTCTTGTGGTCTATACTACACCTCCCAAGATTTTAGGTTAAGGGGGAGTCAAAATTTTCAGGTTTGATCCCAGCACCCCCCTGGCAAAACCCTCTACCCATCAATGATTAATTTCAGGGATCTAAAGGTATAAAACAATGGCAGATAAATTGATGTACATCACCAATGTTAATACACAAAATTACAACAATTTATGGTTGAAACATTTGGACACTCAACTTATTAAACCAACCAATCAAAATTTGGTAAAAGTCACCAAAGTTGTTAAGTCAACGACTAAAAAAAACGTTTTAAAACTTTGGGGGACTAGTGTAATAAACAGCCCAATGTACCCTCTCTTTTTATGGATTAATTTTAGTTTATTCCTGAGCTTTTTGGACATCATAAGCTGGTAGAAACATAACAGAATCTGTCACATATTTACCAACATCCAACAGCTTACGGTGGGTCTCATCTAAAATAGAAACATGACTGAATCTGTCACATATTTACCAACATCCAACAGCTTACGGTGGGTCTCATCTAAAATAGAAACATGACTGAATCTGTCACATATTTACCAACATCCAACAGCTTACGGTGGGTCTCATCTAAAATAGAAACATGACTGAATCTGTCACATATTTACCAACATCCAACAGCTTACGGTGGGTCTCATCTAAAATAGAAACATAACAGAATCTGTCACATATTTACCAACATCCAACAGCTTACAGTGGGTCTCATCTAGAATACAAGGACAATTATGTTATGTACAATACATAGTTAGCGCTAATAAGTAATGCTATCTTGTTTAGACTAGCGGCTGCATTTCTGGCATCTAGGATCAATGTATTAGAAGGAGTACAGAAAATAGCCCTAAACCAAACTTAAATATAAGAATTAAACAGCTTAACCATCCAGGGACCTATAAGAAGCTTCCATAAGTTGGAGAACCCGATCTGTTCAGTAGTTATAGAAATTTTAAGCTAAAGACAAAAAACCTTACTACTTTATATAATACTAGCTTAACATATAGGGGTTTTATATTCGAATCGATATCATATGGAAGGGCAAAAATTAGCCAAAAACCATACTCAGACTTTTGCTATAAAACAAAATAGCATAAAACCACCTCATGACTTATAAGAAACTTCACTATAAAGGAAAACCATATCGGTTCAGCGGTTAGCGACATCCTTCGCTAAGACAAAAAAAACCTTACTTATAACCAAGAGGAACCAGCCACTGACTATCAAAGGCCTCGAGAAAGTCAAGGTAACAATGAATAGATAATATATTAATACATCATGAGGACTAGTGTAATAAACAGCCCATTGTCCCCATTCTTTATGGAATAGCTTAGCAGCATAATCTAAATGAATTGTAAAACCTACCTAAATAGGCAGAAATCAAGTCCTTGTCCACAGTTTCTGCATTTTCTAAATCTTTCTGTAATTTCGATACTTGATCCTAGAAAGTTGCATATTTTAGTTATTTATCGCATCGTATTATAGACAGCTTTCCACGGATATCAAATAAATATTTATAAGATTGAAACCAGTTTTGTTAGCCCCGAGGGGCAAAAGGTTCGGGCTAACAAAATTAGTATGAACATTGTGATTTTTATTTCAATATCTGTGGGAAATTGTCTGGAATACGATGCTATACGTGCAGTTTCACATTATTAGAGAAGATGCAAATCTGGTGAAAGATCAAAGTTTTAATATCCAATCCATTCATGTAAATCTATCTGAATGTGTTTTTTTAAAATCAATCTATACTATTCCAGTTCAAGAAACGGATCTGTATGTCTATCCATCAGTTTTATATATATCTATTCACTATAGATAAATCCCATGTTAGTGTATCTCTCTATCTATCTAACCATTATTTATCTATCCATCTATTTACTATAGATAAATCCCATGTTAATCCGTCAATCTATTTATGATACCTGTAAATTTTTATGAAAATCTAAGACGACATCTGTAGTTCTTTCTTCTCCTTTCACCGCTTCCATTTCTCTGGCCTAAATATTTAGATTTAATTTTTCATTTAAAGTTTGAATTCTTACTAGCGGCTTCGCCAACAGCCTAAAAATTGGAGGAATTTTTTTATGTTTGGGAAGAGTTTAGGGGTGCCCCCCCCCCCCCCCTCGAAAATAGCTTAAAACCTCCTCGGACCCGTAGGTATTTTCCCTAAAGAGTAGAATTTAATCAGTTCAATGGTAACCGAGATCTTAAGCTTCAGACGGACGGACAGACATCGTTCTACTTTCTATACATTTTAAAAATTAAAAAAATTAAAAAAATTAAAAAATTAAAAATACATCAAACTTATTCTATTGCATGATAATTCAAAGTCAGTTTAAGAACTAAATACCTACTGATTCTCACTGACATATGGATAGATATTTCGAATTATAGAGTAGCTTCGCTACTAAAAACTATGAATTTCTTACTTTAGTTATTTATCGCATCGTATTTCTGCAGACATTAAAAAAAAATATAAGATTGAAACCAGTTTTGTTATCCCCCAAGTGGCCGGGGGGCCCGGGCCACCAAAACTGGTTTCAATTTTATGTTTTTTCATTTAAAAATTCGTGGAAAATTGTCTGTAATATGATACTTTATACGATTTTACAGAATGACTAAATACCGCCGGTTCTAATCTAACAGATGTTAATCGGTTTCGAATCCATACTGAGAAGGCCTATATTATTTAACTATCTATCTATCTACAACTCACCTTAGAAATATTTTCAGCTCTGACTTCATTTCTTTTGTCAATGTTGGCAAACTTGTATTTCATCTTGGCCTCCATTTCAGCTAGAAAAAAACAAATACAATCAGACGGTTATCTTAAATAGCAGCTAAGTAAGTCCAGTTTTTGTAAGCTTACTTAAACCTTAAACATGTGTGTAGGTATATCATATGGCATGACATAGAATTATTAAAGCTTTAAAAAAATTTTCATGTAAATTATATTCACATTATTGAATAAAGAGGATCATTTGTTTATAATTAGGATGAGTTTGACCCAATAAGCGCATTTGACTGTAGATTTGTCGTCAAGTAACAACTTGAAAAGGGGGGAGGCGGATGTGCCACTTTTTGAAACCAAAACTAAAAGTCAAAGGAACTCAACTAAAAAAAAGAGTTACAGGTCTGACATTTTGAATGGCATTTGCTTTATAGGGGTACAATATGGAACTGTGAAGAAACGGCGGCACAACCGCCGAGAAAAGGCAAAAAAAATTCGGCGGAAAACGGCGGTTTTCGGCGGTTGCACCGCCGTTTCTTCACAGTTCCATATTGTACCCCTATAAAGCAACTGCCATGCAAAATCTCAGACCTGTAACTCTTTTTTAGTTGAGTTCCTTTGTTGACTTTTACTTTTGGTTTCAAAAAGTGGCACATCCGCCTCCCCCCTTTAAAAATGTTAATATTTGTTCAAGCAGGATAACAGAAAAGGGTTAGGGGGAGGAAATTACTTTTTCATTTTACACAAAACAAAAATTTTAGAGCTTTAGAAATATGAAGAAAAAC
Organism: Acartia tonsa; assembly: GCF_053477335.1. Lineage (NCBI taxonomy): Eukaryota > Metazoa > Arthropoda > Copepoda > Calanoida > Acartiidae > Acartia > Acartia tonsa. The sequence continues at coordinate 15,098,692 of NC_137271.1, read as the reverse complement.
AACAATGTACCTGAAAGTTCAGAATCCACCACTTCTATAGCACTCATTTTTAATAGATTTTTCCTTAGCAATTAATACATAGGTATATTTAATCTGAAAGAAATAACAAAAATCAATGAAAAAAAAATCACAGCCATAGATTTAAGGTACAAAATTTAGGGGGGAAATATTTTGAAGTTCAATTTGTTAGGGTTACGTTAAAGTATTAATCCCGCGGGATTAGAAAATAGATTAAAGGGGACTATGCACGAACGAGAGTAAGTAATGTTTAGCACCTTCCGCAGTGATATAAAACTCCTTTTACATTTATAATTTTTTATAACATAATCGTGATAAAACCCATTTTTTATATTCTTTTTACTATACCTAGTAAAATGGATTACAAAAAGATTAACATAACTGCTGGAAGATACTCAAAATTGCTTGCTCTAGTTCATACTCATTCCCATTATAAACAGAAAAAATTACATATTTGTTAAAATCACATAAAAAAAAGTGAAATAACAATCTGACTATTATTATTCAGGGATCCTAAGGGATAAGACAATGGCCGATAAATTTAATTAAATTACATCCCCAATGATGATAAACAAAAGTACCCCTTAAGTAGGTTACAATAAATAGTTAAAACATTTAGACACTCAAGTTAAAAAACCAACCCATCAAAATTCGTAAAAGTTGTTTAGCCAAGGAATAGCAAAACGTTATCATAAAACTTTGGGGACTAGTGTAATAAACAGCCCAATGTCCCCTCCCTCCCTGATTATTACTCTTCTTCTTCTCCTTGAGATGTATACTCTACTTGCATACCAGTGGATTTCATGTTGGCTCGCAAGAACACCAAAAATTTACATTTCATCTGTAGCCTAAAAATTAAAAATAAGGTGTTATTTACAAATATAAAAAGGATAGTAGCTGAGCTGAAATAAACATAAAATATCAGGGAAAAGACAATGGCCCATAAATTGATTCAATTCCCTTAATGATGATACACAAAATTTTCCTTTCTTTAGATTACAATTAGTGGTGGAAACGTTAGGACACTCAGCTTAATGATTCAACCAATCAAAATTCAAATGCACAAACACCGAAAGACCACAAAATGTATTTGTTTTAATCTTGCAGTTATAAAAGACAGACAGTCCAAGTATTTGTTGGGATCTTTAATACCTGGATAATCTGTAGAAATGTTTCTCAGTGTAGGGCAACAATCCCTCCACCCACCCACGACATCCTGACAGCTTCATAAGTTCCTGGAATATATGTAAATGTTAACACTTGTCAGCTAGTTGTCTTTTGGGGAGACAGGTAATGAGTTCAGGTCCCAGTCTCGTCAATAACATAATAAAAAAGTAAGGGAAAAAGTCATCTAAAAATAACCGAATTTAGTTTTTTTTTATTAAAAAAAGGTTTAAAAAGTAATTTTTACACGGAGCACTATAAGATTAGCATTAAGATTATTAAATGTTTTGATTTTTCTCTCAAAATGTTTTTGATTTTGAAGGTTTTATTAATGTATTTTAAAACGTTGAAAAAAAACACAATTTTTTCTCCTTTTTTTTACCTATGAATATTTAAGAAACACATTAAAATCTCAAAACTTTAAAAAAAAACATTAAAATCTTAACTGTTAAACCCGAAAGTAAAAAAAAAACTAGCTATACCCGATATTAGTAAGAAACATTATCTCAATATACTTTGAGTAAATATATTTCTTATGGATTGGATGATCAGATAAACAAAATACTTACATCAGGAACATAATTAGTGAGTATAACATGAAGAACAGTTTGGGCCGCCTCGCTGTGCTTAGAATTACTGTTCCACTTCACGCTGTAACCTAAATTAAAATTTCCAGTGATAAGACAATGGGCGATATATTGATGAACTACCCCAATGTATTTTTTTTCTCCAAGTGTAGCTTTAAAACCGGCAAATATCCGCTGGATTAGAACCGGTTCATAGCTTTACTGATAAATTTTGAATCGTATCGTATTAGAAACAATTTTCCAAATTTACAATACAAAGTAGAATGATGTCTGTCCGTCCATCCCTTAAGTTCTCGGTAACCACTGAACCGATTGGATTCTACTCTTCAGGGAATATACCTACTGGTCCTGTGGTGGTTTTAGGCTATTTTCTGAAGGCGTGGGACGCCCCCAACTCACCCCAAAATAAAAATTACCCTCACAATTTTTTTGGAATGAGTGTTATTTAATTACCTCTTTGGGCAAAGTTCCTAGAGGCTAGGGACGAAGCCACAGAAAAATAAAAAGTAGTTGTCCCCCTGTGGGTACCAAGTAGATGGAAATATATTTGTTAAATGTCATGTGACCATTATAATAGTGGATTAATTTTTTAAAACGTATGCTTGTTTGTGCGATATTACGAAATGCTTTATATACCTAGTTTTTCGTAATCCCAAATAATTTAAATAAAAAAAATGACAAAACTAATGCTTTGTTGCTGACAACTGCGGGAGGGGGGGGGGGGGGGGAACAAAACCATCTGCACTTAATAAGGAAGGGAAGTTTTCTGTGTTCGCAAGACACTATAAGGGAAACCGCCTTAAATATATTACCTAGCAGCTGATCAATCTCCACCATATTTAGATCCATGACAGCATCATTAACTTCTTCATATGAGAGTTTCTTAAGTAACTTGAGGGCTGTGAAGGGCTGGCTTAATCTGTAATTAATTGATGAATCAGTAGAAGTCTCATACCTAACTTTCTTTTTAAATCAACATACTTACTTAGAAGATAATAGAATAATAGTTATTTATCGCCTCGTATTATAGACAGCTTTCGGCGGATAATAAAAAAAAATTATAACATTAAAACCAGTTTTGTTACACCCTAGATGCCGAAGGCCCCAGCTCACAAAACAGGTATTAATTTTATAATTTTTATTTCAATAATAGTGAGATAGTTTTTAATACGATGGTATACAAGATTTTTCAGTATGACTTAGAACCCGTTCCATTTCAGCGGATATTATTCGGTTTCGAAGCCATACTGGAAACAAAAAATTACCTCAAAGCGGTTTTCAAGGCTTCAGAGTACAGTTTAGCAGCTATCAAATTTGCAAGTTTCTGTTGTCCCAGCGTTAAATTGTCTATCTCTTCCTGTAACAAAAATCAAGAATGACAACATCCAAAAGAAGAGAAGCTCGAAAAATATAGAATGTACAAACGAAATTATAAGCAGATGTTCATAACAAACAAAGAAATAGAGAAAAAAGATGCCCCATAAAAATAAGGTTTATGTCTTTTGAAGAATTACCGACAGACAGAAACAATGTATAGACTAGATGCCCATATGCCATAGGAATCTTCACTTAAATTTCAGCTATCATAATCTTCAATAGCAGCCGATAGAACATAATCTTCCCATAGCGTTACGAACTGATTGACTGACGAACGTAAAAACAAAGTACATAATACAGTGACTTCGCTATTAGAAATGATAGAAGTGCTGGGGGTTGAAGCGTATATACATAACTTCCATTTGAATAATCCTGCCGTTTTAGAGATATCATTGTTGACAGAAGAACAAACAACCATAGTGCCTAAAATATGTATAATTTACCTGCTTTTTAGCTTTGGTGAGGTCAGTGACATCCTTCCAGAAAATAAGTTCACCGGCTGCAGAGCCACTAGCAATCTCTAGCTCACCATCCTCAACCCTTCAATAGATAGATAGATATATGTATAGATAGATAAGTTCACCCACAGCGGAGCAACTTGCAATCTCTAGCTCACCATCCCCAACCCTTCAATAAATAGATAGATGCATAGTTAGAATAAATAGATAGATAAGATCACCGGCAGCGGAGCCACTAGCAATCTCTAGCTCACCATTTTTAACCCTTAGATAGATAGATATATAGATAAGTTTACCCGCAGCGGAGCCACTAGCAATCTCTAGCTCACCATTTTCAACCCTTCGATAGATAGATATATAGATAAGTTTACCCGCAGCGGAGCCACTGGCAATCTCTAGCTCACCATTTTCAACCTTTCAATAGAAAGATAGATAGATGGATGGATAGATAGATGGATAGATAGATAGGTAGAATTATGTAGATAAATAAATAAGATCACCGGCAGCGGAGCCGCTGGCAATCTCTAGCTCACCATCCTCAACCCTTCAATAGATAGTAAGATAGATAGATAGATAGATAGATAACTGATAACCGGCTGCGGAGCCACTAGCAATCTCTAGCTCACCATCCTCAACCCTTCAATAGATAGATAGGTAGATAGATGGATAGATATATGTATGTATAGATAGATAGATAAGTACCCGCAGCGGAGCCACTAGCAATCTCTAGCTCAACATCCTCAACTCTTCAATAGATAGATAGATGGATATATATATGTAATATGTATAAATAGATAAGTTCACCGGCAGCGGAGCCTCTAGCAATCTCTAGCTTACCATTTTCAACCCTTCAATAGTTAGATAGATGCATAGTTAGGATAGATAAATAGATAGATGGATAGATAGCTGTATAGATATATGTATAGATAGGTAGATAGATGGCTAGATATCTAGCTCACCTTTCTCAACCCTTCAATAGAAAGATAGATAGATGGATAGATATACATATATATATATTATATATATAGATAGATAGATAAGATCACCGGCAGCGGAGCCACGAGCAATCTCTAGCTCACCATCCTCAACCCTTGTATAGACAGATAGATGGATATATAGATGGATGGATAGATGGATGGATAGTTAGATGGATAGATAGATGTATAGATAGATGTATAGATAGATAGATAGATAGATAGATAGATGGATAGATATATGGATAGATAGATAGATAGATAGATAGATAGATGAATAGATAGATAGATAGATAGATAAGTTCACCGGCAGCGGAGCCACTCACTACCACTAGCTCACCATTCTCAACCCTTCAATTGAAAGATAGATGCATAGATAGATAGATAGATGTAAAAAATTAGATATATCATATGGATAATTACCTGGTAACCAATGACCAAACTTTATCTGTATGAGAGTCTAGTGTAGTTAATGCTTCTTGCTTGGTTACCCACCAAACCTAAAACAAGAATTAAAGAATAAAGATAAAGGTAAAAATTCCATGTATTAAAATTCTGCAAATTATATTTTCCTGCCTTATTATAACAACTTATTTTTTGTGTTTTAGTTGGGTTTTAAACGGATATGAATCGGATTCGGAGCCATAATGGATATAATCTTAAGGGGTAGTTTCATTAAATGCATTCAAACTTGAATTTAGTGAACTGCATATTTTTCTCAGTTCAATAGTTTTAACTACATCTATAGTACATATATCTAAAAGAATTTCAATTTTTAACCAGGTAGTTTTAAAAATACCAAGACTTAAAGATAATTTCTTTTGGATATATGCAACTTTTTCACAAAAAAAAGCATGAAGACTATTTTGGTGGTGCCTAATTGATTGCTATTTATTGTAATACAAAATTATATTTGTTAGATAGCACATTTTTAACTTATGCTTGCAATCAAACTTGTTATATGCACTTCATTCAACTATCCTTTTGCTTTACCTTAATAAGACCGTCTGAGCCGCTGGAAACAATCTGATGACCACTGATCCAGGACAGGGATAGGACAGAGCACTCCTGGCCCTCCAGCTGTTTAACACACGCGTAGTCACCCAGGTTCCAGATCTTTATCACAGCGTCCGCACTTCCAGTCGCCAGCAGTTGGTCCTATATACAGGTATTAATAGATAGACAAACGGACCGAACTGTGAAATCACTCAAAATGCATGGCAAGCCATGAAACCCCCCCTTTCTAAATTTTTAATTGATTGAAATTTTTCTTCTGGGGGCCCTAACTCTGTGGAACCACCCTGTTCCGAATATAATACAACCTTCCAAAAGTAAGATACACACAGAATGATGAAGAGAAGAAAATAAAATGATAATTGAATAGATAGACATATGATACACCTAAGAGATGTATGTATGGATAGATGGAAAATTGCAATAAGCAGAAAAACATTTCAATAAGAGATGGATTAAAAGAAATCCTTCTAGGGGCACTTGAGGTAAGTGTGGGTTGTGGTGGTGAGGAGGGAAGAAGACCACTCACTTTACTTGGTAGGGTGGTGGTACCCTCCCCAAGAATTGTTCCTTTTCTGGACCTAAGTGAAGTTTCATTGTAAAGGAAACCTTATCAGTTTCGCGGATAGCGAGATTCTTTGGTACGGACAACCATCCTGTTACTTTTGTATTTGGATAACATAGATAGATGTATTGTTACCTGGGGAGTGGGACTGAACTGAGCACACCAGATAGATAGTAAGATAGATAGATAATTACCTGGGGACAATACTGTGCACACCAGATAGATAGATAGATAGATAATTACCTGGGGACAATACTGTGCACACCAGATAGATAGATAGATAGATAATTACCTGGGGACTGAACTGAGCACACCAGATAGATAGATATGTAATTACCTGGGGACTGAACTGTGCACACCAAATAGATAGATAGATAGATAATTACCTGGGGACTGAACTGTGCACACCAGATAGATAGATAGACAGATAGATAATTACCTGGGGACTGAACTGTGCATACCAGATAGATAGATAAATAGATAGACAGATAGATAATTACCTGGGGACTGAACTGTGCACACCAGATTCCTCTCTTGTGACCTCTCAAAGCACTTATCAAGTTCAAATCTTTGTCCCATAACTAATATGAAAATAATATCAATTAAAACAATCAATTAACGGGGTAACATAACAAAAACTTTGTTTAACTCTATGACAGTTATAAAAAAAATCCTTATTAGGACTAAATGTAATATATTTAAATACCTATTACAAAGCTAGGTATAAATGAAATTGCAAAAAAGTCATTGGCAAAATAGTTGTCCTTCATTGTTATCCAATATACATTATACATATACCCGTCCATTGGATACTAATGGGACAAAATAGCCATAATTTCTTTTTAAAGATGAAAAATTACTTGAATAGTTAGCTCTATAGTATACTTGGATAGTATACATAGGGAATGAAAATATCTACCTTACCAAATTTATCTTGGCTATAAACAAAGAGTAATATTTTCTAAATAAATATAGATACCTAAGACAGCTAGCTAGACAGATAATACCTATAGAAAATTTCTACCTAACACAGTTTGTCTTGGCTATGAAGATAGATATAGATACTTAAAATATCTACAAAATAGCCAGATAAGTTAGAAAATATATACCTTACAAAGTTTATCTTGGCTTCCAGTTGCTATCATTTCATCCCCAGGCGATACACAACAACAATTTATTTCCTGGAAAATAAAAACAATTTAGAAAACAAGGCATTATTAACAGGCTTACATTTTATAAAGATGATTACCAGTTGCGCACCTAGTATCTAGGGGATCTGTATTTAAAGGGGTATATAATGGGCATAAAAATAGCCTAGAATCCTTCCTATAAATAAATCTCAAAACAAAATAGCCTAAACCTAAGTAAAGCTTCTCCAAAAAGAAGATATCCTTCAGTTGAGTTCAGTAGTTATTGAAATCTTAAGCTTCAGATAAAAAGAAACATATAAAAGAATAAAGAAAATTTGAACGATAATAATATTGATAAGATAGTATTATTTAATACGACAAATGGTCTCAATATCGATCAACATATTAAAATTACCTCCTTTGTCTCTTTCAATAATTTTTTAAAGCTAAGTTGGCGGTAAATTTCAAAATCAAAATTATTAGATCTAACCAGAGACAAGGATTCTGGCAAACAATTCTAATTAAAAATTTCCCCATAAACCACTAACTTCTTTTACCCCGTAGCCTTCTTACCCACTTCCTTTTAGTTACAACACAAAAAAAAGTGACGTCAACATTACGCTTCTAAAACATTTCAGCAATTTCAAATTGAATTAATTTGCTGGATCACGGCCCCTGATTCTTACCTTCTCGTGTCCAATTTCAGTTCTGATACTCGACATTTGTTCCTTTTCATAATCTACATTCCAGGATTTCACTGTGGTGTCCTAAAATATATATTAACTCAGGTATGAATCTAAAGGGATAAGACAATGGCCGATAAATTGATATACATCCCCAATGATGATACACAAAATTAAACCTTCGGTAGATTACAATTAGTGGTTGAATCGTTTGGACACTCAACTAAATGGACAAACCAACCAAATTTCAATGAAAGTCCCAAAAGTTGTGAAGTCAACGAATAAGAAAACATAATTGTAAGAATTTGGGGACTAGTGTAATAAACAGCCCAATATCCACTCCATCTCTAATATTTACCCCGTCCCAAAAATATCTAAAAAGTTATATCCAAAAAGTACAAAATTTTCGAGAAATTTAGCTTCAGACTAAATACATTAGAGTAATAACACTAGAGGGAGAAAGGGTGAAATAACTGTATCTCCCCAATCGCAATCGTCTTGTGCAACCTTCCTATTGGGTCATTGAAAATCAACCAATGGTATCGCTTATATTGACTTAGCTAAGTAGCAGAAAATTATTTAGAAGCAGACGAAAGAGATCTTTGAAAAATTAAGGGAGGTAGTTGTCTGTACATACATCTATACTATAGATCTGTTATAAATACCTTACATTATCATGCTTCCAGTAAGAGTAAGTTGAGGGCCTTGACCCTCAAATAGGCATAATTTAATCCTATACTCAGTTAGGACGGTTAAACACGGATCGTGCAACCAAAGTGTTTGACCTTAAGTTATTGATATCGACTAATTTCTTGAGGTATTAAAAAGTATTGTGATTACTCTACCTTTGCTACAGTTATAACTCTATTGTTGAGAGTATTAAGGAATGTAACCCCCTGTATGGGGTCTGAATGTCCACTCCCCGTCACCAAACACTTTAGAGATCCTTTATCATCTAATTTCCAGATTTTTACAGTTCTAAAAATAAAATAATATTATCAGTTTCAATTTGAAATTATAATACAGGCAACGACATATAAAACAAGGATGACAACATCCATAATTAGCGATGGACGTCCGGAAAAAATGAACAACAGAGCAGTGTCTAAAAAATCACGAAAACTGAAAAATCTTGTAATCGATCTGGCACCCCAATTAATTGACAAATCTAACTAAAAAGGTAAGTTAACATACATATTTACAAGATAACAAGATATAATTTAAACTAAAAAAATGGTTTTTGCTTATTTCAAGTACCCAAGTTATAAACTTTTACTCAATGTAAGTTCTGATTTTATTTCTAGTAACGTAGCTACTCTATATCGAAGTAATGTAAGATAAGATCGTCCAAATTATTAAGAGTTATCAAGTAGTTCTTGATACCTAATTTATAATATCTGAGCTTTACTTTTTTAAAATATAATAAATGGTCATAAAATGGCTTTGAATCCAGAAGATTTTGACTACCAAATAAAAATAAATTCAAATAATTTTCTGTATGGCTCAGAACCCGATTAATTTCCGCTGTATTCAAAACCGGTTCTGAGCCATTACTTTCCGAGGAAAACTGTGGAGATGCGATCCTCAATTTTCAAATTCTTTGAACGTACATATGAGACTTTTACAGAAATGCTTCGCATCCACAACTATCTATCTATGCTTGATATAAAGTCAACACTTTATAGAGCATATTATGAATATTTGATTGACGCGTGCCCCGCAATTATCTAGTAGCACTCAGGGGCAAGACACAATTACTTTAGCTAGGCCCAAGGCATTATTTGTATCAATTTATGCATTCATAGGCCTATTTTTACCTATATAACACCATATATGGGTAACGCTAGCCTATTCATGGTAATCTGTATGTGATTTGCTAATAGTATATGTTTATTAAAGATATTATGTTTATAGTTAATGTAATCATATAAACAACCAGTACAAGTATGTATGCCTACAACCATGCCTAATTTACGTCACATATTAACACACAGATATTTAATTGCACAGACAAACACTAAAATCCTGGTCCAGAGCTAATGTTATAGCATGTACCTCTTGAATTTATTCAGTTATTTATTAACTCTCCTACCATCAACTTCTCTTTCTGGCTTTAAAAGGTAATGACTTAGTTGTTTGGCATGCATTGTAGTTTAAATTTAGGCCCCTTAGTACTTAGCATGAGTTGAGCTCAGGCCTTATGTTAGAATCCTAACACTTAGCACAATTCACTGCTTGGGACTTAGGGCACATTTCTGTCCTACTCTACTTATAATTTTAACACTTATCCTGTAAATATTTTCATACTTAACTTATGCACTTGTAATATAAATACACTTTATAAAAACATTTTCCTTCCTTAATACTTAATACGCTTATATAATTCTGATCGAATATCAAAACCAACCATTTATTCTTAGGTTAAAGCAACATAATACCTCGCGTGGGTCTTTTGTTGAGCTTCCACCAGCTCAACCAAATTCGTATTATACTTGTGGGAATAGAGGGTTAAGCATTCTAAACAAACGAACCGACGATGAGAATGTCTATGTGTATTGCATTAAAATTAGGTTTTAGTAGTACTCATAGAAGAGCGGTCTCCATACCTAAATATGGACAAACGCCCCATTCGCACACACAACTGTTTATAATGCTGTTGATTGTTACCTATCCTTTCCACCAGTGGCAATTAAAGTTTTGTCTGAGGCACAGGCAGACATGCACATTACTGTATCTGTGTGACCATAAACAAGCTTACAACTGTAATCTTCAACCTAAACAATGTCAATTTTAGTTGGCTGTCTGCAATATCTGGCCTTATAGTGCCTTGGGACTTATCTGGCATTAAGCCCCTGGAGGCATTAATCAAATAAATATATTTCTAGATGCCTCTAGGGGATGAAACTGTTTTTTTTTTAATGTATGTTAAGATCAGCTGTTTATCAAAACTATTTTTTATAGCTAGATGGGGTTAGTTATATTTCTAGTTTTTTTTGCGATTTCTCTTGGGGGGTGGGGGTTGGTACCCTTCCCAAAACCTATGAGAAGCTACCCGGCCCTGCAAAAGAGAACCATATCGGTTCAGTGGTTAGCGAGATCCTTTTATTTATTTGCCGTTTATTACACTAGTCCCCAAAGTTTTATACATAATAACGTTAACTTATTCGTTGAATTAACAAATTTGGGGACTTCAGTGAATTTTGATTGGTTCCTTCATTTATTTAAGTGTTCAAACGTTTGAACCACTAATTTTAATATGAAGAAGGGGCTATTTTAAGTATCATCATAGGGGATGTACATCAATTTATCGGACATCGTTTTATCCCTTTAGAACCCTGATAAATATTACTACCTTATAAAGTCTAAGCGCAGTTGAGTTACAACCCACTAGCAGATGTGAGTTATCCTGGCCGATGAATGTGAGACACAAGATTTCATCATTGTTTCCCACAACTGTGTTCAGATGCTTCAGCTTCTCTCCAGAAACACTCACAAGGTTTTGATCTAAAAATATTAAGGAATATTATATGAAATCCAGGGAAGGGAGGAGATATTAAACTATAAATCACACTGGTACCCAAAGTTTTAAAATCACATTATATTATTCCTTGGCTCAAAAACTTTGGGTACTTTTATAAATTCTGATTGATTTTTTCACAAACTAGTTGTGACCAAACTTTTCAACCAATATTTAAAATAAGAAAAAGGTGGAAAAGGTTGTAACTTGTGTAGTAGAAAGGGTGACCTCAAGAATTCTATCATTTATTAATAGAGATAACCAAGAGACATATTGTCTGAATCAGCGAATAGGAGAATAGTAAAGGTACATCCTAGACCTGGTATTTTTTAAATTTGAGATACGTAAGCCAGCTATAAATTGTCATATTTCTTAGTATAGGTAAAGCTTTTCTTTGGTATATTATTTCGTGTAAAAGGGATAGTTTCACGAAGTGCATTTAAAAAAAAATAGTGAACTGTAGGTAAGTTTTTTCTATTTTAAAAAAATGGATTTTCTGTAGTCGACTTTGGGGGGCCAGTACTCCCTCCCTGGTTGAGATAAGACCTTCAAACTTTGATATGTTCTAGTACATTGTCCCTAATAGTATCTGTATACATTTTTAGCTCTATATCTCAACTTTGAAGTGTTTAGCAGCCATTCTTGCAAAAGGTTGATTATTTGAGCATAAGAAAAATGCGCTAAAACCATTTTTAGATGTTGACACCTAAATTTTTAATTTTAGATTTTACTGTACTTTTTAAATAAAAACTGAAATATTTTTTGTTGTTCTATTAGGTAATTGCTTTAAAAAACGAAGAAAATAAGCCATTAATCATTAAATTCTGATAACTATAAGTGGGGTAAAATTGCTTTCAAAACAGTTCTCATAAAAAAAACACACTGTATTTATATGTTGTATGGTTAGTTGGTATTTCCGCGTGAGATAATGTGTATATTGTAAGTAAACCGGACGGTTTTCTTTATTTTTTAAAAAGAATCTATAGAAAACCTGTCCTATAATGAACCGGACGTTATTTTTTATGTGTTTTAAGTTACTTGTCCCAAGGGGAACCCCTGTTCAATTTTTTTATAACTCTTGTGAAATATGTGAAAAAAGATTCTCTGATATTGGTGTTTTGGCTATACATATTTGGAAAAAAATAGACCATTCTCATGTAATTTATGTGGCAAATCACTTTAACTTTTTTAGATATTGTCAAATAAAAAAAGTTTGGTCTGGTCAATGTTAAAAATTCTTTAACATATAATCATATCTATCCAATGCCTAATAAATTCTACTAAGACATATAAAAGTTCACTACTCTAAGTACCTTAACTCTTTAAATACACTTTGTAGAACTATCCCTTTCTTTCCTCGTATAATGTGAAGCATTATAAAAAGTTAACTTTCTAAAAATTATATAGTTAAAAATCTTGAATACATCACGTATATAACAAAAAAACAATGGTTTTTGTCTGCTAAATATTCTTTTTAAAGTTTTGTCGAAAAATGGGGTCAGATGGATTTTCTAGATATATTTTGTCTATTCAATACCCCCCCCCCCCCCCCCACCCACAAAAACAAACTAAAGTCTCACCAACAGTGGCACAATGGATAACATCACCATCACTCTGAAGCTTAGTGATGACGGAGCCGAGATTCAAAACTTTGATCTGCTTGGGCACGGCCAGGTCCCAGTGGATCAGCTTGTCCTCCACGGCCAACACAACCTGGAAAAGTCGTAATATAAAGAGCTTTAGGAGAACAAAACAATTTACAATCATAAGATTAAAACCAGTTTTGTTTGACCCGAGATGCCCAAGACACGGTCTAACAAAACTGGTTTTAGTCTTATGATTGTACATTGTATATATTAGTAGAAGCTGGCTATAATACGATCCGTGATTTTTCAGTATGGCTTAGAACTGGTTCATATCCAGAGGATATTAATCAGTTTTGAAGCCACAGTGTTTATTTTATTCATAGTGGCGCAGCTACTTAATAGTTACTAACTTGCAAGGGATGTTGTGTGTATCATAATCTAGTGTAAGTAATAATAAATACATGAATGAAAAGCACAATGAGAATATGTTTTTCCGTGAGACTAAAGGGAGGAGGTTGGTTACTTAGAGATTCTGTAAAAAAGAACATTTAGTTCATTACCTAGGTACTAGAAACAGCCTTTAGGAATATCAGTTTAAAATAAGAATAGTACCTGCATGTCCTGTTTTGAACCATAAAGACCCTCAACGGCACCACTTGCTGGTATAGTTTTCAACTTTTCTCCTAAAGATATATAAATCATATGTAAAAAGCACGGATCTAAAGGGATAAGTCATGGCCGATAAATTAATGTACATTTCCAATGAAGATACACAAAATTACCCCTTCTGTAGATTAAAACTTGTGGTTGTTGAAAAATTTGAACACTCAACTAAATGAATCAACCAATCAATATTCATAAAAGTCGTTACACCAACGAATAAAAACTTTATTTTAAAACTTTGGGGAATAGTGTAATAACACCCCACTGTCCCCTCTCTCTCTCTCACTCTCTGTATATAAAGGGATGTTCTACCATTATGTGCATTTGACCAGTTAGACCGCATTGTGGCTAAGTGATAGCTTAGTTACGGTAGTAAGAGTTCAAATCTCAATATGTTGAATCAAATTTCTCAGACGCAATACATGCAATCACGCAACTACTCCTGTTATAAAAGTTATCACTTTAGAAAACTTTTTTCAGCATTAGTTACAAGAATTTCAAGTAACATTCAGTAATTCGTATGGTAACAAATAGCAAGACCAGGTACCTATAGTTTTTAAGTCTTTTTATTTTAAAAACTACGTGGTAACTGGAAAATTTTAATTCTTTTAATGACCTCAATGATAATGTTATTGCCAACCTTATCCTTATAATAAAGTAACAGGATGTCTGTCTCTCCTTTACCATCTTATTTAAATCTGAATTAAAATTGGGTTATTAAATTAAAAATTCAACCCCCCCCCCCCCTCCTCAAGTACCACTAGAGGCCTCTAGGGGGCGTAGCCGCTAATTAATTATAAAATTGTTACCGTTCTTAAGATTCCAGATGATGACAACTTTATCACGTCCTGCGCTGATCAACTCATCCTTCTCTGCCAACACCTTAACAAGGATCATTATGCAGGGATCTAAAGGGATAAGACAATGGCCAATAAATTGACGAACATCCCCAATGATTATACACAAAATTACCCCTTCTGTTAGCTACAATTAGTGGTTGAAACATCCACGAATATTAAAATAAAAACCATAAAATTAATACCTACCAGTTTTGTCAGTCCGGGCCTTTGGTCTCTCGAGGCTAACAAAACTGGTTTTAATCTTATAATTTTTTATTTTAATATCCGCGGAAAGCTGTCTATAATACGATGCGATAAATGAAAGGGGCGTCGAAGCTCAGTGATAACGCACTGAGTTACGGTGATAAGAGTTCGAGTTCTCTAGTCCCCATGTGGCAACTCGAATATCTTAATTGAATACATTCACGCAACTTCCCCTGGTTGTGTAAGAAGGGGATTGTTGAGTAAGTTTGGATACTTAATAGTCACGTACATAATATCAATACTACCCTTATCCAAAGCTCCTCTGCGGTGAGCGATTCATTACGGTGACTTAATTTGGGACACCTGCCATACTCTTCGAGGGTGCGGTAATTATGAGTAGCTCTCAAGAGATAGCGGGTCAAGTCATAATGTGCTTAAACGTGGAGCTTGAGAGCCCTAGTGGCTATACAAAAGTGTCTCAGCCTACTCCATGACTACTTAGGTCCAAACCCTAAGAGACTATGGCTAATCAATCAATCAATCAATGCGATAAATGACTAATGCAATTTTAAATTAAGTGCACACCTTTATTCCAGTGACACCATTAAAATGTCCATCAAGTTTATACAGCTGGCTGGAGGTCTTCATATCCCAACAGAACAGCTGACCCATCATAAATCCGCCAAAAACAAGGAACTGCTCGTACAGAGTTACATTGTTTCAGTAAAAATGCCTTATCAGTATTCAGAAATATTTATTTTGTATTATATCCTAATAGCGGCAGCGCCTCTAGCATCTAGAGGCGTTGTACTCCAAGGGGTAGGGTAAAAAGAAAAACAGCATTAAACAATCCCAAAACCTCAATCTAAAAATAAAATAAAAAAAAACAATCATGGGAGCTATGAGAAGCTTCCCTAAAATAGACAACTCATTCAGTTCAGCATATTTAGGAACCGAAGCTGGAGCTGGACCCGGAGCCGTTATTTTTAGAGGCGGGGCCGGAGCCGCAGCAAAATCAAACGGCTCCGCATCCCTGAAATCTTGGTTAAAAATAATTAGAGTCCAAATATAAAATGTTTGTTAATCCAAATATTCGATATTGATTAAGAGTTGTCCATTAATTTTACACCAAACTTGTAAAAAATGAAAAAAATTGTAGATCTTTTTAACAATGTAATTCCTTAGTAGGATGAAATTCAATGATTGAACACACTCCGGAACCAGCCCTGAAAACAAGTAAAATGTGTTTTAAAATGTTGTTAGTTTTGCTTCATTAATTTTTTGTAATTCCCCCGGTTCTTAGTCTTTATAAAGATACATTGAACTGTAAATTATACTGGTACCCAATGTTTGAAAGGCACGTTTTCTCATTCGTTTTAATGAATAGAAGTCAACTTACTTGAAATTATGTGTATAATATTTATGCTCTAGATCCCAAATTTTCACAGTTCCATCTGTACCTCCAGTGGCTAGTAGCTTGCTGCCTTCCAGAAGGTGTATCTAAATGGATAGGTTTATGTAGGTTAGATTTAGGTTGGAAGGCTGCTAAATTCTTAAAATTGCTTCCAAAAGTTATACTAGAACTTAATTTAACATCCATGTAAGCGAAGCTCTAAGAAGGTAGGAGTAGGACAAACGAATTAGAGGGTTGCAAAACTGCTTGATTACAGGATACTGTTTTAGGACTTGATTATAGAGATACTTCGCTTATAACATTGTAACTTGTTGTAAAAGGAGTCCGTATTCCAAAAATCAGATTAATAGGATAATCATATCACATAAAAATTTGTTTTTAAAAAGGTTAAAAATCAACATGTTTTAAATGGACGTACTCACATTCTGGTAAATAGAGCTGCTACGCTAATTGTACCTAACTAATAAAGGAATAATCATGCAAATTTTGAAATCGATAGGACAATTCTAACATGTCTAAATTAGCGAAAATAACTAACTGTTACGGACGGACGAACCCTTATCATAGAAAAGCTCCACTTAAAGAAAAGTCATATTAGATCTTAGGACAATAAATATTCGAAAATGCCATTTTGTATTTATACTTGTCCATAATTTCATGGCTTGTCCGAAATTACCCTACATTACTCTAGGTTAAATGAAAATTAAGTAAAGTTTAGTGATAGATATCAAATTATAGAGTAGCTTCAGCTTCGCTACTAAAAGTTATACCTACACTAGGAAAAATGGACTAACAAGTTATATTTAAGAAAGATTATGTAAAACAATTGCTAGATATACAAGGCCATAGAAATGACGAGCATTGAAATTTTTTTTTTAATTGGTGGTACAATGGTACCGAACACTAAAAGCATTTTGACAAATAATGTAATGTAAGTTTGTATGACGTTCGAGTACAGAGGTAAATTATGACTAGACGGACAAACCCTAAGTACAAAATAGCTGCGCTACTAATAATACTTGTATGCTTATGAAATACAAATCTATCCAGGGAGGGAGGGGACATTAGGCTGTTTATTAAAATTATTTTTTTATTCGTTGGCTTTACAACTTTGGGGACTTTTATTGAATTTGATTGGTTGGTTCATTGCTTTTAGTATTTCAAAGTTTCAACCACTAATTGTAATCTACAGAATGGGAAATTATATGAATCATCATTGAGTATGCACATTAATTTATCAGCCATTGTCTTATTCCTTTAAATCCCTGAACCTATTTATCTATCTATCTATCTCTACCTTCATAAGTGCAATGGGTCCAGTATGAATAGATCTGAAGGTTTTGACAACTTCTGGTTTCCAGTCTTCTTTGTCCTGCTGCATGGCGTACTGACGGAGCAAACTGGATTTGTGAGCTAAAAAGTGGATATCATATAATATACGTTGATATATTGACAGGGGTAAATTTGTCGTCAATTTTGGTTGCTTATAGTAATATAGACCTTGTTTATTGGCCAGTTCGTTCATCCAGTAGGAGGGGAGGGGATAAAGAGGTTATCATTATTATAGCCATCTATTACATTAGAGTAATTGAAAATAATTAATGCTCATTTTTCAGACACCACGGATTTATACCTAATAAAAAAAATCATTTGCTTAAACTTAAATAGGCATAGTGTTCTTTTCTTTGTTATTTACACTTAACGCATCTCATCAGAAAATAAATATTTTGCATCAAAAGTAAGTTTTATATTGACATAAATCGTGTTAGTGGCAAAATGACAGAAAAGTCTTTGTGACAAAATAGATCTTCCCAATGAGATGTATTACTTGCTGCAGAGCAGCTGCGCTACCTACCTACAATTAGGGTAAGTACGTCCTCGTGGAAAAATGTGGTAAACATGAGGGCAGGGTCTTCTTCTTCTGTCAACTTGTGTAGCAGTGAACCATCCTTGTTATAGATAAATATTAAAATAATCAAACAGTGATCTTAAGGGATATGACAAAAAACGATAAATAGAAATAAATCCCCTATAATGAAAAGCAAAATTACGCATTATGTAGACTAAAATTACGGGTTGAAACGATTGGACACTAATAGCTTGGAATCAACTAATCAAAATTCAACAGAAGTAACCAAAGTTTTTGAGCCAACGAATAAGATAACTTCAATGAAAAACTATGGATACCAGTTGAATTTACAGTAAATTGTCCCAAGCCCTCCAATCTAATATAATTGGCCAAAGTATTTAAACTTCACATCTAAATATGCATCTGAATACTTGACTGAACTTTTCAACCAATAATTTTAGTAGACCATCCTGCGATCTATGTAAAGCTTCCCAAAACTATAAGTCGGTTCAGTAGTAAACGAGATCTTTCGGACAAACAAAAACTTACTTCCAATCGAATATGACAAAAACTAGGGATCTAAAGATATAAGACAATGGCCGATATAAATTGATGTCCATCCCATTACCCAATGATGATACACAAAATTACCCTTTCTGTAGATTAAAATTAGTGGTTGAAACGTTTGAACACTCATCTTAATGAATCAACCAATCAAATTTCACTAAAATCCCCAAAATTTGTTAAGAAAACGTTATTATAAAACGTTGGGGACTAGTGCATTAAAAAGCCCCTTTTCCCCTGTATGTATGTAGCCTTGATTCTCTGAAGTTAGGATTCGGATGCACGAGGAGATTGGAGGTGAGAATCCTTTGACCAATCCTAGATTGGTAAGCTTCGCGCACAGCTGAGTGTATTCTATGTTACACTACAAGCTGACCCGCAATTCTCGTGGAAGCTACTCAATTATTACATCACCCTGGCCTAGAGTTTTGGCAGGTGTTCCATATTAAGCCACCCTAATTAATGGCACTCTCTTATGAATGAGGAGCATTGACGAGGGAAAGCACGATTACAGTTGCTTGATATGTAGGATCCTAACTTCCTACAAATCTCCCTCCTTACAACCTAAGGGCATCACAGGAAAGGTTGCGTGATTATATTCTGACAAATTGCAACAGCAATTGTCATCCAAGTGCAATATCTATGAGGGGACTTGAACTCGGATTTTCCCAACCACAGCGTAGTGCGCTAACCACTACTCTATGGGACACCCTTCCCCTTTCTCTATCTCTCTCTGGCTAAGAACCGATTACCTTTGTGATATTAATATCGCCATTAAGACCAGTGAACAATAAACCATTTCTCCACTCTACATGACCTCCTAAATAAAAAGAATAGGTATTATCCTCTTACAAATATTTTCTTTCAATTTTAAAATTTGTATCGTTAATTTTGCTTGGACCTCATTTATTGGTCAGTTTGTAAATACAGGAAAATGGGAGGGGGTAAATGTAATGAAGGAGGGGGTATAGTCATTTCATCTAGCTGCGAGCTTCACTTTATACCTGTATAAACAGCAGTAATGGTCTTCTGAGCATCGAAATCTGATAATAACTTTGGCTTCGACATTTTAAAGGCTTTTTACCATCTGAAATTCAGGCTATGTATTCATAAATATATAGATAGTACCTAGATATCCTAGATAACTTTAATTTCATAAAACTATTACTTTCAGTAAAGATTATGATCATGAAGTAATACGATGCTATACATGATTTTTCATTATGACTGAGAACTGGTCACAACCAGATCTCAGTCATAATGAAATATCACATATAGCATCGTATTACAGACACTATTCCACGAATAAAAAAAAATAAAAACCTCTTGGTACTACAAAAACAGGTTTAAATCTTATAATTTGGATTTCAATATCCGCGGAAAACTGTCTATAATATCCAATAATATTTATTCTAGATTAAGAAAACTTGTAATGTTGCGATGACTAAAATGTTCTTGAAACTCCAATAGTTCTGTCAAACAGAGGTTTATTAGAAAATATTCCATCCTCCAAGTTAAAGGAATATTTAAAACTGTGGTCTCGAACCTAAAACAAAGACAATTTTGTCCATAAGAAGCCAGCAATAACAAGTTTACAACATTTAAACTAACAGTAAAGTATAGTCAAGTCATAATGTAGGTATGATTAGAAAAAAAATTTGGTTTACAAGTAAGAATAGTTTTAATGGTATCATTTTAATTTTTAACAGGTATTGTAAATCAGAGGGAAGGGGGGGGGTAATGCAACCATCTCGTAATCAATGCGTAAATGGAACTTAGAATCCAAATTTCGATATGAAACTTGGCATGAGTAATCCTTGGTAGGTTTATTTTCCCTAAATTGAAAAAATAGTTCGAAAAGTAACGGCCAACGGCTGGCGGCTCAGCCGTTTATAGGCCATTTTTAGGGCAAATCCATCATTAATTACGTAGAAATCAACAAAAGTCTACACGAAAAAAAAGGGAGGATAAAATTAAAATAATGAGTGCTTTTTCCCCAATTGCCTGTCAAGCACATAACTTATGGCTAAAGACTGCGGGAATACTAGGCACCTAATATAGCCTAATCCAAAGTAATAAACAAACACAACCCCCAACCCTTATTTTTGTTTCCAAATCAAAAGATGGGTAGGGGAAGTTCTCTGCTCAACAAGGCACTTCGGTGAAAATCGCCAAAAGAAATAATGTAATACCTTTAAAAAGAACCTATGTCTTCCATAAAACTTGTACTGAATACCACAACAGTGGACTACGGGCACACTTATAAAGGATTGATTTCTTCCTGAAATACAAAAAAAGGATGCCAACTCAACATCTGTAAGAGCATTAGTGTAAAATACTAGAGGGGAAAGGGGTTAAATAACTTTATGTCCCCTTCCCAAGGACCTTGTTCCAACTCTCAATTGGGTCTTTGAAAATTAACCAATAGTGTCGGGAATATTAACACAGCCAAGTAGCAGAAAAAAATTTCTAACAGACGAAAAAGGTTTTTGGAAAAAGGGGGGCAGGTAGTTATCTATATATTCATCTATGCTATAGATCTGTTGTAAGAGCAAAGCTCTGAAACGGTAAGACAAACCAACAATAAAACTAGTAAGCAGATTTATAAGGTAAAACAGCCTAATACGTATTAGCTTAATAAGTTAATAGAGCTAAAACGTTTTAAACGGTCATACATACAGATATTAGAAGTTGTATAGAAGCTTTGCTACTCCATGTAATGTTATTTACCTAAAAATCCGTAAGGTTGTAGTAGCACATATTTTCCACCTAAAACAAACACATTTTATTCAGCGCTTTCACACAAAAGTACATTGTTAGGCACTGATATCCCCGCCCTTTATTAGAAATAAAGGCGGGGGAGGGGGGGGAGTAGCTTTTTGTTTGTTTATTACTTAACTTTAGGTCAGGTTAGGCGGGGACTTTTTCTTAGGAAACTTTATAGTTTACTTTATACCTACCTAAGTATAAAAATTATATCCGAAACTTAAATTTAAATTAATCTACGCCCCTTTCTTCTCGTAAGAAAGGTACCTAAGGAAAATTTAAAACATTGGAAGATGTTCTTCTGTTGGTAAATAGTTTAGTCCCTGTACAGTATAACAATATTCTTTTTGATTACACTATGTTCTAAAATATCAAAAATTACCTTTTTTAAGAACAGCTTTTCTTATAGTATTCATAGTTCTGATTGTCCAATAAGAAGATAAACCTTAAAAAGAAAAGTAAAATCATATTCAGTATGGCTTCGAAACCGATCAATGTCTGATGGATTGAAACCGGTTCTCGGCCATACTAAATAATCATGTATAGCATCGTATTACAGAAAATTTTCCACGTATAACAAAACAAAATCATAAAATTAATATCAGTTTTAATCTTAGGTATTATTCATTTTAATATCCGAGGAAAGCTGTCTATAATACGATGCGATAAATAACTATTAATAAATTAAAATTTGAGAAACTTGTGACTTATTAAAGAAAATTTTCCACGAATAAAAAACAAAATCATAAAATTAATACCAGTTTTAATCTTATAATTTTTTATTTTAATATCCGAGGAAAGCTGTCTATAATACGATGCGATTACGGGAACAATAGATTTAGGGAGAACATAAAGAAAGGTATTTTAGTTTAAAAATTAACTGGATGTAGAGAAGGTTTCTCTTAACTGCTTAATAAGAGGACAAACAAACGAACAACCCTAAGTTTAAAATAGATAGGTTACTTTAAAAGGAGTTTAACTATCTTAATCATAGAGAAAAAAATAAAAGAGAGGAATCGAAGCAACTAGAAGACGAAAATAGGCAGTGGGCCTAGAGGCCTACTTAGCGCTATTGCCGCGCTAAAATTTATTGCTATTCCACTACTTTTCAAATGGGAGGATTAAAAATTATTAAAAAAAATATTTTTTTACCTTTTACTATTTCCATATTTAGGGCAAGAATATTAGATTAGATATTTTCGTTTTAATGTTTTAATTAAAACTTACATAGAATTTTATTTTTATTTAAAAAAAATTTGTTCATGAAAGATGAATCCTTCTATTTCTAAAAAGGGGGAAATTTTTTTCATAATGAACATTCAGCTGATTCTGACCGCCCACGGCTGTTTGCTAAATATCGCTTTTCTTTTTATTCACATTATTATTTATGATTGACTTACAAAAAGCCCTGGGCGGTTTTTGATTTTCGTCTGCTTCTAAATTTAGGGATGGGGAAGTAGTATTTTACCATGAAAAAGGGGTGAGTATTCATCCTCTTATCCTTTTTCCTTATGCTATCTTAATTGAACCGAAAATTTACATTATAAAAGTTTAGGTATCACTTTACTAGGTACCTAAGCACTTTTTAAAGATGAAGCTTTTCTATATGTATTAAGTTTGTTACCTGCACCAAAAAGAAAGAATGCAACCCCTACTCCTGTGCTTGCCTAAAATAAATATTTCTACAACAGGTTTTGAGTAGTGGGGCTACTCACAAGTCAATTTGTCTGTCTCTAATGCATTTAACAAACTAACCAAATTTTCGTGTTTTTTCTCCTCATGTAAAATATAAAGGAAGCATCCATTGTAAATTAAAACATAAATTAGGTTGGCAACATTTGATAACTTTAATTTCCTTCTACATCTTACTACTAATTTCATTCAAAAGGATAAATTCAAGTAGGACACCTGCCACACATGGACCAGTGTTACTGTTAGGCAAAAGTGACAGAGCTCTGGTTGGGAATACAATTTGATATCTATATGCAATTATACATTAATTCAAGGGTGTAAGTCATATACAAATAACATTTCACCCATTCCCATAATAGTATCTCATCATTGTAGATGAAATAACACAAATAAGAATAGCTATTTATCGCATCGTATTATAGACATCGTTCCGTGGATATTAAAATGAAAAAAATTATAATATTAAAATCATTCTAATACCTACGAGATGGCGAAGGCCCGGGATAACGAAACTAACTACCTAGTATTGATCTTTTTTTAATATTCATAGAAAAACGATGCTATACATGATTTATCAGTATGGCTGAGAACCAGTTCTAATCCAGCGGATATTAGGTAATCTGGTTCGAAGCCATACTGGAAATAAAACTCACCGAAAGGACGTTATTAAATAGAAAGCTAAATTTTTCACTAGTTTCAACATTTTCTTCGTATGGCTTCATCTGGGACTTTAAACTGAAGGCAAAATATCCTAAACACATGAACGTTGTCATCTTATAATGTATCTCATAAATAGCTTTACAGATGACCAATGGTACAGGATCAGAAAAAAAACGATATCGATTTAGCGAATTAATAGAAGTTTAACTTAGGTACTAACATTATGTATTAGAAAATTGAGTCACTTCTATTGTATAACTTTTGTTCTGGATGTTTAAAATGTGAAATGGGCACTAAGTTTCACCTGTTTGTGGGACAAGTCATTTATTTTTATCTTACTGTTTAAAGATCGCAAAGAACGCAGCAGTAGTCGGAACTTTTTTAACGTCATTTGCATGTTGCACTAATCAGATTAAATCCATCCATGTTGTTAAAGACAACCGAGGCTTGAGTAGAAAGTATGAATTACCTAGGTAGCCCCAGAGGGGTAGCATAACCATCCCAGCAATATTCTTCAACCTAACCTTCTTTGCATCTTCATATCTTAAATAAACATATTAAATTTCTATATTCTTTTTTCAAATCCAGAAGTTATTAGGTATATAAGAAAATAGCTGAAACCCAATATAGGACCAGTATATTCCTTGAATAGTATATCCCAATCGGGTCCGCAGTTGCAGAAATTTTCAGCTTCTCATGGACATACAGACAGACATCGTTCTACTTTGTATTATAGATGTATATGGGTAAAAACGAAAAAATGCTTATTCCTATAGAAAGGACTTGAGGCTAGAAGCATTTGATGGAACTGGGGAAGAGTCGACCCACCAGTTTAAATTTTAGCTTTATGGAGAAAGTATTTTTTAATCTAGGGCCTAAGACGAACAGATGGAATAGAACGAAAAAATAAAATTAATTTTATAGTTGAAACTATTGGCATAGAAATTCTTCATGAGCAAGTTATATTAAAGTAACAGGTGACATCTGTCTGTGTGAACCGAAGGATCTCTCTAACCGCCGAACCAATATGGTTTTCCCTTACAGTCGACCCCCTCCTCCTTCCCTAGAGGGTTCATTGGGCTTAGCCGCTATACTAGTAAACTTACCTAAAGAGAAGGGTATCCTTTGTAATGACACCCTCTATGTCAAAGAAAGCATCTTTTTGTTTTGGCTTGTAATAACTTCGTACACTACCAACATTTTTGTTCCATTTATTTACATTGGCCTTAATAGATACAAAGATAGGTTTATTAATTCATATATAAAAACAAACAAAAAAAAGGGGGGGGGGTGGTTCAATGGTAGTTTGGTGGCTATTAAAAGTAATACTTTAGATGAATGACTAAAATGAAGGAAAAAGTGTAGGAAACTACATAATCGACTTACATTCTTTAGTAAAATTGTCTTTTAATCTTAATTCATAGATTTATTACCTTCTATTTTTAATAATCTAAATTTTTATTTTCTTGTGTAATATCTACATTTTCTGCATTGCAGTTTATTAACTTATTGTTGCTGCGCTATTTGTGTCGAAATTGTTCTAATTCTTGATACTTCACTGTTGCGTGGCCAGATGAAAAAAGTTTATTTTAGTGTGACTTTGCAATTGTATCAGTAAGTAGGTTTAATAACACCCTTTGCTAATCTTAAAATCCAACTAAATCTAATTTTTAAGAAAATTAGATTTAAAATTTTAAACAAGTTTGCTTTTATAAAGTTCTTCATAAAACCACTCCTGAAGGGAGTTTATCAATGGCCATTTTTATCAGTTGCTTTGCTAAGGTCACGGAAATTCAGCCTTAAATAAATCTTATATAGAGTGGTTTTATGAAAGACTTCATAAAAGCAAAGTTGTAAAGAATTGAAAAGTATTAATATTTGCCTTTATTGTCATGATTGTTTGGTAACTCCTAGGGAATGAAAATTGAACTTAAAATTTTCAATTTTAATTTTCTCAAAAATTTGATTTAGTTGGATTTAAAATTAGCAAAGGGTGTTATCAAACCTTCTTACTGATACAATTGCAAAGTCATTTTTACCTAACACTAAATTAAACTTTTTTCATCTGGCCACGCAACAGTGACTTTTAACAAGCTAAACTAACCCAGAGAGAGATGCGACAATGGACTGTTTATTTATCCCTTTAGATCCCTGAAACTAACCTGTAAATTAGATTTGAAACCATTTAATGAAAATCTTCCAAATTTGGAAAATACACCAAATCGACAGAGTTGCAACATTTTTACTCAATTCATCTGAAATGTTTTATTACGATTGGATTTAATTTGATAATGGAAGTATTATGATGCTAAAATTATTTGTTGGATTTACTAAAGTGAATACCTAGGTAGTTATTCTAAAAATGCAATTAATAAAGATAAAGGTATTTCAAAAGTAGAGTTCTATTAAAAGTATTAGGTAAATTTAGCTTCGTAGAATAAAGAACCCTATACTCTTTGTAAAAACAAGTTTAATTTAATGAAAAACTCATTAGTAAACAATAATGATTCTAAATAAACACATCTTATTAAATAAGCAGAAAAACCTACAAGTAACAATAGCTTAACTTTTGGAAAGATACACTTCATGGAACCGTATCTTCAATAGTAAATAAATTGTATCGTATTAAAGACAGTTTACCGCGGATATAAAATGAAAATTAAAGATTAAAACCAGTTTTATTAGACACGAAGGGCCGAAGGCCCAAACTAACAAAACTGGTATCATTTTAATGGTATTTATTGTATTACTCGTGAAAAATTGTCTGTAGGTGATATGATACTATACATGAATTTTTCAGTATAGCTAAGAACCCGTTCTAATCCAGCGGATATTAATCGGATTCAAAGCCATTGTAAAAAGAAAAGTCCTAATATTATACAATAACAAATCATCAATTACTAAAAACAATATTTTAAACATGTGAAAGAGAATCTGAAACAGCCAAAAAATACTATTCTGAATTACTGCCTGAATCGCTGTAGTCGCCCAAAAGACCTCCAAGGCCTCCCATAGGATTTACAGGTACAGATACTGGGCTCTTATTGGCTGATGCATTTGCATTTGCTGGGCTCTTATTGGCTATAGATATACCACTAGATTCAGCGGCCTTTTGTGGAGTCGTTGGTTTTACCAAAACCGGATTTGGCGCCTTAAATTCTTCTTTGGCAGCTGATGGCGGTTTGCTTGTGTTGGGAGAAGAAGTAGATGGGGAATTGTTTGTGGATTTTTTCTTGACAATTATACCCAGTGCGGATTTTTTACTTGTGGAAAGGCTTCCTATACTTTTCTCCCAAACTTTTTTCTCAGCGGCAGGTTTCACATTTGTTCTAAAAACAATAAATGTATAAGTATAGATGTATAATGTGTATTCCAGACAACTACCTGGTTCAAGTAGTATGGCTCTTTTTCGTCACCGAGCAAATTGCTTTCTGCTCTTTTGACGCGACATGGCTGTGTTAACATATTGACTAATGTTCAAAGACTCAATTGAAAGTCGGCACAGGGTCCCCTCCACGGGAACAAAGTTATTTAACCCCTTCCCCTTTTAACATAAAAACAAGGAAAATTAAATACAACTGTTCCAAATTTCCAAAGAAATAAGAAGCCATTTATATTAAAATATACAGTAGCAAGTAATTTTTTGTCTGACGCTAAAATAAGACAATTTGCTGGTCCGAATTAGTCGTACTTTTCAAGGAAGCTTTCCAAACAATGTCTTTGGGTATCTTTTGGCTGTTTTCTAGACAATCTTCAGTCTCCCCTAGAGGCTAGAGGTTAAGGAACTAGTTTTTGATTAGGTTTATTTTTTTTAAATGGCAATTTTTTTGTTTAACAAACAAATTCCTTAAACTTTTACTATAAATAATCCCCCCCTTCCCTCCGAAAAAAAACACACACAATTTCAATTTATATGACTTACCCTGACGTAAGAAAATCTGTGGGCTTTTCAACTTTTAGTTTCTTTGCTTTTTCTATCGCTTCTGTTTCTGACTCACTGCTACTTGTCCCGTCGTCTATCAAACGTTTCACCTACAAACAAAGACGATTATATCCATAAGTATCGCAGCAATGACAAAAAAAAACACAGTCTATAGCTAAAATGAACGTTCGAGTGTTAACTGGCAAAAGAGAGAAAAAAATTACGGCTAAGAAATATGAAATGCCGTTTAAAATAAAATTGAGGCTTTATTATCATTAGGTAGGTATAGACGACCCAATATAACATATGATCTACTTTAGAAGATACCTATCAAAAAAATCTATGTACATTATTTGTTTGTAAGTTCCACCAGTGCAGTGAATGGATTTAATCTACGCATAAGAAAACGTTATTTCAAGACTTTAGAGACTAGTGTAATAAACCTCGCAATATCCCCTCCCTCCTGGAAGCTAATTTGTAATGCATGTATGTTTCCCCACCTTGACACAGGGAGGGAGGGGACATTAGGGCTGTTTTTTACACAAGTCCCCAAGGTTTTTTTTCAATTTTTTTAAAGTTTTTTTTTATTAGTTGACTTAACAACTTTGGGGAATTTTATGAATTTTGATTGGTTGATTCATTACGTTGAGTGTCCAAACGTTTCAATCACTAAATGATTAATTAACAGAAGAGGACATTTTATGTAACATTATTAGGGATTTTCATCCATTTATCGGCCATTGTCTTATCCCTTTAGATCCCTGTGTTTGTTTTCCTACCTTAACATCTCCTTCTTTACTGAAGACAGCCTTGACAAAGTTTTCGTCCTCTCTCTCCATACGTTCCAGTTCAGCTGCTCGGATGTCATCATACCTAGATAGTAGATAGATGCAAAAAAAATCATCTTCATTAGTAATTTTCTACATCAAAATAGACCAAAAAAGGCCTAAAATCCCATTTCCGAAGGGTTTTCTTACCTAACCTAAAAATAAAAAAAATAAATTTTTTTTTCAATTAGATGTATTAAGTACCTAGGCTTATGTACCAAGTTTTCAGAATCTAGCTCAATATTTAGACCCTTTTGCTCACTGTTTAAGATTTCATTACGCACCCCCCCCCCCCCCTTTATTTAAAGAAAAACAAGGATGACGATTTTCAGGTACGTGTGTTTCTCAAAGTTAATGTTACAAAATTGAAAATTTCAAGATTTAGCTAATGTTTTCTCTCGAAAATTGTGATAGTTATTGATCGCATCGTATAATAGATAGCTGTCCGAGGAAATTATAATGAAAAATTATAAGATTAAAACTATTAAAACTAAGATTAAAACCGAGGGGCCGAAAGCCAGGGGTAACAAAACTAGTATTAATTTTATTATTTTTATTTTAGTATTCGAGGGAAATTGTCTGTAATACGAAGCTATATATGATTACCCTGAATGGCTGAGGACCAGTCGAGTCCTAATCCAGGGCGTATTATAAATACTCACTTTTTAAGCATTGTATCATAATCTACATTAACAGTTCTTCTGTTAATTTCTCTTAATTCATCCAGAGCTTCTGCTAACTCCATTTCATTTTTACTGGCTTGGGTACGTTCCTAAACAAAAATTAACGTACATTTGTAGCGCAGCAATAAGAATCAAAGCATTTTTAAAAGATTAGTAGGTGTGGTGTTAAGGAAAGAAAATGAAGAAGATTTTAAGCCATTGAAAAAAATGTATTACCTACCTATAGAAAATGTAGACTAATTAAAAATCCAACACCGAATATGATACACACTCAAGTTATAAAAGTAGCTGCCCGCCATACAACTGAAATCTTCTTAAAGGACATCGGATCGTTTCAATCAAATAGGAAATAGGGGGCATAATAGTATGAGTCTTACTTCCAACATTTTCATAGGATTATTTTCCAGTTCCTCCCTGTGGGCTTGATCCTCCCTCTCCGCCTGTTCCTCTGCTCTTTTCAAGGCTTCAAAGTTACGGGTGGCTCCTAAACGTATAAGTTGGTTAAAAAAGATGTACATTTGGCAAAAAAAAGTGTATTTTGACAATATTAGATGTATTTTTGTAGCTAGAAATAAAATTAACGATGGGTTTTTAAATAATGACAAGAAAAGATCCAGCTGTATTTATCGTAGATATTTAGAATTAATGGTAAGTTGCCTTTTAATTTTATAGGTATTAATGATAGGAAAGCGAACAATTCGAAGTAAGATTCGATTTGAGAAAACGTTTTTATAAATATTTACTATTAAATCAAAAGCAGACTCCTTTTCATATGATTAAAGCTCAGAGAAGGAGGGGAAATTGGACTTTGTACCAATTAAATTGGCACCAAAGGTTTATAAACCTGTTATCTTATACGTTGGCTCAAAAACTTTGCTAATTTTATTGAAATTTGATTGGTTAGTTCCAAACTCTAACCAATAATTTCAATTTCTACAGATGGGGTAATTGTGTTTATTATCATTGGGAAAGTATCCCTGATAGATCTAACTATATTATAAAAAAACGAACCTGACTCCAGAACGTAATCTGTGTTTTCAGGATCTGTTCTGAAACAAATCTCTGACACGCACGCAGTGCATTTGATGTAAAACCTAAAAATAAGATAAGGGGGGGGGTTTTAATGCAACCATCTCGTAATCAGTGAGCAAATGGCACTTAGAATTCGAATTTCGAGCTGAAATTTTGCATGGGTAATCCTTGGTAGGTCTATTTTCCCTAAATCGAACAAAAAGTTGGAAAAGTAACGGCTGGCGGCTGCAGCTCAGCCGTTTAGCCGTTTTTGGCCTATTTTTAGGGCAAATTCATCATTATTTACGTAGGAATCAACTTTTTAAAACATAGTTTTGGTTTAATTCATATTAAATGATAGCAATAACCATTTTTTAAATTTCTAGTACCAGCTGCTAAACGGCTAGAACCGGCTTAAAACGGCTGGGAGCGGCCAAGAGTATGAAGAGTAGATAGGGCTTGTGACATGTCTAGGGGTAGGTTTTTATGGGTGCTGAGCTCAAAAATACTACTAAAAATAGTAACGGCCAATCCATATGGCAGCTGGGTAACAGCTGCAGCTGAGCTGCGAGCGGCCAAGAGTAGAATGAGTAGATAGGGCTTGTGACGTGTCTACGGGTAGGTTTTTATGGGTGCTGAGCTCAAAAATGCTACCAAAAATTGTGGCGGCCCATCCATGTGGCAGCTGGGTAACGGCGGCAGCTCAGCTGGGAGAGGCCAAGAGTAGAATGAGTACATAGGGCATGTGACATGTCCAGGGTTAGGTTTTTATGGGTGCTGAACTCAAAAATGCTTCAAAAAATAGTTTCGGCAAATCCCTATGGCAGTTAAGTAATAGCTGCTGCTCAGCTGCGAGCGGCTAAGAGTAGAATGATTAGATAGGGCTTGTGACGTGTCTAGAGGTAGGTTTTTATGGGTGCTGAGCTCAAAAATGGTACCAAAAATAGTGGCAGCCCATCCACATGGCAGCTGGGTAACGGCCGAAGCTCAGCTGCGAGCGGTCAAGAGTAGAATGAGTAGATGGGGCTTATGACGTGTCTAGGGGTAGGTTTTTATGGGTGCTGAGCTCAAAAATGCAACCAAAAATAGTGGCGGTCCATCCATATAGCAGCTGGGTAACGGCCGAAGCTCAGCTGTGAGAGGCCAAGAGTAGAATGAGTAGATAGGGCTTATGACGTGTCTAGGGGTAGGTTTTCATGGGTGCTGAGCTCAAAAATAGTACCAAAAATAGTGGCAGCCAATCTAAATGGCATCTGAGCAACAGCTGCAGCTCAGATGGGAGCGGCCAAGAGTAAAAAGAGTACATAGGGCTTGTGACGGGTAAGTTTTTTGGGTACTGAGCTCAAAAATGCTCCCAAAAATAGTGGCGACCCATCCATATGGTAGCTGGGTAACAGCTGCAGCTCAGCTGGGGGAGGCTTAGAGTAGAATGAGTAGATAGGGCTTGTGGGCTGTAGTTGTTACCCAGCTGCCATATGGATGAGCCGCCACTATTATTGGTAGTATTTTAAGCTCAGCACTCATAAATACCTACCCCTGGACACGTCACAAGCCCTATGTACTCATTCTACTTTCGGCCGCTCCCAGCTGAGCTGCCGCCGTTACCCAGCTGCCACATGGATGGGTCACCACTATTTTTGGTAGCATTTTGAGCTCAGCACTCATAAAAACCTACCCTAAGACACATCACAAGCCCTATCTACTCATTCTACTCTTGGCCGCTCCTAGCTGAGCTGTAGCTGTTACTCAGCTGCCATATGTGGATTGGTCGCCACTATTTTTATTAGCATATTTGAGCTCAACACCCATAAAAACTTACCCCGAGACACCTCACAAGCTCTATCTACTTATTATACTCTTGTTGGCGCGCAGCTGAGCTGCAGCTGTTACCCAGCTGCAATGTGGATGGGTCGCCACTATTTTTGATACCATTTTTGAGCTCAGCACCCATGAAAACCTACCCCTAGACACATCACAAGCCTTATCTACTCATTCTACTCTTGGCAACTCGCGGCTGAGCTGCAGCTGTTACTCAGCTGCCATATGGATGGGTCGCCACTATTTTTTGTAGCATTTTTGAGCTCAGCACCCATGAAAACCTACCCCTAGACATGTCACATGCCCTATGTACTCATTCTACTCTTGGCCTCTACCAGCTGAGCTATGGCCGTTACCCAGCTGCCATATGGATGGGCTGCCACTATTTTGGTACCATTTTTGAGCTCAGCACCCATGAAAACCTACCTCTAGACACGTGACAAGCCCTATCTAATCATTCTACTCTTAGCCGCTCGCAGCTGAGCAGCAGCTATTACTTAACTGCCATAGGGATTGGCCGAAACTATTTTTAGAAGCATTTTTGAGTTCAGCACCCATAAAAACCTAATCCTGGACACGTCACATGCCTCATGTACTCATTCTACTCTTGGCCTATCTTGTCTGAGCTGCGGCTGTTACCCAGCTGAGCTGCGTCCATTACCCAGCTGCCATGTGGATGGGCCTCCACTATTTTTGTTAGCATTTTTGAGCTCAGCACTTATAAAAACCTACCCGTAGACACGTCACAAGCCCTATCTACTCATTCTACTCTTGGCCGCTCGCAGCTCAGCTGCAGCTGTTACCCAGCTGCCATATGGATTGGCCGTCACTATTTTTAGTAGCATTTTTGAGCTCAGCACCCATAGAAACCTACCCCTAGACATGTCACAAGCCCTATCTACCCTTTATACTCTTGGCGGCTCCCAGCCGTTTTCAGCCGGTTCTAGCCGTTTAGCAGCTGGTACTAAAAATTTTAAAAAATGGTTATTGTTATCATTTAACATGATTTAAACCAGAAATATGTTTTAAAAAGTTGATTCCTACGTAATTAATGATGAATTTGCCCCAAAAATAGGCCAAAAACGGCTAAACGGCTGAGCTGCTAGCCGCCAGCCGTTACTTTTCCAACTTTTTGTTCGATTTAGGGAAAATAGACCTATCAAGGATTACTCATGCAAAATTTCAGATCGAAATTCGAATTCTAAGTGCCATTTGCTCACTGATTACGAGATGGTTGCATTAAAAACCCCCCCCTTATTATCAAAATAGTATTAGGATGTCTTTGGTTCTTTCTATGTTGTGTATATAACAAAGTATCTCTCTAACCGCTAGAACGATATGTCTCCTTTACAGTAAATCTTCTCATAGGTCCTGAAAAGGTTTAAGTATTTTGATAAGGAGTGTGCCTCCACTCTCCCAAGAGAAATCTTGTCTTGAAAAAAAATACACCGCCCACCACACCCCAAACTTAATAATAAAGGAAAACTGTTTTTGAGTTACGGGCAAAAACTGGTTCTAAAAATATCAAATATTAGTAACCTGTAAATTCTTAAACCCAAATAATTCATGTCGTCAACATCTTCTTTTCTGGCATTAAATTTTCTACCTGCAATAAACAAAAACATTTAGTGTATTTTTTAAACATTGCAAGTGGTCTTCCAAACGATTTCTTTAAAAATTTCGTTTAGAAATCAAAGTAGCTCACATTTTCATCTATCTACAAACGTAGGCAATAAATTCTTAATTAATATTGGGCTGTTTATTTTTAAGGTTTAATGAGGTAAAATGAAACAAATACATTTTCTACCTCCATCATAACATGTACATGAAATAACAATATTTGGATGAAAATAAAGTTTCTAACTAGTTGGCCAATAAATCAATAATTTTGAAAGGTTTCATCAAATATATACAGATATATTTTCAAGCACTTCAAATGTCCTTTTCTTCAAAAAAAAATCCGTAAAACAGTGACGTAATTTTGGACTCTGGTTGTACGAGCGTAAAAACGGTCGGACTATCAAACATATCATATTCTTAGAGTGAGTAGGTAGCAATGCTGATAAATAAATATAATGACCTTTGTAAATATATTCTCCACAAGTGGTACATCTCATGTTGCAGGGCGCCATCAATCGAATACAAAATGTCTTGTTTCTTGGCTCCTAAAATTAATATTTGTGGATTATACCTATGAAAGATTCATTTAAATCACATTACTGCAAATTAAAACTTTTAATATTTTTTATCAACTCGACATAAATACCCTAAAATATGAAGAAAACAGTATTTGACAGTTGGTTAAAATCCAGCTAACGATTAATTCGACAGTTCTCCATATAAAGGAATGATCTTCGGCATATTTCTTACAAGCATGAAATTATAATATTAAGAAAGGAAATGGCAAATCCAAAAAGATTTTTCTGTGCTTTCCATGAAAGTACTTACAGAGCACAGAAACCCACTTTCCGTAAAATTAAGTTAGTTAAATAAAAGGGGGCGCAGGCCGGGCACAAACTACGCAGGGCTATCCTAAAACCAAATAACCCAACATAACATAGAGTGAGAAAAAGTAAATAAATGTCTTATTAATTATCAAAGGAATTATTTTAAACTAAGAGTAAGGAGGGTTTCAGTGCTCAACTAGGCACTTTGAGAGAAACCGCCTAAACTACGTGATATATACTACTATAAAATAATCTTTAATGAGCAATAAAGTTATTGAATTTCTGAAAAAATAAGGAAAAAGGTTTTAACAAATTTGTTTTTGCTTATAATTGATCAGTTATAAGGAATAAAACGTGACTTACCTTGCATTTTGGTATTTTAGAAGGGTCAAAATCTGGTGGATAGTATTTATTTAAAACTTTTCTCTCAGACATTTTTCTTTTAAAAAAAGTTAATTTCTTTCTGAAACTTCACAAAAAACTTTTATAGACACAAAAATTATAAATTCCATTCTTTTTATACCGAAAATATAATAAAAAGGTGTTTTTAAATTAAAAGTATAATATTTTTATTAATTCCAAACTTTTTCATTCCAAAACGTATCTTCATTTGTTTTTGTGGTATAAAATATTCAGCGGCAAACGCGCTTCACATTTTTCTCAAAAGTCGTCTTTTATTTTTTACGAAAATTAATGATAAGGATTTTAAAGTTGGAGAGTCACATGTTGGTTTGGATGAATATGTCCAGTAAGATATAAGAAACTACTATGGGAATGGGTTAAAAGTTGGGGGAAGGGGAGATAAAGGACTTAATAAAAGTTCAGTTTTAAGGAAAGAGAAATAAATCTTTATTCTACTGATGAATATATTATTAACTGCATGATACACCAGATTATTATTATAAAGTGAAACTTGTAGCATGCTAATATAACTATATTTGAATCCTTCCTTTACCCCATCCCCTCCCCTCCTACTGTATAAACGAACTGGCTAATTTAAATGACAGGGGAAATATTAACCTAAATTTACTACAATTTTCCCCTTTTATAATATCCACATATTTTCTACATCCCTTAATCTCTCTTTAATTCACCCAAATTATACACGACCTAAGCCAGACTATTCACTTGTAGGAATAATATTTTCAAATGAAGACGAAGAAAGTCCCTCAATTACGTCATAAAAATGAGGGATGAGGAGAGAAGGAGTGAGAAATAAAACCACTAAAAAAGAGATGAATAATCCATCGTTTTTATGACGTAACATGCCGATTTTTTGACGGACTTTTTTCATCCTATTTAAAAATATTTTCTATGAAATAAACTATAAACATAACATGAAGCAAATATCTATAGAAAAAAAATAGAAAAAAAAATCGAGTTAATCCTTCTGAGTCTTAAAATCTCGGTTACTGCTGAATTAATTAAGTTCAACTTTTCGGGAAATATTCTCACTGGCCCAAGCAAGGTTTTCGTCTATTTTAGGCTACGTTCTAGCAGATGGGTGTACATATAGTATGTATCAATATTATAGCAAAGAAACTAGAAACTAGAGGCTAAGTCAATATTGTAAATAAAATATATTCTTTTTTGTTAGTTTAAAAGTTGCTCTTAAAATAAATATAAACAGAGTTTTTTTACAGTACACGAAAAAAATGCCTTATCCTTACGACTTAAAAATAGCATATGTAGCTTCTTGTCTAAATACTTCAGGTATAGTCCTTTTCGTAACATCGCACCTTATGGGGCGATTCTTCGTATTTTTCACAGTAGCTTTTTTCCTATTTCTAGCCCCTTCGGGTTGCTCTAACCCTGCGGGGCCAATTACCTAACCCTGTGGGGCAATCACCTAATCCAATATAACCTAACCTAACCTAAAATAACCTGTAGAAAGCCATTTTAAAAATACGACGAATCGCCCCTTATGGGGCGATGTTACGAAAGGGACTATTCCCAATACTTCTAGCAAACGTTATTAAGCTAAGTCTGTCTGAATTGTTAGGAAGGGAGGGGACAATGACAATGGAGTGTAAATGGAAAAAAAACAAGGTTATAATCACTGAATCTTGATTGGGTTGTACAAACTAAGATAGCTGTGTCAAAACTTCTGCCAATAATTGTAATCTGCATTCAGGGTAATTTTGTTGATCATATTTGGTGTGTGTCTGGGGGGGAAGGGGTACAATAATTTATCATCTATTGTCTTATCCCTTTAGATCCCTGTTGTTACCTATGTTTATGTTTATATGTAAGAAATGTTTAGAATTCAATTTAGACTAAAGGGAATATTTTTTAGTAGTAAAGCCACTCAATAATTCATAATTTATTCGAGTTTTTCCGCATGTTCTTGTTTTTGAGGCAAATGTTTTAATCTCAGCTGTTATTACATATAGATAGCTTAAGGTTTCAAAGAAATATAAGATATTTGCTCTGTAACTCATTTTATTATATTTAAAAATATGATTAATTAGGCTTCGATATGGGAGAATAGCGGCTGCACCTCTATCTTATTATAAGTACTAAAATTTAAAATTCGAATCTATTCATGTATTTGATATAAATACTCTTTATTTTGTTTAAATAAAACAAGGAAGACAATATCCACTTAAGCAAATAACATAAATCAAAGTAAATCTTTTATTTTATTTTTAAATAAATAGTATTTAATAAGGTTTTATTGTTTGCTTCTTAAATTCTCGCTAATCGCAAAAGGGGAAGCTCTCGGGATGGTTTTAGACCATAGACGTCCAAGGGGGGGGGGGGTAAAGTGGGGATTACCCCCCCCCCCCCCCAAACGAATTTGGGGGTGCCAAATTTTTTTTCATTTACCCCCCCCCCCCCCCCATTTAAAATTTACCTCTACCCTGGGGGTGCCGTAGGCTGAGAAATATCTTATGTTAAATAAGAAAAATTAATGACGTCTTGACTTTTAGGCTCTTGTTATAAAGAAGCTTTGCATTCTGCTCTGTTTATATTTGAATCGAAGCTGAAACCTCTTATTTCTTTAGTTTGAAAAACGTTAGTCAGTTAGATTATTTTAATCCTATATGGGAATTATTAAAAGTGGTGATTTTCTAGAAGCAAACGTCTGTCTGTATGTCTGTAATTACTGAGCAAATGATACGTCTGATTTTAGATAAAGGGGTGATATCGATTTTTTCAACAGGATTTTTATCCTATTATATAGCTTTTTTCGTTAATTTAGGCATGTATAGAATTGTCCTATCGATTTCAAATTTTGCATGGTGATTCCTTTAATAGTTAGGTACGATTTAGAAAGCGTAGCAACTCTATAATCATCACAAAAATGTCCGTACGTCCATTTTACACATTTGTAAATGTTGATTATTTTTACTTTTTTAACAACAAATTTTTATGTGATCTAATCATCCGATTGATCTGATTTTTGTCATATTGATTCCTGGGACAACAAAGTATAATGTAATAAGCGAAGCAACTCTATAATCAAGTCCTAAAAATGTAAGTATATCCATAAACATTATACTGAATCAAGCAGTTTTTCAACAAATTTACTTACAATTTTGCTTTGACTCTTATACATTTATATTATGATTATTCAGTTCTGACACTATACAAGTGTTAATGTCTGTTTGTCCTACCGTTTCAGTGCTTTGCTTTATGGATGTTGTCATCCTTGTTTGTCTGTAACTTAAGATTTCAATAACTACTGAAACAATTGAGTTCTCCATTATAGGAAGCTTCATATAGGTCCCAGGATGATTGTAGGCTATTATATTTTTTGATTTAAGTGTAGTTTTTACACCAACAACGAAATAAATTCGGGAAAAAATAACTAAATTTAAACTTGATTTTCACTTTTAGCTGTCGTTTGGGGGCAACACATAGTAGAATTAACGACCTTTTTATCTGCCCTCCAAATATTATTTTAGATTTATTTCGCTTGTTAGCTTTTCCTTATTCCTGGTAGGATTGGTGTAGGGTATTTTTCTGCCTTACCCTCCGCTTTGAATACAGAACCACTACAAGCTAGGAGCGCAGCCGCTAGTAAATTATTAACTCGCAGAAACTATTTCTATAGTTATCATCTAAAGGTCATTAAAGATATCTCATTTTCGAATTTTGTTATTTAATAAGTTAAAAATAGTGATTCATAAAACGATTGGGCACAACTTTAAGAGTAATAACATGTTGTTTTAGGGATATTGTAATATAATATAAAATGTAAAGAACTGCTAAAAATGGAGAGTGATGGAAAAGTTTTGCTTTTTGTTATTTGCTTTATTGTCATTTTATTGGTAAGTTGTAATAGACAAAGAAAATCTAAACGGTCAATTTGGCCCATAATCACTCTTAAAGGGATTCCAAACAGACGAACCCTTGTTAGAAGCGAAACTTCTCTATAATTAGGGTAGGTCCGTCCTTCGTCCGGAACGGATAGCCTTTTTCGTTAAATAGGCATGTTAGAATTGTCCTATAGATTTCAAACTTTGCATGGTGATTCCTGTAGTAGTTATGTACGATTTATAAAGCGAAGCAACTTTATAATAGTTACCAGAATGTCCGTACGTCTATTTTAAACATGTTGATTTCTAACTTTTTTAACAACAATATTTTTTGATATAAGAATTCAATTGATCTTATTTTTGACATACTAATTCCTAGGACAACAAAGTACAATGTTATAAGCGAAGCATCTCTATAACCAAGTCCTAAAAATATAAGTATGTCCTTAAACATTATCCTGTTTTTATGCAGTTTTATAACAAATTTACTATCAATTTTGTTTCGACTTTCATACATCTATATTCTGCTTTTTCAAAGGCCTCTAGGAGCGTAGCCACCTTTAATAAATAATTTTATTAGGGTTGTGAGGGAGGTTTAGTGTTTTATGCAATTTACATTTGGCCATCAACTCAAGAATTTACTTTGATAATTACAGGTACATAATTTTATGAAAAATAGACAAAAACCTGACCATTTAAAAGAGGTATTGAATGTAATAGTTTTTGTTTAAATACAGCTTCTCATGAAATATCAGTATGTAAGTAACAGTATCTCTGTGTGCATGTGTGTCTGTACCACTACCAAAAGATCTCGCTAATCGCTGAACCGATATGGTTCTCCTTTAAAATGAAGCTCGTCATAGTTCCTGGGAAGATTGTAACTATTTTAATGGAGAGTATTGCACCAACCTCCCAAAAGAAATCGGCTCTGGAAAAATTACCCCCCCCCCAAAAAAAAAAAAAAAAAAAAAAATTTACTAAAATTTAATATGAGTGGTGGTCGCCCCCCCCCCCCCGCAAACAAATTTTAAAACTAAGCTAAAATGGTATGGGTCGAATCCAACCATCCTCTACCTCAAGTGCTACTAGAGGCCTCTAGTGGCGTAAGTAATTCATAATTCAACAAAACAATATATAATATTTGTCAGCTTATTATCGCTGCGCTACTTTTGGAAATAACTTTCTTTTTTATTTTAGGATTGGTGTCTTTTTTGTTTTTCTTCACCCTGCCATTTACAGTTCTTCTTTCATATCTATTTAAAAGGTTAGATTTATATTTGTATTAAATAGGAAGAAAAACCTACCCTCCTCTATTTTAAATTTTTTATAAAGGAGGGGGGGATTCTGTTTTCCCTAGGAAATTAGTGAGAAATCATTGTATAACAGTTTAGTATTATTTTTATTCAAAAGAGGCAGTAAAAGCATTAGTAATCCTAATATATAAAGTAACAAGTTTTTTTTGTCTTAAGCTTAAGATTTCAACTACCAAATCGATTGAGTTCTTTATTTTAAGAAAGATTTACATAGGTACAAGGAAGGTTTTAGGCTTTTTTTTCAAACCTCTTCCCACTCCTTCAATACAGAGCCCTTATTGATAGGGGTACAGCCTCTAGTTGTAAATATAATAAAAGAGTAAATGTGACAAGAAAAGCTGGCATGTTTCCTCAAAATAGATAGCTGAGCTCCTAACTCCCTACCCCTTATTTATGAAAAAATGAAAATAGGTTTAGTTTTAGTTTGTTTATTTTCTATGTCAAGTTAGGTTTGGTTATATTGGATACTCGGAAGCTCCACAATGTTATGCCCAGCAGGGTTAGGCTTCCAAAAGCGGTTGGGCATATGAAAAAAAAGTACACCATTACCATATTTTTCCCTTTTTTACCTTGAGCAATAAAAAGTTATTTAAAAGGATGTCTACAGTAAAAAGAAAAGAGTGAAAATTTAGTTAAGACTAGTAATTAACAGTCATTAATGAGCTATACTATTTTGATTATGCTAATTCTTGTTTGTTTTTTATTAGAAAAGTTGAAGATTTTTGCAAGAAACGAGGTAATTTTCAACAAAGTAAAGAAAGAACAAGGTATGACCTTTTAGTTAGGTTAAATTGGGCTCAAGAGATCCCCACAGGGTGTCTTACCATTGAGATATTATATAACAAGGACAATTATGCCCGTAAGTAACGAAACATTGGAAGTAAAAAATATTAACAGTAAATTTGGGGGGAGGGGGGGGGGATACTAAATAAGCACTAAACCTTGTAGGCTAGATGGATGTACGGACAAATCCTACTTATAGAGTAGTTGCGTTACTTATACGATTGTTAGAGGGAAGGGCAATTAATAAATTAATGTTAAATTAAAGTATAGCCAAATTAAGTATCAATTTAGTAATTGAAGCAACTTTTTACAAATAAACAATTATTATTAATAATTCATAAATAATAATAGTATTTTTCCCAGAGAGAGAGTGGACAATAGGCTGTTTAGTGTTTATTACACTAGTCCCCAAAGTTTTATGATAACGATTTCTTATTCGTTGGCTTAACAACTTTGGGGATTTTAACTGAATTTTGATTGGTCAGTCAATTAAGTTTAGTGTTCAAACGTTTAACACACTTATCTTAATCTACAGAAAAGGTAATTTTGTGTGTCATCATTGGAGATGTAAATCAATTTATCGACTATTGTCTTATCCTTTAGATCCCTGATTTTTTCATAAATATTTTATAATATACAGGGTGGGGCAAATAAGACCGGACAAACTTTAAACGGCCATAGCGCCAAAACTACTTGACCAATCAGGACGTTTGACCACACTATAAAAAGCTTGGGTGATGACCTTTAAGCACAAAAAAATCTTTGGACGAAGATGGACGTGTACAACGAGTTGGCCGCGCATATGTTCAACAAGGCAGATTCCAAATGCGCCGGTGGTTTAATCTTGATTCTCGACTACGGCCCACTACATCTGACCTCAGCCCATCTGTAGGTGAGGTAGAGTTATGCAACTTGCTTGGGATACTGTTAGATACATAAGTAAGACACTAGAAAAGACAAGAGCTCTCTATCTGAAATGGCTTGGCCGTAGTACTCCAGCAAAGTGGAACAGGGCAGATTTTGAAATGTAAAAAACGTAAAAAACCATGAAAATTCGTGAAAATTTCTCGGTTCTTGACTTCAGGGACCCATATTGAACTTTAAAACTCATTTTAGACTATAGGTTGTGGTGATAACCCTAGCTAAAACTTCATGCCAATTCCAAAAAGGTAAAGAACGTCGTTCTAGCTCAACTGTGGTCCAAATAAGAGCCTCCGTGTATAAGGATAACTTGAAAGTTGGGCGAATTTGGATCCTGCGGTTACTCACGTTCCTAAGGAAATGTGGCCTCCTAGCAACCCGATCTTAATCTAATAGACTTTTGGGCCTGGGGCTACTTTGAAGCATGCACCAATAGACGTGCCCATACCAAAAAGACCTCCTCATTGCCACTATCAAGGAGAACTACGCCAGCTTAAACAGGTACATTTTGACCTGGACCTGCCGGCGGTTGAGGAGGTGGGTAGAAGCGGTGATTAAGGCTGGCAGCGATTTTATTGAATAATCTAATAGTCATATACCTATTTTGCTTGCCAGTTTTTAAAATTCAATAAAATCTTTAAAATTGACGATTTTATGTTCATTTGTTTAGAAGTTAGAATTTGTCCGGTCTTATTTGCCCCACCCTGTATATATTAAATTTTATTTTATACTGTACAGAATTTATATATTATTTTTTATTAGCACAACTACTAGAATTTCCTCTATGTATATATACATAAGTATTTTGTCTGTCAGTTAATATCTCGCAAAGCACAGAACCGATTGAGTTCTCCATTTTAAAGAAGCTTCAGATAGGGTCCTGGGAAAGTTCCTAAATGTATGCCTTTGGATGGTTTCGGGCTATTTTTTCAGTCCCATCATTTCCCCTTTAACCATTATTTTCCGATAGGAGTTGTTCTCCAAACTTTCTCAATAGCCTAGAACCTGCCCTATAACTTAGACAAATGGACCCATTTACGAGATCTTACTGGACAAACGGATAAAGTATTTTCATATAAATATCCAGCTAATAATACATTATGCTAATTAATATATATGAAAGAGCGAAGACAATGGACGAAAAACTAATATACATCCCCAATTATGATAAACAAAACTGCCCATTCTGCAGATTAACATTTTTGGTTGAAAAGTTTTGACACTTCTAGTTGAAAACCAACTAATCAAAATTGATTAAAATTAAAGACTACTAAAAAGACAACAACGTCATTATAAAACTTTGGGTACCAGTGTAATTCACAGTCCAATGTCCCTACCTATCCTACATAGTTTAGATACATTTCAACATTCTTAGTAGCGCAACTACTCTATAACCATAGCAATTTTATGGATGCAGCTTAAAGGGCCTAATAAAAAATGACGTAATACTATACAAATGACCAATGATAGGCCAGTATACATTTTACCATTGGTCAATTACAATGTACACTGTCCTATCATTGGTCATTTGTATTGTATGACGTCATTTTTATTAGGCACTA
This sequence comes from Acartia tonsa, assembly GCF_053477335.1. Lineage (NCBI taxonomy): Eukaryota > Metazoa > Arthropoda > Copepoda > Calanoida > Acartiidae > Acartia > Acartia tonsa. The sequence continues at coordinate 15,055,416 of NC_137271.1, read as the reverse complement.
GGAGCTGTTTCAATTTTAGGTTTATAGTTTTGCCCCCGGACTTTGTGAGCAAAGTTTCCAACTCATATTATCCGTCTCCAAAACATAGGTATATTAATGGACATAGAATACATAGATATTCTGCCAGGGTGATGTTTGTCGTCAATTTAGGTTGCTTATATAGTCCTTATATATGGGAAGGGAATGCGACAAATTCATAAAGTGTTTTTTTTGTTATTTTAATTTTTAGCCATCTTGGAGAAGCAATTTGTCAGGGTATGAGAGGATCTCTTACAATATCCACGTATTCTAAACCCCGAACCACTTCATTATGCAATCTACATTTTCCTAGATATTTTGTCTACGGTAGTCCATAAGTGTACAGCTTTACAGTACATTGTTTCTATTTGTTAAAGCAACAGGTATGATAAAAGAAAAAGATTCTTTTTAAAGTAAAATGCTTATATTTCAATCAAAATCTATATTTTTGTATTTTTTACCGATCCACGTCATTATGCAAATCAAAAGAAAATCAATGAGAAAACGTTTGTTTTGCACTTTTCTCCACTTTTAAAAAATGATTCTGATAAAATAACAATTTTTTAATTGATTTATGCATTAATTATAATAAAAAACAGTTTAAGGTAGATTTTAATAATTTTTCTAAATAAGAAATAATTGAAAAAAAGAAATTCTATCCTTATCACTTTAGAGGACAGCTGCTGACCCCCAGTCTTATGGATGAAGCTAAATACATGTTAAAGATAAAAATTACCCTGAAAAGTATACAAAAATGTTTTTTGATGTGTTAAAAAAATCCATTTTAAAATCTTGATTTTGAGGATGATGGCCTTTAAGATGCTCTTACTGGTGGTGAAGGTGAGCTAAATGTTATCTAAGTACATGACCATTACAACAACTTGTCTATTAACCTATGTACCATTTTTTGTAGTCATAGCAGCCTCCAGTGGAGCCTCTCGACATGAAATATAACCATTATCTAAAAACTACATTATTTACTTTATGAATTTTAGTAATTAAAATTGCAATTTTTTTCTTTTTTAATATTGCTTGGCTGGAGGCTGCTATGAGTACAAAAATTGGACCATAGCTTAATATATAAGTTTTCTTCAAGGACATGCACTCTGATAACATTTAGCTCACCATCACCACCAGTAAGAGCATCTTAAAGGCCATCATCCTCAAAATCAAGATTTTAAAATGGATTTTTTTAACACACCAAAAAACATTTTTGTATACTTTTTTGGCAAATTTTAATTTTTTACATGTATTTAGCTTCATCCATAAGACTGGGGGTCGGCAGCTGTCCTCTAAAGTGATAGGGATAGAATTTCTTTTTTTCTATTATTTCTTATTTAGAAAAATCATTAAAATCTACCTTAAACTGTTTTTCATTTTAATTAATGCATAAATCCCTTAAAAATTGTTATTTTATCAGAATTAATTTTCAAAAGTGGAGAAAAGGGCAAAACAAACGTTTTCTCATTGATTTTCTTTTGATTTGCATAATGACGTGGATCGGTAAAAAATACAAAAATATAGATTTTGATTGAAATATAAGCATTTTACTTTAAACAGAATCTTTTTCTTTTATCATACATGTTGCTTTAACAAAAAGAAACAATGTACTGTAAAGCTGTACACTTATGGTCTACCGTAGACAAAATATCCAGGAAAATGTAGATTGCATAATGGAGTGGTTCGGGGTTTATATCCATTGGTACATATAGTTCATTTGGATCGTAGCTCCTCTATAATAAGGGTATAACAGAATATTAAAATGAAATGCTTCTTAAAATTCTTAATATATATAATAGGATTTCTGTCTGCAGCGTAAGATCTTGCGAACTGCTTTTCCGACATGTTGTAGAGTAAAAGATTTTCTGGTTTTGCTTCAAAACCGATTAAAATCCGCTCTGGATTATGACATGAAAAATCATGTACAGCATCGTTTACAGACAATTGAAATTTTTTTTTGAATCATGAAACTAATACCAATTTAGATTGGTTGGGCCTTCGGCTCTTCGGGGCAAACAAAACTGGTATTAATCCTTTATTTTTTTATTTCACTAACCGCGGAAAGCTGATTATAATACGATAGGATAAATAACTCATCTGAAATCTTTTTTCAGCCATAGTCGTTACTTTAACCATTTTGATCACAAGTCGCTGCCACAAGGTATGATTACATTTTGAGGGAAGCTTTTTAAAGTGTCTTAAAATATCAGCCGTGTGACGTCATTAACATTAAGGATGAGAGAAGAAGTGGTAAAGGAAAAACCTAAAAAGAGAGGGATTTATGACACACGGATGATGCTGTACGTATTGGTGCAAAAAATGGGGACAAATTTCAAATTGTTTTGGCGTGTGACGTCATACCCCCATCTCTTTTCTAGGGGGTTTCTTTCCTCCTTCCCTTTTCTTTCCCATCACTTGTGACGTAAATAAACAGCCCCGTCAAATCAATTTAAAAATTGTCCCCATTTTTTGCACCAATACGTACAGCATCCACACGGATGATCTTTGAGACATTTTGTAAAGCTTCTTTATATGAAGCAAAACTGCTCTACAAGTCAAATCTCCACTACTCTAATTTTAATTATGGTATTAAAAATGAAAATAAAATATTTTTTTTGGGAAGCGGGTTTTCTTCTGATTCCTTAAAATAGTTATAAACTTCCCTGGATCTACTAGAATCTTCGCTTTAAAATAGAACCATACCAGTCCAATGATTAGTGAGATACTAAACTACAAAAACATACACTTACAGATATCCAGTTACTTTTATGAACCGCTCTATAGTATAGATGTTTATACCACCCCCTTTGTTCAAGACCTTTTTCGTCTGATAGTAAATTGTTTTCTGCTACTTGGCTGTGTTAATATTCCCGTTACCATTGTTTGCTTTTCAAAGACCAAATTGAGAGTGTTTTACTCTAATCTTTTATGTTAGGATATTATGAACTTGTAGGATAATTATATTTTCATGTATAGGTTCCTCGAGAATTTCAACTCCTTTGCCAGAAAGAGAAATAAAAGCCAACACCTGCAAACCAAACCTTACACTATCATCAATCCAAAAACCATCCAAGCCAAGTAGATTAAAAAATACATATAAGAAAGACAGTCCTTTGGAGGAGGAAATTGAAAATATTTTTAATGCCAACAGTTCTTGTAAAACAGAATTGGAAAAGTTGCCGCCAAACATAAATGCAGAAAACTTATTGCGGGAAAAACAAAATGGCCGCCATTTTGAATCTGGTTTTGAAAAAGTTGCCTTAGTTCATTTCAAGGCTAATAGTTTGTATGAGCGAAAATCTAGCGGTCAATCGTTGATAGATTATGAAAGACAAAATATCCAAAGTCCGAAAATTTTGAATCAAAATCAAAAAGATTTCACAAGAACCTATAAAAATCAATCAAAATCTGCTTTTGAAAGAAATTATTTGAACGCCTTAAATGATTCAAATTCTTTTATGAATTTGTCCACAAAACCTCCCAATGGCCTTAAAAATGCACGAGAACTTCAAAGTTCCCCCAAATCTGCATTTGAACGAGTTCCTTTAGTTCATTTGGTGTCTAGCAAATCAAAAAGTCCTTCGCCCCTCCCCAGACCAAATTCTAAATACTTTTTCTAATCATTTTTTTTAAAATTTATATTTAAGTACAGTACGTATTTTGTAATAGTTATTTCTCGCATCGTATTATAAACGGCTTTCCGCGGATATAGAAAGTACAATTATGCGATTAAAACTAGTTTTTTTAGCCCCGAGGTGCCGAAGGCACCGGCTAAAAAAACTGGTTTTAATCTTATGATTGTACATTTCTATATTCGTAGAAAGCAGGATATAATACGATGCTAGACATAGTTTTTTTCGTATGGATGAGAACCGGTTCCTATCCACCGGATTCGAATGAATACGAGAAAAAAAATTCTGGAGTTTTACCAAATATCTTATCCTATAGTATAAAGTAGAATTCATTCGCATTTTTTCCGCTGGATAGATTATAGTAGATGTATAATTATACCTCTTGTGGCAAAGTCAATAGAGGCTAGGGGCGAAGCTTAGGATCTCTGATATTACTGGTTCGTATGGGATCTTACTTTTTATGGAAACTTTATAACTGTATGGGATGGTTTTGGGCTATTTTCTGCCACCCTCCTCTAAGGGCAAGGGGAGAAAAAAAACTAGTATCATAGAATTGTACTAAACAGTGATATTTTTAAAACCAAATTTTAATAATTTTTCAAAGCTGTATTTCAGTAGTTATTTGCCCCTGTACTTCTGAAGTTTGTTTACACTCTCGAACTACTTGGTATCTATCATCTTTTAAGTTATTTCATCGTACAAACTTACAGCAATTATAGGGTAGCTGGACTTTGAAAATTTATAGAAGCAAAAGAAATTATTTTATTTTGAGCAATTTATTGAAAATTATAAATAATTTGTGCAGAATAATGTTTTTGAATTAAAATCTTTTCATTATAAAAGTATGCATATCTAGTTTTTCTATAATATTACATATTAAATTATTGTTAAAAACATGTATATGATACATAATGAAATGAAATACATGATCATTAAATTAGAACATATATGTAAGCAAAAATAAAACATTTAGGTGCTTTTTAAAAAGCGAAGCCTTTCTATATTTACAGTCAATCCGTTCGTCGGTTCATTTGATGGCAAAACGCTTATTGTTTTTTTATTTAAAGGACGTTTCCGATGACTTAAGGTATTGATGAATTTGCATTAATTATGCAAAAAAAAATTTCAAAATTAATAATAAATTAATCTTGTTCTCAATAATATTGACTACTCTAAAATTTTACTGTCTGTTTGTCTATATATCTAAATGTGCAAGCTTCGCTTCTATGGATGTTGCCATTTTTTTCAACTTATTATTAATTCAATATTTATAGGCAAAAAAATATCATTAAAAACACATATAATAGATTGTCATAGTTTAAAATTGTGATTGAATGTAAAAAAAGTGTTTATAGAAAAACGAAAAATTTTTATAGTTAATTCATTTTATTTATTGTTAGCTAATTAAGGTGGTTGTTTATAAAAATTAACAGTTACCTTTCTTGTTTTAGGTGGATTTAAAAAAAAAATCTTTGCTTCTATTGGTTTAACTGTATTAAAACTACTTTTAAAAACGATTTGTGCATAAAAATAAACTTATTACAAACAAGGATCTAGTGCAGTTCACTGTAAAATGTTCCTGGCATCGAATATCTCCAAAAATAAATGAACTAGCCATTACTCAATAACGCACAGTTATCTTGCAGTGTACAATTTTCTTCTGTCAAGCTTTCCCTGTGCATCATTGGATCTTGGCTATCACAAAAGGCCTTCTCATGTAGCTTATAACGAGGTGCGGGAATAACACATACGTTCAGCCGTTTGGCAGCTAGTAGCCTATAAAGTTTATAATTTTTTTGTTGAGATAATCGTTCCCAGGAACATTTTACCGTAAATTGCACTAGGTCCAAACGAACATTTATAAGTAGGACTCGGAAGCCGTGCCTTGCCTAAGCCACCAGTTTAATCCCGTTTGGATGCATTAAAGGTTTTAAAAATATGAATAACAATTTATCGCCCATTGTCTTGTCCCTTAAGATCCACGGAATGTCATTTTAGTAACAGCTTGAGCTAGACAACCAGTTGATTTATAAAGTTATCAAACATCTAATTTATGGAGCCTTGGCTGCCGAGCCCTTTTAAGAAGTATTTTATTCTAAATTAGGCTCGGCAATCGCGCCTCAGTCTCAAATGTAAACCCGCTTGTGTTCATAAAAAAAGATGGATTGTCTGGTTTAACCATCCAGCTGAATTTTAAAGTTATAATATGACCATTTCACTGAGGCTTACAGGCGGCTGCCCCGAGTCCGGATTTTAACATATCTTTAAAGGTTATTAAAATTTTAACAATTTAACAATATTGGATAGATTTAAAAATGCGTTTTTGAGGGTTGATTGAACATTCTTTGCAAATTGCATTGGATATTTATAATTTATTTGAACTTTGTGGATTTTTTCATATTGAAATTTTTGTAACTTTTTAGCTTTGGTACTCAATTGTAAATTTATATATGTTATAAATGTTTTATGTAAATTTTATGTTTAAATAAAATTTTGGCTTTTATAATTTACTTTAAAAATGATTGAAATAAAAATTAAAAAGTTTAGCACTTGTTTTATTCTTATTTCGCACTTTTTATGTTTAAGATAAAATTACTTTATTAGAAATTTTTGAACTTTCAGATTTTTACATTAATATTTTGAAATTGAAAAATTAGTTTTAGGCAAATAAGAGACAAGTTATTCACGCGTTTTACAGTATTATATGTGCAGATATGATATGGATAAGGAATGACCCAAGTAGATTTTAATTTGGTTTGTCCGCAGACAAATGTCTATGAAACGAGTAAATAAAAAGTTTATTTCATTATTCGAGATTCTTTTTAGGGATATATTAAAAGAAAGATAAATATTTTTTATATTTTTAAACAAATATTCTATAGTTGGGGTTAGAATAGGTTAATCTTTCATTAAAATATCCATGTTTCTTTAAATTTTTATTGCACACATAAGGAGATAGAAAGTTGATAGTTAGATATAAAATAGATATCTTGAATAGATAGAAAAGGTATATAATAGCATAGTATTAGGACATTGAGATTTTTATTCTGTAGGTAATCTTGGGTCTTCGTGTTTAGTCCTATAATACATAATTTATATTCTAGGTAAACAAAGCAACAATCGGTCATAACATGCAAAAAATAAGATTAAACATTATTAAGTCTTCATTATATGTGAAAAGAGAAGCTTTTCTATAATTAGGGTAGGTCTGTTAGGTCCTCCGCAACGGTTATCTCTTTTCGTAAATTGGGATATATAAGAATTGTCCTATCGATTCCAAACTTTGCATGATGATTCAGTAAGGTATAATTCACCTTAAAGTCGTTAGCAGAATGTTCGAATGTCATATATATCTGATTTTTGGAATACTGTAGCTACTTCAGAAGAGCAGTAAGATGTCATAAAATTTAATATACATGAGGTGCCATTCAATCAGACGAATGGACGTACTGACGCTACACCCTAGTTCTGGAGTAGATTTGCTAACTAAAAACATAAGTTACCATCCAGTAGATGAGACCACAGATAAGAGCAAGAGTGCCAATGAATGAGGTCAACAGGATCAGGTGTCCTGTTATATTAAAACCCTAAAAACATTTTAATAAAATCAATTTGTTAATTTTTAGTGCAGCAACAAAAATATATCTAATTCAGTAATTATCTATCCATCAATCCATCCATTCTTTTTATCTATCTATCTATTTATCTATCTATCTGTCTGTTGAACTGTCTGTCTGTCTGTTTGTCTTTATGTCTGTTTGTTTGTTTGTCTTTTGTCTGTATGTCTGTTTGTCTGTCTGTCTGTCTATGTAACTATCTATTTATCTATACCTAATGTCAGTATCAAAAGTTAAGTGTAACTAAAGATGGCTTAATGCATGAAACATAATGTTTTACAAATAAACTTTTGTTTTTCATTCTATATGGACTATATCTATCTATCTATCTGTCTGTCTGTCTGTCTGTCTGTCTGTTTGTCTATCTATCTATCTATCTATCTATCTATCTATCTATCTATCTATCTATCTATCTATCTATCTATCTATCTATCTATCTATCTCCTCACCTGCTGTTTCCTACAGAACCCGATGGAGATAGATTTATGTGGTTTTCTGGGGGGAGGACTCGCTTCAAATTCCGTCATCTCCATACCCATCTATATAATTTTACATTAGACATAATACATCTAGATGGTCCATATACATTATACAATAACTTCTTTTATGATCAATATGACATGTACTGGACGTTTCTGAGATCTTAGAGGATATAAATAATTATTCCAGTATGGCTTTGAAACCGATCATTATCTGGTGGATTAGAACCGATTCTCTTCATACTGAAAAAATCATGTATATCATTTTATTACACACAATTTTTCACAAATATTAGGATAAAAATAACAAAATTAATACCAGCTTTGTAAGCTCGGGCCTTCAAATCTAACAAATCTGGCTTTAATCTTATATTTTTTCATTTTGATATCCGCGGAAAGCTGTCTATAATACGATGCGATAAATAAGTATTACCTCTTCGTCTTCTTTAATTTCTTCTCCCATTTCTAATTTTCATAAAAAAAATCTGAAAATGTTTTAAGAAGGTTGTGTGATATGCATTACATTAATACCTACATATACGTATATTCTATCAAATAAAGTTGTAAGGTTTTTTTTAGACGAAAGCTTAAGATAAACTACTAAATGATTGAGATTAAATTTAAGCCTTCATATGAGTTAGGCTATTGTTCTGCCCCCTTCAATACAGAGTCCCTAGAAGCTAGGGGCGCACCTGCAAGTTCCTATGTTAAAGTAACTTGATGTTTGTGTGTGTATGTAGCTTGATATTTCTAATAGAATATTAAAAGTTGAGGAAGGAATTCCTACCCCCTCCCCCCTTTTTTAACCCTTACAGATCGGGAGGGGGGGGGGGGGGGTGCTCAAAGAGCCCCCCCCTCAATTTTTTTCAATTTATTTCAAATTCTAAATAAATCTTAATTTCTACATTATGACTTTTGTGTATAAGGTAGAAACCTAAATTTTTTTTGGTGAGTACTTAGATATCAATGACCATCTGAGAAAAGTGGTGTTATGACCGTTTGACCGCTCCCTGACCGACTTTATGACCGATTTTTGTCCGGCTTTTACTACAGACATATATCATGAATATCGTGGCTTCTATTACAGCTAGAGACCTATAATTTTTTTGAGTAAATCCTTGAGCAATAATAAACAGATAAAAGTATTAATTTGCGCCGCCAATCGCCGTTTTACCGCCGTAACCGCCGAAAATGGCGGTTTCCGTTATTTACCGTTTTTCGGCGATGATCAGAAAAAGTAATTTTTTTGTTATGAAAAATAAAAGTTCGTCCCAAAATTTGGTCATCCTAGCTGCAAAATTGGCCGCTCTACAGCTGTTTTAAAATTTAGCGGCTGGCCGCTAAAAAGCGGCTAAGGAGCGGTCTGGCTGCTATGACTAGGAAAAGTAATTTTCTCTAAAAATACACATGAACCACCAGAAAAAAATTTTACGTCTTTATCTGTACCAAGAGCCGAGATAGAGGTGGGAATTGGGGCCCGATCTGTAAGGGTTAAAACCACCATCCTCCAAAGAGTATTTTCTCTAATAAAACACTAATATCAAAAGTGGAGGAAGAAATTCCCCCCCCCCCTTTTTTTCACTTAAGTACACCTAGAGGACTCCATGGACGTGGCCGTTAGTACAACAATATAAATTAGTTTTTTAGTCTTGAAGATAACCAAAATTGATTGGTGTAGTTGGTTGGCCTTTGACTTCATAGTCAATCCACCAATTGAGATTTTACTTAATAAAAGAAAAGGGGTTTTAAAAGGGAATAAATCTTCTTTTCCAGGGTGTTTCTGGTTGTACCCTCTCACAAAATAGATTAAAACCGCCCTAAGACATATATGAAGACTTACTAAAAAGAAGGTCCAATGGTTAGCAAAATATTTTTGTACAGACCGAAAGACAGACATCCTACCACTTTTAACAAGGATTATGATACAAAAATATATTTTTTTATGAGTAGCATAAAAATACAAGATAAAACCAGAAAAAAATATATTGCAGATATTATTATTAACTGAGATAATAATACCCAAAAGTAGCGAAGAAATAAAAATATCTTGTATAAAATAGAATAAATAGAATAGTACCTAACGTTTTTGTTTGTTTGTCTATTAGGATCTTGATAACCACTGAATCAATTAAGTCCTTTTTTAAAAGCAAAGCATTTCTATAATTAGGTTTGTTCCAACCGTCCGGAACATATAGCTTTTTGGTTAATTTGGGTATGTTAGAATTGTCATATCGTTTTCAAACTTTGCATGGTAATTCCTCTAATAGTTAGGTACGATATAGAAAGCTTAGCTACTCTATAATCGTCATCCTTGTCTAGACTAGTTAGTCCCGTAAGCCTTATTTCCGTATTTAAGTCTTAGAATGGTTTTAGGCTATGTCTCTGCCCCTTATCTCGCCTGGAAGCTAGGGACCCAGCAACTAGTAGACAAAAAAAAACTAAGGTAGTCGTTTCATTTTCTTAGTTGAAAATACAAAAAAAACATATTTTCACAGACGGTTAGCCTAGGTGATTGACGTTTGAAAACTATATACACTTAATACATAGAGCAGCTTCACGCTTACAAATATGTATTATCATATATTCTTACATACACTGCAATAGAGAAGTATATGTATATCAATACATCCTTTTTATAAAAATTTACAAACGACATCGCCCCTAGCCTCTAGGTTTTTTTTTCACTACAGGTTTAGAGGAAATTTTAGAAAAATATTTTGATGTTTTTCTAACTTTTCAAATCTTTGCCTCTTACCTTAGATTAAGTTTCAGACAGATGGACAGACAGACGGATGTTCAGACATCATTCTATTTTGAATTATAGAACCCAATTGGTTCAGTGGTTACCAAAGAAGAAATCTTCTTTTGCGGTTACTGAGCTCTTAAGCTTCAGACAGATATATAGACAGAAGGACGGACATTCAAATATCATTCCTCATTGTATTATAGATAGAAATATATATGTTTGTCTATGTGTCACATAAAATCACTAGAACGATTAAGATGATCTATTCTGAGAGATTTTCTTTTAATTCCTTTTAAATCAATATTTTAAAATTTTGCGATTAAAATTATTCTGTAAATAAATAATCTAGTGGGTCAAAAAATAGCTTAAAACCATCCCAAGAATTAAATCTAAAAACAAACAGCCTAAAACCATACCATGACACAACTGAAGCTTCCCCCCAAAAAAGGGGACGTAAGCACCAATTAAATTATAAAAGAACTTTATTTTATGGTAAGTTCAGATTTCAATTTACATAATTAGCGGCTTTGCCCCTAGAGGTGACTTTAAGTTTACTAAAAATTAGGAAGTTTAATGGGAGATTTAATTTTAGTGTTAAGATTAAGAGAAAAGTTTTTTTTTTCCTAGAACAAAAAGTCGAAAACCTTATAGAAGAACCATATTGGTCTAGCAGTTTTGGTACAGACACACACAAGGACATCCTGCTACTTTTGTATAAGTAAGCAAGGAATGTCATTTGACTAAAATCTCTTACAAGGACGACGGACAAGCAGAAAAGTAAAATAATAGAGTAGCTGCGCTACTTATAGTAAGTATTCACTGAGCGAAAGTTTTGATAATACTAGCAGCAGAATTATGGATAAGTTGTTGCTCCACTAAGCCAAAATGAAAGGGATGAATATATTTTAGCAAAAACTTTCTTTTTTTTTTGTAGAAGGTGTTTATTTCCCCCCTCCATCTTAAAGAAGACTTTAACTTTTGACCAATAAAACGCCTTTCTGAAAATAAAGTACGTAGACCAACCGTTTATGTGATCTTAATGTACATACATAGATAAATACATACATCCCATTACTTTAGTATGTTGTAAGCTTTATCCCTGTTTTACTTAATACTTAATTCCAACTTAGAACAAGTATTCTATAGATTGCAATAATCTTTTTCTCTCTCAAAAAATTATTGAAATAAAACACTGACAAAATTACTGAGCTACCTTCAAATTCTATCATAAAAGCTTTGCTATTTCAATAAATGTTCAGTTATAGATGTATAACCCAGACACCTATCTGATTCCAGCGGAGCAGATCTTTTTTGTCTGCTAGCAAATTGCTTTCTGCTGTGTTTATATTTCAGATGCTATTTATTGGCTGATATTTAATTGAACCAATTGAAAGTCGACACGTGGTCTGTGAGCATAAAGTTATTTATTTATTTAAGGTTTTCATATATTGTTTATTGTTTTAAATACGTTAAAAATTCCCTTTTTATAAGTTGAAATATATCAAATCTTTGTTGAAGTCCAACATACAAAAATTATTGTGATTACTTTACTTGATTTTTCATGCAATCTTTTAGATATTGGCCCTAGTAAAGTATCATAAAACTAGCCAATTTTAAGATCTTACTAAATTTCATATTTATAATTAATTACACATAGAAACATGTAGAAAAAAATGCTTAAATATAAAAATTATCACAAAATATAAAATTAAAAAAATATAATTTTCAAATATATATTTAATATTTAGTAAAAGTTTAGGCATATCCACTCTCAACCACACCCCTCCCCGCCCTCTAGCCCCTCCCTCCCCCTTCCTCTCACCTCTTACAGACTCCGGAAAACCAACGGAGGCTATTACCGGGAGAGAGGGGGGGGGATGGGGGGAGGGGGTATACAGTTGACGGAGGCGTAACCAAGAAAATTACTCGAATCCCAGTGCTTATATTTGTCTGTATAGGGTACTCACAAAAGATAACAAAAAAAATTTACTTTATGGCTAACGGGTCTCAGCCAAAATACTGAAAAATCATGTTACAGACAATTTTCCACGAATATTAAAATAAAAACCATAAAATTAAAACCAGTTTTATTAGCTCGAGCCTTCGACCCCTCGGGGCTAACAAAATCTGGTTTTAATCTTTTCATTTCAATATCCTCGGAAGCTGTCTATAATACGATGCGATGAATAGATATTCCGTTTTATTGGTTTGTTCCATTAATCAAAAAGTCTCCAACAAATAAGATCTTTAATTTTAAAAATTTAAATTAGATAAAGTATCATTCATTAAAAATAAAGTTTTAAAATTAATATTTTAAAGTGCTGTTAATAAGACCTTGCTGTGTAACTCATGATCATAATTGTCCTTGTTTTTTTGCTATAAGATATTATTTGTAACAATATAATAACATCTTTGTCTGTTCTTTATTCTACATTAATATTCCAAAGCAATGCTTCTTTATATTTTATCCTGTCTTTCTTTTTAGTCTTTTCAATTTATAGTGTTGTCAAAGATTTTTACAATAGGGGCGATTTCTAATGGAAGGATGGTGGTACCCTCCTCAAAAATAGTTATAAACCTTTCCAGATTAATCCGGATATCCGGCGTTGGCCTGTTATCCGGCCCAACCCTAACACACACATTATCTATTTTATCTATTCTTATTTGTGAATTATTTGTAATTAAGACGACCTTTAGAATTAAAAAAAAAACTATGTTAAGGATTTATAAAAACAACATTGTATAAAAACATTTATTATTAAAGTAATTGCGTATTACAGTAAGATACACAGAATAAAAACATCTAGATATAATAAAAGTTATTGAATAAAAAAAGATAGCTGGGGAGAATTAATTCACTCCCCACAAAAAAAAAAATAAAGCAAAGGGTGGTGTAAACCTTTAAACCTGTAAACCCTTTTAGAGTTATGTGTTTCATTTTCCTAGAAAGACTAATGTAGCCTCTATTCCTACTGTATACAATTTTACTGTATTTTTCATAAAAAAAAACTGATTTAATCGAAATTTCCTTGTGTCCGTCAGTCCGACAATCTGACTATCTGTTAGCTACGATTAGGTAGAAATTTTATTTTTCTAGGCTGCTTTTGAAGATAGATGGCTAAAATTTTTCTAATGATTCCTCATAACACGAGCATATAGTACAGGATTTATTTAGTATGTCAGTGTGTCAGTACTGTCTGTCTTTTAAGAGGACCTAAATTTTGAAAAAAAGTATTCTATCCTTCTGGTCTTTATGAAAGAAGAAATTTTAAGGAAATTTGTAAGGAGCATCTGACTATACCTATATATAGTTTAACTTAAATTTTTATTTTAAGAGCCTATACTAATTTTGGATGTTTTCATCCATGTTTGAACTATGAAAAAGTTAAGCAGGGCCGTTAAATTTACTATTACAAGCGTCAGCAACCAAGGTGACAAGATCTAGGGCAGAATAACCGATCCACAGACCAAGGGCAGACCCAACCTAAACATGAAACAAAAACAAAATAATAAGATTAAAAGTTACACAAAATATTTATTTTTTAAGCAAAGCTTTTCTATAGGTTTGTCTGTAATGTATAACCCTTATTGTTAATTTAAGCATGTTGAAACTATCCTATCTATTTGAAACTAGGTATGACAATAATTGTTATGTAAAATAAATTGTCCTATTCATCTGATTTTTTAAATAACGATTCCTAGGAAAACAAGCATATTTATAGTTAGGTCATATAAAAGTATACTGTAATAGACATTTTGTTTTGTTTCAGAAATCAATATTTTGATGCTGTTTTTGATTACCTTATTCATTTATCAATTAGATGTTTTGAGAATATTAATTTACTAATTACAATGAATAATCTATTCTGGAGTGGAATGTTTGTATTGATACTAGTATTTAAATACTCAAAACTTCTCACCTCCACAATAAAATCCCAAAAAGTATAGTTTTTCTCCTCAGACATCACCTAATATAAATTAATGATATAAAACATTATGTGTGACATCGTATTATAGACATGCCTTTCTGCAGATATTAAAATGAAATATTGTAAGATTAAAACCAGTTTTGTCAGCCCAATGTGGCCAATGCCAGGGTTATATTATTTTAATGATTTTGATTTTAATATTCGTGGAAAAATATCTGTAATATAATGCTATACATTATTTTTCAGAAAAGCGGTTCTAATCCAGCAGTCCTCATTGGAGAAGAGGGTATGCAAAGAACAGATCTATATACAGATGTATATACAGATAACTACCTCCCTTCCTTTTTCAATGATTTTATTCGTGTGCTACTAAACTATTTCCTGCTACTTGGCTGTGTTAATACACACCACACTAATTGGTTGATTTTCAATGACCCAATTAAAAGTGGGCACAAGGACAGTGCGATGGGAAGATGCAGTTATTTAACCTTTTCCCTCTCTAGTGTTTACTCTAATATGCAAGGTGAAGAAATTGAGTTTTCATAGGCCCAAATTTCCAATTCTTTCCCTTGGTTAATCAAATACCCTCATATAAATATATCTTAACCTTCCCAGGGATAAGGGGTGGGAAACATAGAAAAATATTATTTCAGGCCTATTTCAAGCCTAGGCCTAAAAAAACATTTATGGGATGGTGCATTAGTTTGTTATCAAACTATTGGTTTAGGGCGGTTGCCAATAGGAGCTGTCCGCCAATGACGTCATTTAATTAGGAAATGGTAAAAGTTGCATTATCCCTTTCAAAACTACGCCGGGACCTAATTTTTGGCACGGTTTCCTATCCTCTGATTCTCCCGAGATCATTGAAACCCAAGATTGATAGAATTACAGTTCAAAAGAAATTATTGCACCTTGATTGGTTGATCAAACTTAAAGACTATTTCAGCTATTTTGTTTTTCCTTTTCAGCTTTGAGCTAAAAGCTAGTTTGATCTTCTGCTCTTTACAGGCATCTAGACAACCAGTCACACCATTGTAAATAGGAAATCCCAATATGACATCATACACTTTTATAAAAAACCCAAGGTATTTCTCGTCACTTGTGAATGTTAGGGTTGAATTTCCACATGCAAACTTTTCTGACATCCAGGGTGGTAAACATCCCAACTCTGATCCTATGTCCTCCATTGCTTTTGACTCAACGCATTCAATCTTGCTGGTTTTATCATAATTATTGCAGTTTGATATCTTTTTGACATACTCAATCTGAATTGTATATGCTAGTTGGTTGCCCAGAGAAGTTTTATCAACTGTAATTTTGTCGCCAGTGGTTAGTTGTTCTAACAGACTGAAGGATGTCCTTGCATTAGGATCTGTGATAAATACTTCATATACTTCTCCATTGCTAAAATCCTTTTCTTCACTAAAAGTGATTGAGAAGTAGGTTTTATTGACATGTTCAAAAACTTTACATTTGCCTTTGTTTGCTAAAAATATATCCTCATGTGCAAAAGTATTACCACTCGTCTTGTCATCTACACTAACACTAGCTTTATTACTTCCATAGATGCTATCAATTGTTTGTTGAAAAGTTTGGTTTTCATGATCTCCCCATGAGGGTCTTAAGAAGTGTTTTGATGTATTACCAAGAAGGAAATCAAACATGTTATCATATGATAGAGCAACTGCCTAAAATATTATTTAACATTATATAAATTTCTTTTTTTAAGCGTTCTTATTAAACATTTAGTATTTGTAGAATAAAAATGCAGTTCCTGTATATTTATCATTAAATGTAAATTGAGAACAAACTCAATGCTCAGATTTATGCTTAGTTTATAAGATCAACATTGAGAATAATTTTATATTTTTTATTATGTGGACAATTGTCTGTAAAACAATATATAATATAGATGTGAATTAGAGTCAGAGCAAGACTGCAAATGATCTTAGATAACAATGGTTATTCAATGGGGTAGTTTCACGAAATGCATTTTAACTTAATTTAGTGAACCACATATTTTTTGCTAGTTAATGGGTTAAGCTATATTTATATGGCATATATTTGAAAGAATTTAAATTTTCTACCGCTTAGTTTTGAAAATATCAAGACTTGAAAATCGTCTTTTTGTGATATATGCAATTTGAAAAGGCGATTTTCAAGTCTTGATATTTTAAAAACTACGTAGTAGAAAATTTAAATTCTTTCAAATATATGCCATATAAATGTAGTTTAACCAATTAACCAGGAAAAACTATGCAGTTCACTAAATTAGGTTCAAATGCATTTCTTAAAACTACCCCTTTATTATTTACCTTTTCTACATTAAACTGATCTTTCTTGCAAACAGTTATCAGTGGCTTGGGATCCAAATCATCAAAGGATGTTTGATCCAGAACAAAAGAATAAGTTGGATTGATCATTCTTTTTACAGCAGTGTACATTTGATAGAAAAATAAGGAATATAGTATGATTCCTGCAACTATTTTTATAATTGTTACACCTTCCATTCTGAAGTGTAGACTCTAACTGCACAATTGTGTTTGCACATAATATATCTGATGTAATGGAAATATTTGTACAATGCTCATTAAACTAACCTAAATTTGTAACTAACACTCAGGAAATAAATGATTTTTCATCGCATAAAAATTAAATAAAAGCAAAAATAAAAACATCAAATAATTACTTGAAATTTGGTAAGCCAGGGGATTGAGGGATCTTTGTCTTAAAGATCTAATTATTGCAAAAAAAATATGATACCATGATTAAATCTTTGTGTTTCTTTATAAAATGAAAGCTTTTCTACAATATTTGTCTGTAACAGATATATCTCTGATTATTAATTTGTTTAAGCATTTAAGAAATTTTAAACTTTTCATTATGGTTCCTGAAACAGTTGAGTACAAATTTGAAAGTGTTGCAACTCTATATTTAATACAAGAAAAGGTATATATTTTGTTTAATTATTTGTATTTTTATTATTTTATTATGTATGATTTTTTTCCAAAAGATGAATAAATCATTTTATGTTTGTTTTAACATTTTTTTTTTTACATGAATATTTTGATATTGACTTTTAACACGATATAGTTGCTTTTTCCAAAATGGTTTTTGTAGGGACAATTATCAACTTTAAAATCTTTAATGATATATCCTCTGTATTTAAAAATTTAGCTAAATTTCAAATTTTAAAAGTGCAGTAAATCATTGTTTCTTAAAGTTGATTTATATGTCTGATTTGATCTGCTTTTTAGACTTAGTTATATTTGTTATAGAATTAGTTAAAACTGTTAAATTGTTTTTATATAAAGTAATGTTTAACTTTGCTGGCTTAGGTAAACAATATAAGCCAATATGTTGGATATCGAAGAATATAATGAGCACATATTTTTAATGGTTTTTGGAGCAAGAACCAATACCAATTATGGAATTACAACTTCACATACTCATAGAAATGATATTTTATAAACATTTTTACAATAACTATTTAATTTTCAAAATAATTAAAGAGATAAAGACCTATTTCTGCATACAGAAAAGGAAAAGAAAAGTATCACCAAATATTTCATTACTCACTTGATGTTAACCTTCTCATCAATTCACTTAGATCAAACTATTATAATTCTAAATATATAATGTCATTCTCAACATGTACAAATGGTCTTATTCTTGTCCTGTTAATTGGTGAAAACAATTTCTGTGCTTAAACCTCAAACATGAAGCAAGCTTAAAAGATGTGTTTAAAGAAATCAATTCTAATTTTCTAAAGCAGCAATAACAAGCTTTCAATAATTTACATATTTTGTACATTAAACTGTAATAAATCATTTAGAGTTTGGATATAACATATTACTCTAGTTTTATAGTAAATTAAAAAAAATGCTATTGAATGATACAAAAGCAATTAAAATAATACACCTTTTAATAATAAATGCAGATGAATCTGAAAATAAGAAAAAATATAAAATGAGAATGAGAGACAAAATTTAAAACAATGCATAACAGATTAATCCAGTATGATTTGTTTCCATGAAGCTACCCAAACAGGATAACCCCATCATATTTTCAAATCCAGAGATGTCCAGGGCTAGAGCAACATTGTCATAAGCGACGCATCTCAATAATCTAGCCTAAACACTTTATTACATTGCATTGAGACGAAGCCCAATCTGTACCACTTTTGATAAGGGATTTTCCATCTCTTTTTTAGAGGTTTTCTTTCCCACTTCTTCTCTCATCTTCCTCATTTTATGACGTCACAGGAATCAAAAGTGGTGCAAAAGTGGTACAGACTGGGCTTCGTCTTAAATTGATATAAAATATTTTGTACTCAAACTTGATAACGATATCTACTTATATTTTTGTTTGCTCAAATTTCGAAATAATTAAAAGTACAGGTACATTATGTTTGGTAATGTTCGTTTGTCTGTCTAACTTATTTAGCTTCGCCTTTTTATTGATGTTTCCTCCTTGTTTGCTCTATCCTTACGATAAAGTAACAGGATGTTTGTTTGTTTGTCTGTACCGAAGGATCTCGCTAACCGCTGAACCGATCGGGTTTATAACTATTTTGGGGGAGGGTACCATTGAAATTTTAAAAAATATTTCTTGTTTTTGCGTTGAGACTTGAACGCAACATAGATAAATTATTTCTCAAATTAGATATTTGAAATAAAAAATACATTATAAGTCACACTAGAGGTCTCTAGGGGCACAGGCACTAGTATTTTAATCCTTATAATAAAATAAAAGAATCTGTGTTTGTACGTTGTATGTGTGTACCGAAGGACCGCTCAACTGATATGGTTCTCCTCTACAGGGCAGCTTCTCATAGGTCCTGGGAACGTTTATAACTATTTTTGTTACCACCACCCTCCCAAGACAAATCGGCCCTGGAAATCTTTTTTTTAACTAAAATTAAAAATGGGGAAGGGGGTCGACCCAGAAAAGCAGTTGTAAATAAGTAATAATAAAACATCTGTTGATATGTCAAGTTAGATCTCGTAAACGGTAAACTTGAGGTATTTAATTGAAAAAAGTAATTTTTTGACTGGAATTGTGAAAATAAAACAAAATATGCCTCTCTACAATTAAATCGGTCAGAAAAAAATAATATCTATCCTATCAATAAAGTAGTAAGATTTTTTTGTCTGTAGCGTAAGATCTCGCTAACCACTGAATCGATGTGGTTCTTCTTTGCAATAAACCTTCTTATAAGTCCAGGGAAGGTTTTAACTATTTTAGGGAAGGGTATCTCCACTTTCCCAATTAAAAATGACACTCCCCCCCTCCCCAACAAAAAAAATATTTTTTCTACCTTTTCTTTTTAAAACTTAAATTGCCAATTGGGTGGGGGTCGTCTTTTCCCCCTCCCACCTTTAGTGCCCCTAGAGGTATGTAATGGGTTAGCCGCTAGTAATATAATAATTTGTTTTATGTTTGTCTTATTTACTGATTTGCATGTCCTCTTCCACAGAACGTTTTATATTCAAAATTTTAGTTTTTAAAATATAATATATATATAGCATCGTATTGTAGACAACTTTCCACGGATATTAAGATGAAGTCATAAGATTAAACCACTGTTGATAGCCACAAGGGGCCGAAGGCCCAGATTAACAAAACGGGTAATGTTTTATGATTTTTAATTTAAGTATTGTCTGTAGTACGATGCTATACATGATTTTTCAGAATGGCTAAGAATGGGTACTAATCCTGTGGATAGTAATCGGGTTCGAAGCCATATTGGAAATATATTTATGGTCTGTAAACATGTTAGTTTGATAAAGTGGATTCTTAAAAATATAGAGTCGCTATATCGCCGTCTCATTAAAATTTTGTTTGTGAAAAATCATCCAAAATCATATAAAAAATCTGCAAAAATCAAATAAAGACATAGATGGGTTATTAACATTTTATTGAATTTTTGTTGATTTTTTATGTGATTTTGGAGGATTTTAAAAAAGAAAACAATTTTGGTGAGGCAGCGATGCAGCGACTAATTTTTTAAAAAGAATCCACCTCAGTTTTCAATAGGTTGTTCAGTTGTTCGCGAGATCTTAACAAACAAACAAACAATAGGTTGGAGGTACCCTCCTCCCTAAAATAATTCTTTCCTGGACCTATAAGAAGCTTTATTATAAAAGAGAATTATCTTATTTTATCGGTTAGCAAGATACTTTTCTACACGCTCACAAACATCCTGTTGCTTTTTGTTGTTGAGGATATTAGGATATAAAAAAAACAAAGTACGTCAGAAAATGTTCAATAATATTTGTTTAAATTAAAGTTTAGTTTTATAAGATTAAAAATTATAAGATAAGAAATTTTGTTTTTCAACGTGACAACTTTTTATTGAGAGAATTTGTTTGCTTTCATTTTTTAACAAATCCCTGACAAATTTCTACTCTATAGCTTAGAATGATTGGACCGTAGCTCTGTCTGTAATGCTCTTTAGCTTATAATGATTGGTCCGTAGGTCTGTCTGTAATGCTCTTTAGGCACTTTCTGGGTTGAAAAGGTTATCAGCTACTAATAAAGACAAAAAGCTGAAATTTCGTCTCTTGTGTAATTTCGTTGCAACGCGTGACTTTAAAGTAGCTTGACAAAGTGTCTAACAAATCAGCCATGTGACGCCATAAAAGTGAAGAAGATGAGAGGAGAAGTAGGAAAGAAAACCCTTAAAAAAGGGATGAATAACCTCTCATTTTTATGACGTGACAAGGCTGAATTTTTTAGATACTTTGTCCAGCTACACTAGTACACATTAGAGTAAAACACTTGATGGAGAAAGAGTTAAATAACTGTATCTCCCCATCGCAACCGCCTTGTGCAACCTTTCTATTGGGTCATTGAAAATCTACTAATGGTGTCGCTTATATCAACACAGCCAAGCAGCAGAGAACAATTTAGAAGCAGACGAAAGAGATCTTTGAAAAAGGAAGGGAGGTAGTTGTCTATATATACATCTATACTATAGATATGTTAGCTACACTTTAAAACTTGAATTTGCGGATCCTTGGAACTTGAGCGAACGAGAGGAAACGAAGAGTACTTCGACCCTCTCCCCTTTTTTTAGTTGAGAGCTATTTTTACAGGGTGGATTTGTCTTCGTAGGGGAGAAGTACCCTTCACCGAAATAGTTATAAACCTTTCCTGGACCAATTGGCGAGATCTTAAGGTACAGACTCACCGACGCACATAGAGACAGACATCATGTTACTTTTATAAAAGGATTGTCAGTACTTATACAAATTATTTTAGGTGTAATAGCATCGCTGCTAATAAACACAATTATCCTTGTTCTATGAGAAATGATGTTATTGCGTCTTTAGGCAGCTGAGATAAACCTAATTAATTAGTACTTTCCATCAAAGTGCCTATCGAGCACTTAACTCCCCCTTTTTAAAAAATAAATTAAAAATAAGGGAGTGAGTTAGTTTTGTTTCTTATGCCTAATCTCTACGGAGTGCTCTAACCCCGCAGGTTTCATTACCCTGCGGGGATATTAAAAACTAAATGTAACCTAAGCTAACAGAATACCTGAAGAAAAAATCGAAAAATCCTTCCTTATTTCAATGTATTACAAAATATGGGGGGGTGGGTTCTATGTTTGTCAAGGTAATTTGAGGGAAATTGCTGCATAATTTAACTTTTAAAAGAAAAAAAATTATGCTAATTCTTATCTTAGTTTAACAACAGCTCTTAAATTGTTTACAGGTAATTTTATTCAAAATTTACAAACTATTTGCTCTGCCCCTTGCTTCTAGGTGTAATCTGTTTGTTAGGGTTAGCGGTTGCCGAGATCTTAAGCTTCATACAAATAGTGGTACATACAGCAGAGCGACATAGTTTTCATTTGTATTATAACTAGTTGCTTCGCTAAGAGCATCATAATGGCGTGAATGTCTGAAAAATAGCCTAAAACCAGAAAGACATTTATAAAGCTTAACGGAAAATTAAAACAAAGTCGAGCCTAGATCTTTTGCTATGCTTTATAAATAGGACCTTACTAATACAGGAATCATCATACTAAGTTTGAAATTGATAGGACAATTCTAACCTAACATATTTACAAAAGACCTTCTCATTATAGACGGACCAACCCTTATTATAGAATAGCTTTGCTTTTAGAAAGTAAAAATTTCTTTCTTTTTGTATTTGAAAACTAAGCCTTAAGTATATAATTAGGGAGGGAGGGGACATTGGACTGTAATCTATAATACAAAGTAGAATGATGTCTTCCGTCCATTTGTCTGTCAGTCCGTCTGTCCGTCCGTCCCTTAAGATCTTGGTGACTACTGAACCGTTCAGATTCTACTCTTTAGGGTATATACCTATTGGTCTTGTGGTGGTTTTAAGCTATTCTCTTGAGGGGGTGGGATACCCCCAACCGGGCAACCCCCCCCCCCCCAAATTAAAATTCTCCCTCAACAAAAAAATTATTTGTAGGCAGTTTTTTAAAAAATAAATGGCAGCACCAGAAATACTTAATTTTTTTAAAAATTACCTCTTGGGGCAAAGCCTCTACAAGCAAGGAGCAAAGCCGCTAGTTTATATATAAGTTAACAAAAGTTTCAAAAAAATATTTTATCCTTTGTTGGTTTAAAAACTTTGGATACCTTTATAAGTTTTTGATCTCTTTGTTCAAACATTTCAACTCATAATTATAATATCTAAAAGTGAAAAATTTTGTTGTTATCATTTGGGATGTATATCAATTTTCTTCCATTGTCTTATTCCTTAAGATCCATGCATACAGTATTCTATGATTTAAAATTCCAATTTAAATTATTTTTAGGTTTGAAATACACAAGGTCGAGGTCTTGATATAGTTTCAGCCTTAGTTGGTAATTTCAGAGGCATTCTGCAGGTATTATTTATAATCCATGGAATTAGTTTAAAAAAAAACGAAGCTTTTCTATAATTAGGGTCAGTCCGTCCGTCCGGGACAGTGAGCTCTTTTCGTTAATTTAACAGGTTAGAATTGTCCTATCGATATCAAAATTTGGAGAAAGCCCAATCTGTCCCGATTTTGTATCACTTTTGAAAAGTCCGATTCCTGTAACGTCAAATAAAAAGGGAAGGGGGGAAGGAAATCTCTTCCCTTTTCTCCCATCTCTTTTAAATAGATTTTCTTCCCCCCTTCCCTTTTTCTTTCCCGAAACGTATATGACGTAACTGGAATCGCACTTTTAAAAGTAATACAAAATCGGGACAGATTGGGCTTTCTCCAAAATTTGTTTTATGATTCCTATAACAATAAGGTACGATTTAGGAACCATAGCAACTCTATAATCGTTACCTGAAAGTCCATATATATACGTTAATTTAAAATATGCTTATTGTTTTACTTTTCAAACAACAAGCTTTTGTAGTTTATAATTATTCTACTCAGTTGATTCTTTAAAATACTGATTCCCAGTACCTCAAGGTACAATCTCATCAGCGAAGCATCTCTATAATCAAATTCTAAAAATGCCTTTAAACAGTATACTGTAATTAAGAAGTTCTGCAACAAATATACTTACAATTTCCTTTAGACTTGTGCATTAACATTCTGCTTATTCCGTTCTGACACTCGACAATTTTTAATGTTCGTTTGTCCTTCCGTTTCAGGGCTCCGCTTTCATGGATGTTGTCAACCTTGATTTAGTGTGTCGCTTGCAGTCGTATACTGTTTGTAATATTGATAACAACAATTTATTTTGGGTGAGAGGATGCCTTGGCCAATAAAACGCCTTTTCTCATTACTATTAGCATGTCCATACAAAATGTTAATCATCAATTTGTTGATTGTCGGCTAGTTATCTTCCCCATTACCCAGGAATAAGGTATAACCAACAAGCGAAATAAATCTAAAATAATAATTGGGAGCTGATTAAAGGTCGTCAATTTTACAATATGTTACCCCCCAACGACAGCTGAATATCACGTATAGATTTCGTGATTTTCCCCGAATCAATTACGTTACAGCCTAATACTCATAATTTCTATTAAATTTAGAAGAACGTGACTTTACAAGTCCTAGATGTTCTCACAGAGAAGAAAGAAAAACTTAAGGTACTTAGTCTCCATACAAGTTAACCGTGTTTGTCTGTTTGTATAGAAAAGTCTCTTAATAGTCTAGTGTGTGATTAAATTGTAGAGAAGCGTCGCTTCGAATTCAATAATAACAGATAATTAACAAGTGTATTGGTTTTTCGGTTCTAACAATACTAAATATTAGGCTGGGTTAATTATAGTTAATTATATTAACCCTTAACAGTCGGGGGGGGGGGGCGTTGAACGCCCCCCCCCCCTCCGGTTTTTTCTATCTCATTTTCTGTGTGTGAAAGATAAAGAGCCCAAACTGCTTGACTTTTTAAGTATGGGTATGACACATAACTGAGAGTTGAAATTTTTTGAATATCTACATCCTGGCGGGCACAGGATGCCAGCAAACCTGGCAGGGTCATCCAGGTAAAGAGCAAAAATATTTTTTTGACTAAAACAAAGCATTTTATCATACCAAAATACTAAAAGATCCTCTAGTAGTACATCCTTATATGAAATACAGGTGTTCAAGTCACTTTCAGGTTCCAGGTATGATCCTGCAGGTCCTGATCCTCCAGGTCTCCAGAAATCTTTAAAAGGCTCCTGTGGCCGCAATTTTTGACTTAGAGACTTCAAATTTTAAACTTAAGCTTTTCTTACATGTCTACATAACGTATTAAAATTTCATGAAGATCCGCCGCCGTTTGCCCGCCGACCGCCGACTGCAGCGGCTGGCAGCTGCCAAGTACAGCTGCGGCCGCTGAAATTTATATTTTGATATTTCTAATGTAAAATTTACATAAAAATAAACATTTTCTGGAAAAAAATTTTCTTCTAGCTTCAAAAATAAGAAAATTACAGCCGTTTGAAATTTTTAAGTAAAGAATTTGCTATGTTTTGCAAGAATTTGCAAGAATTTGCTATGTGAAGCACAGAAATGCTATGTTTTGCAAGAATTTGCTATGTTTTGCAAGATTTTGCTATGTTTTGCAAGAATTTGCTATGTGAAGGACAGAAATGCTTTGTTTTGCAAGAATTTGCTATGTTTTTGCAAGAATTTGCTATGTGAAGGACAGAAATGCTAAGTTTTGCAAGATGAAGGACATAAGCAGCCTTCCTAATGTAAGAATTTGTCAGACAAAGGACATAAGTCACCTCCCTTAAGTTAGATTTTGTTAGATGAAGGACATAAGTAGCCTTCCTTAGACCAATTTCCAGTGACTTCTGTCCTAATTAGGAATGACTTTGTTTTCTTTCCATTATCCGGGTTTTGCAAGTGGACAACCCCCTTACGATTTTGTAACCCCCTCAAACAAAAATCGAGCTTTAAGGGGGTGTAAAAAAGACTATAAGAGGGGTGTTATTTCACTTTAATTGGTGGGGGGGGGGGGGTGGTTAGATACATTCCCTGGGAGTCAATCCCCATAATTAGCATACTCAAAAGTCAAAAGCGTTCTTTGAGTGGTAGATTGACGTACACAGTGGAGTGAGATTTCTGATCCTCCAGGTCTCCAGAAATCTTTAAAAGGCTCCTGTGGCCGCAATTTTTGACTTAGAGACTTCAAATTTTAAACTTAAGCTTTTCTTACATGTCTACATAACGTATTAAAATTTCATGAAGATCCGCCGCCGTTTTCCCGCCGACCGCCGACTGCAGCGGCTGGCAGCTGCCAAGTACAGCTGCGGCCGCTGAAATTTATATTTTGATATTTCTAATGTAAAATTTACATAAAAATAAACATTTTCTGGAAAAAAAATTTTCTTCTAGCTTCAAAAATAAGAAAATTACAGCCGTTTGAAATTTTTAAGTAAAAAAAGACCTGAAAACAAAGGTTGTTAAATAAAAGGGTGAAGGAAGCGAAAATTTACTTAGACTTATAAAAGGTCGGAAATTCATTATCAAACAGGGGACTTGCACAAAAAAATTTAGCCCTCTAGCTCTAATAGGAACTGAGATAATAAGGGGGGGCGTTGAACGCCCCCCCCCCCCGACTGATTAAGGTGCGGCAAGGGGCCCGACTGTAAAGGGTTAAATATAGTTAGCTGTCTTTCCCCTAATATGTATTTTAGGGTAAGGATTCAAATATAGAATAGTTTTACAGGTTAAACTTAGATTTCTCATAATAACAAAGTTTTACATTATATACATTTTTTAAAAGCAGCGTAGCTACGTGGATTATAGGTTTGTCCGAAAGAGCAGATTCTATGCAGTTTAGGTTATATAAGATTATGAGTAGCCTTGCAGGTGAAGGCCCAGCTGGGTTAGGGCACTTACCAGCCTCCCCCCTTTCCTCTTAATTTCAATTTATTTCAAATTGTTGTTAGTACTCAACATGTACTCTCTGAAATTATAATAAATAAGGATAA
This sequence comes from Acartia tonsa, assembly GCF_053477335.1. Classification (NCBI taxonomy): domain Eukaryota; kingdom Metazoa; phylum Arthropoda; class Copepoda; order Calanoida; family Acartiidae; genus Acartia; species Acartia tonsa. The sequence continues at coordinate 15,028,590 of NC_137271.1, read as the reverse complement.
GACAATGAACGATACATTACCTTCTATAAATTAACCGAGAAATAACTCCTTCCATAGATTTTAATTATTATTAGAAAAGTAAACTGTTAGTTTGGAGCCAACCAATCAAAAATAATAAAGTATACAAAGTTTTTAAACTTGGTTATACAACTTTTTGGTTTCTAAAAAAATCTTGCAAAATTATTTCATTTATTGGTTATACTTTATTCTTGACTAGCGTCAACGCTCTAGCATTTAGGGACATTGTATTTAAAGATTGAAAATTGCCTAAAACCACAACAAGACTTAAAAGCTAAAAAAAATAGCCTAAAACCACTCTTAGATATATGTGAAACTTTCCTAAAATGAAGAACTGCATCAATTGATTAGTCATTGAAATCTTAAGTTTCAGAAAAAAAACCTTACTACTTTATATTGGCTGCGCCCCTAGCATCTATAGGTAATGTAATTAAATATTGAAAAACCAGCCCAAGACTTAAATCTTAAAACAAGGATGACAACATCCATAAGTAGCGAAGCATAAAAAATAAAATCATAGATGGTAATAAGTACAAGTAGATTTGAAGTGTATTTATTAATTGATTTATTTGAGAAAATAAACACGAAACCCTGTTTTATTTGTATAATGATGACGGTCAAAGTAAATTACATAAAAGATGCTCATAACAATGGGAAAAATTATTTTGATAATGATATCCCAAAAAAGTTTTAAAACTGGACCAAAAACACCAAAGATATATGGGAAAAATGTAAAAAAATATAAAAATAGCCAAAAACCTGCAAAAAGGAAGTCTGACCATCCTGGTTGTTTTCTTTAAACAACAGGAAATTTAATTTTGATATGTATAACTGAAAAAAATTTGGAAATCGTACCATAAACACCAAAGTTATGGAGAAAAATGTGAAAAATAGAAAAATAGCCTAAAACCTGCTGAAAGGCAGTCTGACCGTCATAGTTGTTTTTTTAAAGGACAGGAATTTTAATTTTGATATCTATAACTAAAAAAATTTTGAAAATCGGACCATAGACACCAAAGATATGGAGAAAAATGTGAAAAATACAAAAATAGCCTAAAACCTGCTCAAAGGCAGTCTGACCGTCATAGTTGTTTTCTTTAAACGACTGGAAATTTAATTTAGATATATATAACTGAAAAAATTTTGAAAATTGCACCATAAACACTGAGAAAAATGTGAAAAATACAAAAATAGCATAAAACCTGCTAAAAAGCGGTCCTACTGCCATCGATGTTTTATACTTAATTGTGCTCCTTAATGATGGGAATGTTGTCAAAAAATTTCAGCTTTCTATCTTTTATAGGAGCTGAGTAAATCCCATTTCCCCCATAGCGTTAAGGACTGACGGACTGACGGACGGACAGACGGACGGACAAAGTGAATTATAGAGTAGCTTCGCTACTAACAAGGATGACAACATCCATAAGTAGCGAAGCACAAAAAATCGTGGATGGGAATACTTAAAAGTAGATTTAAAGTGTATTTATCAAAATCAAGAATAGATTTATTGGAGAAAATAAACACCAAACCTTGTTTTCTTTGTATAACGAAGATATGGAGAAAAATACAAAAATAGCCTAAAACCTGCTGAAAGCCAGTCTGACCTTTATAGTTGTTTTCTTTAAAGGACAGAAAATTTAATTTTGATATGTATAACTGAAAAAAATTTGGAAATCGGACCATAAACACCAAAGATATGGAGAAAAATGTGAAAGATTCAAAAATAGCCTAAAACCTGCTTAAAGGCAGTCTGACCCTCATAGTTGTTTTATTTCAACGACAGGAAATTTAATTTTGATATCTAAAACTGAAATAATTTTGAAAATCGGACCATAAACACTGAAGATATGGAGAAAAATGTGAAAAATACAAAAATAGCCTAAAACCTGCTTAAAAGCGGTCCTACCGTCATCGATGTTTAATACTTAATTGTGCTCCTTAATGATGGGAATATTGTCAAAAAAATTTCAGCATTCTATCTTTTATAGGAGCTGAGTAAATCCCATTTCCCCCATAGCGTTACGGACTGACTGACTGACGGACTGACTGACGGACAAAGTGAATTATAGAGTAGCTTCGCTACTAATAAAATAGCATAAAACTACTCTAAACCTATGTTAAGCGGTCATGAAATTGAAATCTCAACCAATCAGCAAAAAACCTTACTACTTTATATCATGAGATTACTAGCGGCTAAGCTCTAGCATAAAGTACTCCAAGTGGCAGAGAAGGTCTAAAATAATAGCTGTAAATAGTCTAAAACCATCAAAGGACCTGTGTGAAACCTAATTGGCTATTGGCAAGTAGTCATTAAGACCCTAACCTCCAGACAAAAAAGGAATTTCAGATAGTCTAATGATTTTTTTTCAATTTAGGATGATGTCTTAAAAGTTAGAACAAATGGAAAGAAAAAGAACATCTTAAGATCAAACTAGAAGAAAAGAGGTATTTTTTCTTTATTTACAGAAAATTTACTTCTTTTTTTAAAATTTTAAGTAATTATTTTAAAATCTCATAGCAGTTATTTAAAAAAAAAAATTTTAAAAATGATTTTAATTGGGCGACTATCTTATATTATTTTGTCCTCTCTGGTTACAGAATAACGCCTCATGTCATTCCCACTTTGGAATTTAAAATTTTCTTTTGTGTATAACATCAATCATTAGTTCGGATGGCTTAATCATTAAATGTGGCGTGCACAGGGTTTTGCAAGTGAATCTTGAGGGTGTAATAAAAGCTACAAGAGGGGTATTATTTAACTGTTATTGGTGGTGGGGGGAGGGGGGTGGGTGTTGGATACAATCCCTGGGAGACCAGCCACTTCATAGTTCTTTGAATGTCCTTTGAATTGTAAATTGACTTACGAAGTGGTGTGTGATTTTTTACCCTCTTGGCAATTTTAGGGGGGTGTAAACCATTTTTGTGTGGGTTGTAGGGTTTCATGGGGTTGGACATCTATAGGGTTGTATTCACCCCCCTCAATTTATCCATGGGGTGGACATACCCCACTACACCCTCCCTCCCTCCATCTGATTAACAGTTAAACAAATTTACTATTTAAAAAAATCATCTGATACATTAAAATTAATTTAATTTATTTCAGGTTGAGCTGTGATTGAGATTTCAAGATCAATTTTTTTATTGTAATTATCATAAAAAAAATTGAAATAAAATTTAAAGAAAGACTCTTTTCTGTTATTCATTTCAACCCCTTATCATAGCTAAGTTTGTCAACACGTCTTTTAATTGCCAAGAAATCTTGGCTAAAATTTGTTCCACTGCTGCTATGTCAGTTGTGGGAGAACACATAGTCTAATAAACTAACTACAATGCACTAGACTTCTAGTTGTATCAAAACGTTGGTTATCTGCAGGGTATTTACAGCATGACAGTATGATCATTAAAATGTGCATTTAAAGCAAGACATTGGGTGTACTGTACCTTTACTCTAAAGAAAAACTTTTGGCAATGACTTATAAATGTTACTATCTCCATCCAGTGGCGTGCACAGGATTTTATAAAGAAGAATCATAAAGTGTAACGGAAAATTTTCACAATCCCCCGAGGTTTTTGACACCCAAAATACAGGGTGTTTCAATAGAAACGTCTTTTTTTAAATCTTAATTATGCATAGAAAATAAAACAATTATAAAAAAAAGCTTTATATATTTGGAAAACCTATTCTGGGACATTTATGTTTCAAATATTTGAAAATGATTTTTTCAATATATTATGCCTTAAAAACCGGTTTTTCCAAAGGCCTTATTTTTGAAGATTTACGGATTTAAGGTTGAGGAAAAAATGTGCACATTTTTTAAATTCAAATTGCGCGGCTTGTATTAATAGTAGAACAACGTCATGCATATCGTTCGAATCGTCATAAACCTTAGTTTTTGGATATATAAGTGCTATTAAAGTGCTATTTGTAGTTTAGGAGCTACATTGAAAAATGTGAGAAATACTGAAAAGTTTTAAGAAATTTGGAACATTTTATCAACTAGCTCCTATATTATACATAGCACAGGAATGGTTCTTACATATCCAAAAACTAGAGTTTATGACAATTTTAACGGTATGCATAACGTTTTTCTACTATTAATACAAGCCGCGCAATTAGAATTTTAAAAATGTGCATATTTTCCAGAATCTATAAATCTGTAAAATCTTCAAAAATAAGGCCTTTGGAAAAACTGGTTTTAAAGGCATAATCTATTGAAAAAATCATTTTCAAATATTTGAAACATAAATGTCCCAGAATAAGTTTTCCAAATATATAAAGCATTTTATATAATTGTTTTATTTTCTATGCATAATTAAGATTTTAAAAAAGACATTTCTATTGAAACACCCTGTAGTTCATGAAACCTCGAGTGGTGTAATTTTATTATCGCGAGTGTTGATACTCCCCCTTAGGTTTTCCCCCCTTTACTCTAAAGTCAAATTACTTATCTTCTGACTGAAAAAATTTGCGCGAAGTGTTTTTTAAAACCCCTGTTAAATTCAAAATGGGTATTTTTACCTAATCATCCAATTGGCTTTTTAGGGGGTGTGTCAGGGGGGTATATCCACGTCAATTGGGTTGTATCCACTATCACATCCCTAATTTTGCATTAACAACCCCTTCTTCACGCCTATTTCTTCTCTAATTTGTTAGGGCATTACCTAACAAAGTTACCTTTTTTTTAAAGATTCTATGCAAGTGAATTTCAAAATTGATTCCAAGGATGATTAGGCATACTATTATCAGCAAAGCATCTTTATGATAAAATCTCAAATGTAAGCATGTTCATATTTAGCATTCTGTAATAAAGCAATTTTAGTTTAAGACTTCTAAATAATATTTCTATTTTTTGTAAGTGTTTGCCTGACTGTCTTACTTGTTGAGCTTTGCTTTTATTGATGTTGTCATCCTTGTTTTATATATCATAAATTTTATTTGTTTTCACTAAATTTTTAACTAAGATATCTGTATCTTAACATCTTAAGCAAGTGCAAAAGATTAAAATTTCAGATAAAATTTATGTAATCAAAGGGTTGTTTGTTAGAACTGAGGAACTAAATATGACGAGTTTTCTATTTTTATGATTCTAATTACTATCTAAACTAGTAAACAACACACAAAGAAATTTGCCAAAGTTTATTGAATTTTAGGATAACAAAAAACTATTGATGAAAATACAAGAACAAAATATTACAAATGTTACATAGAGCAATATCTATTAATACGAGGCACATCAGGTAGATAGTAGACATAGAATCCACCAGGACACTTTGTTATAGTGATGTCACTGGTGTATTCTGATGTACCTTCAAACTTAACTGTTCTGTCAACCTCAACACCTTCTTCTTCAGGATGGCTTTCTGCATCAAGGTATCCTCCATAGTCAGTCCCACAAGCATTAGCCGCAGGTTTAATCTCTGATATCATCGTTCCAGCAGGAGGCATAATGCGGTAGTAACCAGGTCCCATCCAGCATGGGCTTTCCCGAGAATATGAAGTAAAATCAGAAAACCAAATGTTATCACCCTCAGTAAGAACTAAGTGATTTCTGGATTCTTCAGACAGCAAAGAATACTCATAGCATTGCCAGTTGTTTAAGCAATCTATTTTTCCAGACTGGCAACCAGCACAAATGGCAACTTCATCACAGGAACGAAACAAAAAACAGATGTTGGAGAATGGGGAGGTTGAATCATACCAAGTAAAGGCCTTGCAATCAGGGGTCCCAACACATTGCTGGTAACACTCCTCTGCTGTGTTAGTTTCAACTTCAGTCAACTCATTGTCTACATCAAACCTACAGGCACCCTCCACAACTTCATAGGTCACTCCACTGGAACAGGTCTCGCAAGCATGGATGCCATTAAGCTCATGGAAGAGATAGCAGCTTCCAACCACACCATTGGAGGTGAAGGTGTATCCTTGGCACTTGCCCAGGTCCTCCCAACATCTGGCCTTACAGTCGTACACAGTCTTAACATAGTGGATTTCTTCTCCGATGCTTGGATCAAACTCCCAGGTGGCTTTATCAACTTGGCTTCTGCATGTGTTTGCAGATGCAGCAGCAAACAGCAAAAGCTGGATATAGGTGAATCCAATCATGACAAATGATTTTGTCTAATGATGAATTTCATGAAGCAGTGCATCATATTTATACAGATTTACTTACAATTTATCTCTAAGGTCAAAATGTTCATTCTTTTTAACTCTTTCATACAGATATTTTCAATATATTGCAGAAAAGATAACAATTATTGTGATTAAAAATATTTTCACGTGAACTATTTTAGGTACAATTAGGTCATCAAGTTTCATTAATATAATTTTAAATGAAAACTATTTAGCTTAAAACTCATATAAAAGTAATAGGATGTCTGTGTATCTGAACCAATATGATTAAGGGAAGGTTTACACCTGTGTTGGGGAAGGGAATCTCCTTCCTTCAAGAAGAAATTACATTGAAAAAGTACCCTAACCCCTAAATTATTTTTTTTTTCAATGGTTGTTTGAAGTGGTGTGCACAGAGATCCCATCTCCCCCTCCCCTTCAAGGAGAAGTTACATTTCCTAAACTAAAATTTAAGATGTTGGATTATTTCCCTACGTTAACTTTGTTGGCCTTAAAGGCTAGGTGCTAAACCAAGTGTTTTTTTTTTTGGGGGGGGGGGGGGGGTTGGGGTTTAAATTATCACAGATAATTCAAATTTGGGTGTGAAATGACAAAAAAAAATATCTGGGGGTGGGGTGAAATAAGTCTCCAAAACTTATAATACTAAGTTGGGTTTAAAATTCAAAATGTTTCCAAAAATTTTGGGCATACAACTTTTTTCAGAGGGGGAGGGGTAATTACTATCCTCTAAGATTTACCTGCTAGGGGCGAAGGCAATATGCCTTAGAATTTGTTATAAAATTATTGACGTCTTTGCTTTTGCGAACATTTAACAATTTGTTTGCCTTTCATGATAAGAAATTTCAATCACTTGTTTTGGAGCCTTTTCTATACATTTAGAGTGCGGCTGTCTGACCGTAAATGCTAGCTGAATTTGTCTGATAGGGATGGGACATTAAATTGGTATCCAAAGTTTTATAATTACGTTAAAATATACAGAAACTATTGCTTTTATATAAAGATTTAAAAACTTCCCTTTTATAAATGGTGTCAACCTTGTTTTATTAAACATTATAAAATATCATAAAATTATTGAATTAAAATAATTAAAAAAACTTTTTACAATGAATTTTTTTCCATCAATAACATAATACATTAAAAAGATAACTACTTTTTTTGCATTCAAAGTAAAAATTTTCATTTTAATATAAATTTCAAACATTTTTAAAGATTTCTAGACTGATAAGGCATAATAATAAGTAGCAACTCCTTACTTTTCAACACAAATGTTTGGCAAAAAGTATTTATCCTCTTAAAAGGTGATTTCTAAAACAATTAGTCACAATGCTGCCTAACTTTGGCATTACATCATTTTGTCTTAAGGACGTCAATAAGAAGCAATTTTACGCAGGAATCTAAATGGATAAGACAATTGCCGATAAATTCATGCACATACCCAACGATTAGGATCAGTAATATTTGACATAAAATCACTTCACATAAATTCATTTCACATAAAACATTTGACATAAAGTATCATTTGACATAAACTCATTTGACATAAAGGTACATTTGACATAAAAACGTTTCACATAAACTCATTTGGCATAAAGGTACATTTGGCATAAAGATACATTTCATATAAAGGTATACTTGACATAAAGGTACATTTCACATAAAGGTACACTTGACATAAAGGTACATTTCACATAAAGGTACCCCGAGCATGGCAACCGGTGAACAGAATCTCAGTTCTGCACCACAAGCCTCGCACGACTGAAGTTCCCATGTCTATACAGTCATATTTATATGAAAATATTTTTAGAAGATTTTTGAATTTTTTTTGAAGATTTTCTTTTAATAATAAATAAAAATTTCTAAAATCTTTTTAAAAAATGGAAAATCTTCAAAGAAAAAATTCAAAAATCTTCTAAAAATATTTTCATATAAATATGACTGTATAGACATGGGAACTTCAGTTGTGCGAGGCTTGTGGTGCAGAACTGAGATTCTGTTCACCGGTTGCCATTTTTGGGGAAAAAAATGACAACCTCGGGTAGACTTTGAAATGTATCTTTATGTGAAACGTTTTATGCCAAGTGTACCTTTATGTCAAACGTACCTTTACGTCAAATGTACCTTTATATCATATGTACCTTTATGTCAAATGTACCTTTATGTGAAACGTTTTTATGTGAAGTGTACCTTTATGGCAAATGTACCTTTATGGCAAATGTTTTTATGTCAAATGTACCTTTATGTGAAGTGATTTTATGTCAAATGTTTTATGTGAAATGAATTTATGTTAAATGATATTATGTCAAATATTACTGATCCCAACGATTATGCATTAAATCATCCCTTCTATAGATTGCAATAAGTGGTTGAAACGTGTGGACAAAATTCCCCAAAGTTGTTGAGCAAACGAAGGGACTAGTGTAATAATCACCCAAAATGGCCCCTCCCTTAAACTTAACGACAGTTTGATCATTTGGAATTGTAGATTAGCTTTGCTCTATAAAAAAAAACAGGTTTTCTATAATAAGAAATTTATTCATTATCATGAATTTCTGAATGTTTATGTAAAATTTTAGGTTTTCTATCACACTTGTAGCGAGCCGTCTCAATGACGGGGGTTTCTTGCACGTTCCACTCACAGGGTAGGCTCTGAAATAAGGGATATTATTACCTGGATATTAGGGTTTACAATATCCAGTCGGATACCGGATATTGAAACTATCCGGATACCTGATATCCGGCTAATTTATAATGCCGGATATCGGTAACTTTTCGGATATCCGGCGTTAGCCAGTTATCCGGCCGGATACCGGATATCCGGCATAACAAATCAGCCAAATATCCGGTATCTGGCTAAAAAAGTATCCGGCCCAAACCTACTGGATATTACTACAGATTTTCATGTTCTCTAATAAAGTTAAACTTGCAGCAGGCTAAAATAACAATCCCCACAAGACATCATATTTACCCCATCCCCTACCCTCCTACAGGATGAACAAACTGACTAATAAACGAGTTCCATGTTAGCAAGCTAAATTGACGACAATTTTGCCCTTGTCATAATATCCACGTATATTCTTTATCCATTTCTGAAATATTTAGATTGGTGATTTATTTTTGTATTAATTAATCGAATACATAAATTCCTGTTACCTTAAATAAGTGGGGCTTCCGCCACATTAGAATGGTGAAAAAATCCTGATCACCTAATTGGAAGTCAACCTGCAAGCAAAACAAGGATAGCAACATCCATAAAATTCGAAACTCTTAAATACCAAAATAATATTAAAAGAAAAGGCAACATATAAGATGTTTATAAATCTAGGGATTATTCTGTAAAAATTTAATAGTAAACTGCAATACAAAATCATAGAATAGTTTTTCATTGCATCGTATTATAGACAGCTTTCTGTAGATATTAAAATGAAGTTATAAGATTAAAATTAAGAACTGAAACTATCTACCTGAAATGGCAGCCGAGAAAATCATATAGAATGAAACTTTAGGGGATTCCTGGATATGTTTAAGGCTATTTTTAAAGGGAATGTGCATATTATTTTTGAAAATTAAACTTAGTTCTACTGTATTTGTAATTTAACTTACATTGACAGTATTTGATTTAAGACCAATATCTCGTTTAACTTGAATTATATTCTAATATTCCACTGCCATTGACATTTCTCTACTTTCTCCAATCTTTTCTAAATTAAAAAGAAACAAGGATGACAACATCCCTAAACAGCGAAGCTAAAAAATTATGGATGAACATATGGAAAGAATAAATTATAGAGCAGTGTTATACAAATTAAACATTAAAATGAAATAATCACGAAACCTTTTATGATTTATAATGTGAAAATCTAGGAATCGATCTAGCACCACAACAAATATGTAAATCCTATTGAAACTTTGTGAAAATATGTAAAATGTGAACTTATTAAAGCTCTGAAAATTTCAGCTGTCTATATTGAAAAGGAGTCGAGAAAATCATAAAAACTTAAAAATCTAGGAATCGATCTAGCACCCAAATCAATAAGCAAATCTCAATGAAGCTTTACATATGTATGCAGAATTTGAACTTATTTAATCCCTGAAAATTTCAGCCGTCTATCTTGAAAAGGAGTCGAGAAAATCATACAAAACTTAAAAATCTAGGAATCGATCTAGCACCCCAATTAATTGACATAGCCGAATGAAAATTGGTGAAAATATGAAGTATGGAAACTTATTTAATCCCTCAGGCGTCTATCTTGAAAAGGAGCCGAGAAAATCACGTTTCCCCCATAACGGTTTCAGACGGACATATGGACGGACGGACAGACGGACATTTCAAATTATAGAGTAGCTTCGCTTCTAAAAATTATATCCATAAACTCTTGTATGTAGACCAAATCATAGAATAAGTATTACATAGATTATAAAGAACCACTCCTGTATTGAGACCTAGTCATAGACTGAGTATTACCTAGATTATATAGAACCACTCTTGTAAAATTCATGTAAAATTCATATTTTGTTTGTGAGTTAACCTCTTATATTGTTCTCTACATTATGTATTGAGAACTCTCTGGTAACAATTTTGATACCTTCACTTTCAAGATGAAACTAGTCTCCTATTATTAAAATAGTTGAGACCTCTAATCAAAATTGAATCAACGCTCAGAAACAAATGAATTCCTTCAACCACTATCCTGAAGAAGAATCTGCCCCCACCCCCTGACCAACTTCACGCAGCACCTGGCAAAACTGGTCCTCTCATGGCTTACAAGATCAAGAAGAGGATTTTCAAGAAAGAAACATCTTTTACCCAACCTGGACGGAACTTTTGGTGCTGCTGAAAAAATTGTAAATTTTTTTTTAAAAATTATTATGTACAAAAAATCTTCAAAAATATTTGCAAAAATCCTTTAAATTTAATTTTACTTTAAACTTTAGTTTTACATTGACACCTGAAGAGTGCAAACATGCACGAAAAAATTTGTATAGTCTGAATAAATATGTAAAATTCATATTTGTTTGTGAGTTAACCTCTTATAGAACCACTCTTGTATGTAGATATAGTCATAGACTAAGTATTACCAAGATAATAAAGAACCACTCTTGTATGTAGACCTAGTAATAGACTAAGTATTACCTAGATTATATAGAACAATACTTGTATGTAGAACTAGTCATAGACTAAGTATTACCTAGATTATATAGAACAACACTTGTATGTAGAACTAGTCATAGACTAAGTATTACCAAGATAATAAAGAACCACTCTTGTATGTAGACCTAGTAATAGACTAAGTATTACCTAGATTATATAGAACAATACTTGTATGTAGAACTAGTCATAGACTAAGTATTACCTAGATTATATAGAACAATACTTGTATATAGAACTAGTCATAGACTAAGTATTACCTAGATTATATAGAACAACACTTGTATGTAGAACTAGTCATAGACTAAGTATTACCAAGATAATAAAGAACCACTCTTGTATGTAGACCTAGTAATAGACTAAGTATTACCTAGATTATATAATACAATACTTGTATGTAGAACTAGTCATAGACTAAGTATTACCTAGATTATATAGAACAATACTTGTATGTAGAACTAGTCATAGACTAAGTATTACCTAGATTATATAGAACAACTCTTGTATGTATAACTAGTCATAGACTAAGTATTACCTAGATTATATAGAACAATACTTGTATGTAGAACTAGTCATAGACTAAGTATTACCTAGATTATATAGAACAACTCTTGTATGTAGAACTAGTCATAGACTAAGTATTACCTAGATTATATAGAACAATACTTGTATGTAGAACTAGTCATAGACTAAGTATTACCTAGATTATATAGAACCACTCCTGTATGTAGAACTAGTCATAGACTAAATATTACCTAGATTATATAGAACCACTCCTGTATGTAGAACTAGTCATAGACTAAGTATTACCTAGATTATATAGAACCACTCCAGTATGTAGAACTAGTCATAGACTAAGTATTACCTAGATTATATAGAACCACTCCTGTATGTAGAACTAGTCATAGACTAAGTATTACCTAGATTATAAAGAACCACTCCTGTATGTAGAACTAGTCATAGACTAAGTATTACCTAGATTATATAGAACAACACTTGTATGTAGAACTAGTCATAGTATACCTAGATTATAAAGAACCACTCCTGTATTGAGACCTCGCATTTTTTCAGGATCATCTGTCAAAATGTATTTTGTATTTCTGGATTTCCCAATCTATAAAAAGAATACTTTTACTGTAGCAAAGCTACTCTATAACTTAACTTATATTTTGTTAGGATTTAATTACAGTTTCTTAATTGTACATGGTTGTCCCATAATAAATTAAATTATCGATAAAGATATCCGCAATGTACGCCGTACGGGCGGACCAACCCTAAATATAGAAAAGCTACGCCTTTAAAAAGCTTTGAAAATTTATCTTTTTCACTATTGACTGATTTAGATGTACATTTGAAGCATGTTTTGATTAATTTACCTCTACTAGAAAGCTTGCAATATGACTATAGTATCCAGTCATGTCTAGTGTCACGCCAATTATCTCGTCACTGAAATTAAACATGTAAAGTAAAAGTAATGGGATGGTTATGAGTCGGTCTGTATGTCTTTTTGAACCGAAGAATCGTGAACTGCTGAACCTAAATGGTTCTCCTATACAATATAGCTTCTCATTGGTTCTAGGAAGGTTTATACGTATGTTTGGAGAGGGCACCATTAAAACTAGAAAAAAAACATAAAAAGGCCTAAATCTATAAATAAAATAGCCTGAAACCATCCCGGGAATGTAAGGGTCCTGAACAGTTAAGTAGTTATTGAAATTGAAAAGTTATTGAAAAATTGAAATTCAGACAAAAGACTTACGACTTTGTATAATAGAATAGTTCTTTTTAGACAACAAAATTTCTGCCTTGATATTTATTTGGTCTCCACCTTTCTGGGAATATAGCTACTGGTTCTGTGGGGATTTTCAGCTATTTTCTTGAGGGTTGGGACGCCAAATAACACACAGAACAACACCCAGACTAGGAGCGAAGCTACAAAAGAATTAATAATTTACCTAGTCATTTCATCAAAATATTTCTGTAAATATTTCAAATCTTCTTTTAGAATGACATCTGCATCAACCATTATTAATCTAGAAATAGACAATTTGTAGTCAAATTGATCTACCCCTCTCTACCCCCCAACATTTAACCTGGAATTGTGGCTCAATGAGTAGTGTATCCGCTCTTACGTTGAGGTGATAGGTTCGAATCCATGCTTCACACCGCGTCATAATAAAGACGATGAAATTGGCTCATACTGTTGCTATGTCACTATGTCAATAAATAGAGTATTGGAGAATGTCTTGGCCTAAAACAGGTGCATATAATTACTGCACAGTTAGGATTTCCAGACAAGGGTCGTGCAATCTAATAGATGGTTAACTGTTACTTAACCTTATTCCCTGGGTGTTTGGACAGAAAAAGAAGATATTTTGCTCCTCTTAGTTAACCTATGTTGTTGGACCTTACGTTATAGTGTCATGAATAGCAGCCTCGCTGTTTGATGCTGCAAATTGTCGGGATCTTAAAGATTTAAATTATTGGTGGAAAAGTGTAGAAAAAGCTAGCTTAAAATCAAGATTAAATTTGGACGTTTTTGAGCCAACTTATGGGATAATGTGTTTATAAAACTTTGGGTACAAGTTTGAATTACAGTACGATACCCAGGGATCATTGGGGTTAAGGCAATGGACGATAAAATTTTAAACATCCCCAATGGTTATGAACAAAATTACCCTTTCTAATAATTAGAATAATTGATTGAAAAGTGTAGACACGCCAAGTTTGATCAAAGCAATCAAATTTTTGGTATAACCTAAGTTTTTTAGCTAACGTGTAAATAAAACTTTATATAATTTACAGTCCAATGTCCCCTCCCTTGCAGTCAACTTTTTTTTATCTAAAGTATTGTTTCTAGCCTGTTATTGCCTCAGCACTTTGGGACATAATTTGGGACACTCGAACGCCAGGTTCAACAACCCAGGATAACTAAGGGGGAGCCAAATTTCTCCTTTTCTGTCAAAACACCCGGGTTATTAGGTTAAGTAACATCCATCAGACAACCAACTTTTTGATTGCACGACCTTTGTCTTTAGAAGTCTTGACTGTGGATGGTAATGAATTGCGCCTGTTTTAGACTAAGGCATTCCCCTACTCTAACAATTATTGTCGCGCACCTGACATAGTAGCAGTAGGAACCATTTTTAACGCCTTTAGTTATGACATGGTGTTAAGCCGATATTTGAACCTATTACCTCTCCGACGACGAGCGGATGCGCTGCGTGTTGAGCCACGGTCGCGGGTTTTATTTTATAGTTTACCTTTTTATACTTGTAAACTCGTAGCCGTAAAAAGGTCCAATATAAAATAAATCCTAAAATAAATAAAGTTGAGTTTTATACGTTTATTAGCCCAAGGATTAGAAGGCGAAGCCACTCTGTTCTTCTGTCTGTACGTCCCTTCTGTTAAACATAGTAACTTTTGAGTCACTTTTTTCGTTAATGTTTTACAAATACAAAAAAGTTAGAAATAGAATAGTAGTTATTTATCGCAACGCGTTATAGACAGCTTTCCGCGGATATTAAAGATTAAGCCTTCGGGGCTAACAGAAATGGTATTATTATTTTTATTTTAATATTCGTGGAAAATTGTCTATACAAGCTATACATGATTTTTAATTATGGCAGAGAAGTGAGAACCAGTTCTTATACAGCGGATATTAATCTGTTTCAAAATATATTAAAGGTTGAGAGTGGGGGGGGGGGGGGCGAAGACACATGAAAAATAGACAGATAAATATACAAACAAAATTTGCTGATACACAAAATACCCCTTCTGTAGATTAAATTAGTGGTTGGAACATTATGACACTCAACATAATAAAACAAAAAAAAAAGTTGTTGAGACAAAGAATAAAAAAAACGTAAAAATAAAACTTTGGAGACTAGTGTAATAAACAGTTTAATGTCCCCTCCCTCCCTGCTAATAATAGAGTAGCTGCGCTACCAAAAACGACTGGCCTCCGAATATTTGGGGGATATAACTACGACTCTGGCATTCCCGTCTGCTCCAGGTTCTAGAGGTATCTCCGTAACTTCTGAAAAAAACCCAAGGATGACAACATCTATAATTAGCTTATAATAGTGCCTACTAAAAATGACGCCATACTATACAATCGACCAATGATAGGCCAGTATGTATTGTAATTGAACAATGGTGAAATATATACTGGCCTCTCATTGGTAATTTTATGCTGCATTGTATGGCGACATTTTTTATTAGGTACTATAAGCTGCTTATAACATCCAATAAAGTGAAGCTCTAAAATCAGAAGAAATGACAAACGAACAATAACTCGTGTAGACTGTCATAATTAATAAGCAGAACAATAATTTATAAGTCTAAACAAAATTTGTATAGAAATTTGTTACAAGATTGAATTAATGCAGGATACATTAAAAAATCATACTTTCGTTGTTAGGATTGATTATTAGACTTATAATATTGTATCTTTTTTATCCTAGGAATCATTATTACAAAAATCAGATGAATAGGCTAATTGTATTATACGAAAGTTTGTTGTTAAAAGTCCGCATGTTTTAAATTGACTTACGGACTCTCTGGTAACGATTATATAGTAGCTACGCTTCTCAGATAGAACCTAATTGTTGTAGGAATTATCATGCAGAAAATTCTAACATGTCTTAATTAACAAAAAGAGCTACTCGTTACAGACGTACAGACAGACCGACCCTAGATATAGAAAAGCTTAATTTTTAAAAGTATGACAACATCTCAAAGGAGAGAAACACACAAAAAAACGGATAACTGTTTAAATAAAAATTATACTTTACCTTTTTTGTTAAGAGAATATTCTTTTTTCATCATATCAATAACATCTCTACAATAAAACAAGGATGACAACATCCATAAAAGCACGAAACGGTAGGACAAACGAACATAACACTTGTAGGGTGTCAGAATTGAATAATCAGAATATAAATGTATAAAAGTCTAACCAAAATTTTAAGTGAATTTGTTGAAAAACTGCTTAAATACAGGATAATGATTAACTATAGAGATACTTTGCTGATAACATTGTACTTTATTGTCTTAGGAATCAGCATTCCAAAAATTAGATCAATCGAATAATTGTATCACATATCATAGAGGCAAAAGTTTCTAGCCGATAAAAAGGGGATTAATTCTATCGGATCATGGAAAGGAAACAAAGTAGCGAGTTTGGTCGTATTTTCACAGTAGCTTTTCTCCTATTTCTAGCCCCTGCGGGAGGCCTATTTCTTAACCATGCGGGGCAATCATTAACATTCACCTAACCTAACCTAAAATAATCACGATGAAGCCCCCTTTCCATGATCCATTGTATAATTTTAATTTCTAGTGAAAAATTGTCTGTATAAAATATGACACGAAAAAGGATTTTTAGTTTATGATTCAGCGAAAATTATTCGGCTATATAATTGACACACGTATATACCAACACGAAATGGTATTATAGACAGCATTCCGCGGATATAAAAATAAAAACTTTACAAGGGGCCAAAGGCCCGATTATGCAAAACTGGTATCAATCTTATGATGTTTATTATATCATTTGTAGAAATTCATTTATAATACGATGCTATACTGGTTCTAATCCAGCGGATATAAATCGGTTTGGAAGTCATACTGAAAAAGTTTACCTGTGATTTTGTGTAATAGAATCTAAATCTACAAACTCGACCCAGGTCCTGTCAAGCTTAAAATACTTAATTGTCACAAAAGCCAAATTATACACTCTTGGATAAAGTTATTCAAGAAATGAATTTCAGTTAAAATAATTTCCCTGTGTTTTGGATTTTATTGTTCAATTGTTTTACGGTTAGTGGATTTTGTTCTCAATTTTTGGAAGATTTTTTTTTCATTTCATATTTTCTAAAAAATCCTAGTACGTTTTACTTAGTCCCTTTGTCCTTTAGTACGTTTGTCCCATTTGTACGTTAGTCCCTTTAGTAGGTTTGTCTGTGTGTCCAATAAATCTACATATGGGCTAATTTTATAGATAATTTTTAATTTTGAAATGAATTTGAAATAAAGGAGGGGAGTTTTTTGATTGTTTTTTTTATAACTTAAGGTCAGGTTAGGTTGGCTTATATTGGGTATGGTGTAGTCCTGCAGGCATAGGATTTAAGATACCCTAGAAAGGTAAGGGTTAGATTCTACGTAGAATAAAATGCATTAACATTATAGAATTAAGAAAGCTATTTAGCTGTAGATGTCTAAGCAAACTGGGTATAGATGTCACTGCTTTTGGCCTACCTTAGTACCTATTCTGTTGATGTCAGGAAATACCCTATACCCTATCTCTTTTCTATGGGGTTTCCTCCTCCTTCACTTTCTCTTTCCCTCTAATATGACGTCAATAGAATAGGTAGGACAAAAGCTGTGACATCTATCCCCATTTTCCCAGGGCACTAAACACAGCTACCCCAAATAATAGTATAGCATAACTGTGCCACGTAAAATAAGTCTTTTGACAATTAAGTTCCTAGGAAATATTCTGAGAATTCTCCATTCTGGATTTTTGATATCATTAACAAGCAAGTTGTCGGTGATGAATCTGCCTAAAATAAATTAGAAATAATAGAATGAATACTTTCCAGTATGGCTTCAAAACCGATAAATATCCGCTGGATTAGAACCGGTTCTCAGCAATACTGAAAATTTATGCATTTTAGCCCCCTAGAGGCCTCCGGGGACAATTTCGGGCAGAGGGGTGAAGGGTCTCAACCCTTCACTTTCAATAATAGTTTTGTAAGTACTAAATTTATTGGGGGGATATTTATAAGTTGAAAAGTGGAGGTACTGTCCCCTAAAATAGTTATAAAAAAACTAACCTAGACCTATAGAAATCTTCACTGTAAAGGAGAACGTCATCAGACATACAGACATACATCTGGTTACTTTTATATAAGGAGAAGCAAAATAAAAATCCTCGTAACCTAAATACAATTAATTTAAAGATTTATAATTAAATACAATAAAAAAAACATATACTACTTTTTTGTTTTAGAGGTCCATGGGACCATACAAATGTATTGAAAGCATTTTTAAATATAATAATAAAATGTGAAAAAGATTATACCTATAGTATTAATAACGCCAGAATGAACGATTGAAAATGATTTCTTGTCTGTTATAACAACTATATGCACTGGAGTACCCTAAATATAATTAAAAATTATTTCTTGTCTGTTATAACCACTATATGCACTGGAGTACCCTAAATATAATTGAAAATGATTTCTTGTCTGTTATAACCACTATATGCACTGGAGTACCCTAAACATAATTGAAAATGATTTCTTGTCTGTTATAACAACTATATGCACTGGAGTACCCTAAATATAATTGAAAATTATTTCTTGTCTGTTATAACCACTATATGCACTGGAGTACCCTAAATATAATTAAAAATTATTTCTTGTCTGTTATAACCACTATATGCACTGGAGTACCCTAAATATAATTAAAAATTATTTCTTGTCTGTTATAACCACTATATGCACAGGAGTACCCTAAATATAATTGAAAATTATTTCTTGTCTGTTATAACCACTGTTAAAAATAATTTTTTTTTTTAGCATCAGATGATACTCTATATTCTTCACATTAATGTATAGTATCAATCCGTACATAGTAGGAAAAAAACCTCATTACGATACAAGGAAGTTTTCAATGCTGTATTAAGTATTAGGTAATGTTCTGTGAAGTAACACGTAGTACTAAATAATGTATTTGTCTGTATAGTATTGTCTAATACGCTCTTGGGAATATAATTCAATACGGTAGAAGTAATTTTTCATTGCCCTCCTTCGCAATTGTTGTTACCCTCTATCATAATTTTTGATACTTTGTAGGGAATGAAACTGTTTTACTTTGTATGAAAGATCAGTTTATAATATATGATTATTATATGTACATATACATTTTGTTATATCAACAAACATACCAAGCAGAGCCATAAAACATTAATTTGAATGTAAATTTAGTAAAAAATTACTTTAAAGATGTTTAGGACTAAACATTATCCTTAAAAATAAAAACTATGATAAGTCATAATTACAAAAAACAAAATTATAAATATGAGCATAAATAGTAACATTTCATCTTTGTCTAAAACGACCAAGCATTGAAACACTTCCATGAGAGGTGTGCACGAATGGTGCCTGTTTCAATTATTCTCTACAGTACAGATTCGTACCCTAGAACGAATGAATAGTTACTATTTTAATAAACCATTCTCTTGCGTATTGTCTGATATGCTACAGCGTATGAAATAGTACTAAATCAAGAAACATTTCTACAGCGTATTTTCCGATACCCTACAACGTATAAAATATTACTATTTTTATAAACTTTTCTACAGCGTATTCTATAGTACCCTAGAGCGTATCAATCGATACTAAAAAAATGTATGGGTTCTGTATAGTAATAATTATTGTGTTATATAGTATTACATAGTGTTATATATTAATTATATAGTTGTAGGGTACTTACGGGTCCAATACTCTCCAGAGTATCAATTGATACTAAATAAAAAAATTATTTTTAACAGTGTATATGCACAGGAGTACCCTAAATACATAGGCGTCCAAGGGGGGGGGGGGGTAATGGGCCATTTGGCACCCCCAAACGATTTTGTGAACAATAACCCCTCCAAAAAAAAATTACCCCTACCTTGGGGGTGCCGTAGGCACCCCCAACGATTTTGGGGGGGTATTTACCCCCCCCAAAATAAATGTTCTTTAAAAAAAAATTTTACTGTCCAACCAGTTAAAACAGTTCTTAACCATGATAACAAAAAATTTAATAGTTTGATCATGTTTTATTTGCTTGGGCCTTTATAATGACTAAAACCATCCCGGGGATCTATGATGTAATTGTAAAGCACTGAAGATTCCATAAAATAGATACCTAACTAAATTAAATATTTCATTAAATAATGAAAAAGAATTTCTATAGGCGATTTCTTTTGGGAGGATGTCAGGGTGTCTCAAAACTAGTTATAAAACTTACCAGGACCTATAAGACGCTTCACTTTAAAGTAAAATCATATTGGTTCATTGGTTAGTGAGTTAATTATTGTATTTTTATGTTCTAAAGAATGAGATACTGTGGTAATACGGCAGCAGACGGACGGGTAGTTTACAGAGTTGCTACGCAGTGGCTTATCAAGTCAAGCCTTCTGCACTAATCCTATTATATCACCATTCACCTCATGACCGCAGATGACCCCGTCGCGCAGCGGTCAGATTGGACTGGCTAAATAGGGGAGGGGCACGGACACTTAGCAACCCCGCGCCCCTCAGGCAACTATTCAACCGGGAGATAATGCCTTCCCTTTTACTACAGCTTACCCCACAGATGTCTACCGCCGCGGGCTACGCCCTTGTCTCCCACACCCCCTTCAAACCTAACTCATTGTTATAATCTATTTTGTATATATATAGTAACCACCCATTGTAAATGTATTCAGTTAAATATAATTTCTGTATGAGTAAATCCTGCTAGTTTGTTTTGGTAGAATACTTCAAGGCTAGGGGCTCGTTGGATTCGAACTCGCAACCGGTGAGCTGAAACGCTTCGGCTTACCACAATACTACTATATATTTGAATAGAAGTGGCGCCCTTAGCATCTAAGAACTCGTGTTTTCTAAAGGGTAAAAAGGGAGGAGAAAAATAGCCTAAAACCACTCAAAGGATTGACCTATAATAGTGTGGAACCATCATGAGATCTATGTGAAGCTTTCCTAAAAAGGAGAACTCAGTATTAAAAGTAATGAAATCTGAAGCTATAGTCAAATAAACCTTACTTACTACTTTATGTTATAAGATAGTACTTATTATTAACTTAATAGATTAGGTAGGTGCTTTTTTACATAATTAAATTACCCCCCCCAAAAATTTTACCCCCGGGGTAAATTAGTTTGGGGGGGGTAATTACCCCCCCCAACAGATTTGGGGGGAGGAATTTACCCCCCCCCAACAGACTTTAGGGGGGGTAATTACCCCCCCCCAATCAAATTTTACCCCCGGGTTAAAAATTTTGGGGGGGGTAAAAAAAAATTTCGGCGCGCTTCGCGCGCCATTTTACCCCCCCCTAAAATTTTTTACCCCCCCCCAAAAAAAAAAGCTTGGACGCCCCTGCCTAAATATGATTGAAAAATTTTTCTTTTTTGTTTTAACCACTATATGCACTGGAGTACCCTAAATATAGAATTATAGAGAAGCTGCAATTATCCTTATAATAAAGTAACAGGAAGTCTATCTGTTTTTCTATTTGTACCAAAGGATCTCGCTAACCACTAAACCGATTTGGTTCTCCTTTACATGGTAGCATCTCATAAGTCCTGGGAAGGTATATAAATTTTTGGGGAAGGGTAACACCATCATTAAAAGAGAAATCGGCCCTAGATGAATTGACCACCCCCCCACCCCAAAAAAAAAAATTAGGGGCGTAACCGCTAGTAAAAGACAATTTATTATTTAAGAGGGAGGGACAAAAAAGGGTGTTTAAATTCTACATACAAATTTGAGGGTGCCATTTTTTGGTAAAAAAACATTTTTATAAAAAAATCAGGAAAATTTTGGACATAAAACACCCAAAATGTTGGTTTTACTCCGCCAAATAAAAATTTCACCAGACATTAATGTTATACGTCTGACAAACCAGCAGTATGAACCATTTTAATCGTAATTAGCTTCAGTGTTGTGCCCCGGTTCGAAATCATCACTTACCCGACAACAGGCGGATCATGCGCTACAGTTTTCTTTTCGGGTTTACCTTTGAATATGTAAATATTGATTTGATGAGTCTTGCAAATGTCTTCATAATGCCATTAACCAATCCTTTAACACTAAACACAACAAGAATTAATACGTTCATGGGTGGCGCAGCAAAAATAAGCTCAACTAAAGCGTGTTTGAGGGGGTGTAACTGGTGCTCACATTTCCCCTTGGGGGTAAATTTACTCCCAAAGGGGTGTATACTTATACGTATACGCTACCTTAATAACTAATTTCAATTTGAAACCAACTTGGATTTTGCACACCCCCTTAACACATAAAATACACCCCTTTCCTCCTCTTAAAAATGTGGTTTTCAAACACCTATGACATAAAATTACATGAAAGCTTTTTTAAAAATAATAGTTATTTCTCGCATCGTATTATAAAAGGAACGGTCTAAAAAACTGGATATAATACGATGCTAGACATTTTGTATGAATGAGAACCGGTTCTAATCCACCGGATATACCATCGGTTTCGAATAAATACGAGAAAATGAATGTATATTTTTATATGCGTAGAAAACTGGATATAATACGATGCTAGACATAGTTTTTTTTGTATGAATGAGAACCTGTTCTATTTCACCGGATATCAATCGGTTTCAAATGAATACGAGAAAAAATCTTATTTGAAATATGAAATCTAAACTTTGAAAACCAGTTAAAATATTCTAATATATTATTGCATGCATTTAGAAAAAGTATGATGTACGCGATTCTTTAAAAAAACATATGTAAAATGACAATAATACCCTAAAAACACCGAACTTAACTATTGTTATCGGACGGTCAAACGACCCTACATACTTGGTACATAGAGTGACTGGAATGGATATGGGATATATGTGGATAATGATATATTGACAGAATAAAAATTGTAGTCTATTTAGCTTCATAATATGAACCTCATTTATTGATCAGTTCGTTCAACCACCAGGAGAGTGGGATGGGATAAAGAGGAAGGATCGTTAATTTAGCCAGCTGCAAGCATTACTTTATCAGAGTAAACGAAAATCTGGTGCAACTTCCAAATATCGATTGTGGTTGCGCTACTTACGTTACGTTGCAGACAATGACCCCAATGGAAACATATTCTTGGGAGGGGGGAGCAGCCATCCCAGCAGATATCAGCTCACTTCTCACCAGCTAGATACATAGATTAAATTAAAAACTTACATAAGTATTAAAATATTAATTTAGATTGGCATTAAAAATTGTTCCTTAGACCAAAATGTGCATTCGTCAAATGCCAAATGTTAATTTAACCCTCTTAACTAGACAGACATGTAAAAAGTTTGAAGTATTTACTGAACTGATAGAGTTCTCCATTCTAGGTCCCCAAATGGTTTTAAGCTATTTAATTTTTAGATGTAAGTCATGGGATGTTTTTAAGATATGTTTTTGTTCCCCTCCCCCTTGAATAGAGTGCCCTTAGTTGCTAGGGGTGCATCCACTAGTTATCAATAGAAAGATAGAAATGAACATATACGGATAGAAAGACTAGATGGATAGATACATATAATACCTTCTTTCTTAGATCATTTTCTTCCAGTGTTATATTTCTATAATTCTGTTTTATCTAAAAAGCATAAATTTATATATTATAAAAAGGTATCTAAAGGGATACAATTAAACAATGGCCTATAAATTGATGTATATTTCCAATGATGATACACAAAATTACTCCTCTTCTGGAAGGAGTAACTAGCGGTTGAAACGTTTGGACACTCAACTTAACGAGTAAAAAAATTAAGGGCTCTATTTTTAAAAATAGATTTGAAATCTTAATTTGTTGTTCAAGGCATTTATTTATTCCGTAGAGTTTACCCCTTACTTTTATAAATCTTTTCATTAGGGTAGTTTTTTTTCTATGTCTATCCCGCGCGGGACTCTAACCCTACAGAGCCTTTACTTTCGGTGCCATAAACCGGTGCAGGGCTACCCAGTACTCAATGTAACCTAACTTTAACAAACCTAAGTTAATAAACAAACTATTTAAAACTGCCCTTTCTTAGGGGGATGGGGTGAAGTTTCTTTGCTTTTTAGACGCCCAGCTGTTTAATATCATGGAATTGACCCCCCCCCCTTCCGGTATAGGGTTAACTTGCTGCAATATTACCTGATTTTCAAAGTCTATGTTTTTCGTGGAAGCTTCATTATTGTATTCAATATTTTGACAAGTTTCCCTCAAACATGTTTCATTTTCTTTGGGTTTTACAGATAATATTGCGTTAAATGATAAAATAATTGAGAAAATAAACAAGTTTATATACATTCTCATTTTTTACATCTAAATTATTGATCTCATTAGTTTAATGATTTATGTGTGTTGTTATAAAATCAACATAAGATTTTAGTTTTAGTATCATTAGAATGGATTTATTATTACTTGGATCTTAAACCAAATTATCATGTACTCTATTAAAGTGAAACTTGTAGTGGGTTAAAATGACGATACCCTCATCCCCTCACCTTTACCCCATCCCCTCCACTATTACTGGATAAACGAACTG
The DNA here is from genome assembly GCF_053477335.1 of Acartia tonsa. Lineage (NCBI taxonomy): Eukaryota > Metazoa > Arthropoda > Copepoda > Calanoida > Acartiidae > Acartia > Acartia tonsa. The sequence continues at coordinate 15,003,987 of NC_137271.1, read as the reverse complement.
ACCAATGAATAATATGGGAAATAGTAACCTAAATTGATGACAATTTTCCCCCTCTGTCATAATATCCAAGTATATCCTACATCCATTATTATTAGAATAATTTTATATTGGTAATATGTCAGCAGCAAAGACGTAAAGGATTTTTTTCTGGGGAAGGAGCGCGGGGGTATGGATGGGCACCAATTTTCAATAAGGGGGATAATTTAAATTCGAGGGGATAATATGGTGCGCAATAATTCTAATCCCTCCCCCCAACCCCTAAAAAACCCCAGTAATATTTTTTATTTGGGGGCCGGGGGGGGGGGGGAGGAAAAAATGCATAAGAAATGTAAAAAATCCCGGTCAATAAATCCCCCCTCTCCATATAAAAAACAAATGGAATCTCTTTACAGTTCCTATAAAAATGTCATATTATATTTAATAGTCCATTAAATCTACACACTTTTGGCCCAAAAATTCCGAATTACGTAATATTATAATAATGGACTACTGTAATATGACGTCAATTTCTATAGGCACTAAAAGAGCTTCATTTAAGTGTAAATTTTGTTTGGACTCTGAATAGTGGGGTAAGGTTATCACCCCCATCATAAAACTAAATTGACATAAACCAGTTGCAAATTTATACAACCAAATTTTTGACAAGGAAGAATTTTTAGAAGCGAAGCTACTCTATCAGTGTCCATGTCTGGACTGACCTTCTGTCTGCTTTTTCTTACCAGCCTTTTTACAAATAAACATTTCAAAAAAATTTTGCTGATAATTTTAAATTGTTTGGCTGTTATTGAAGAAATCAACAACTCTGGATAATAATGGTGAGGTTAATACCAGCTCATACCAATAACGAAATTAATTCGGAAGAAAATCACAAAACCTATACATGTTTTTCAGCTGTCATTGGGGGGCAACACATCGTAAAATTGACGACCTCTCCATAAACTTTTGTGCTATATTTTACATGAATTATTTTTCCAGTATGGCTTCGATGGGATGGGATGGGAGACCAGTTACGTGCACGCCGTCCATCCTGCACCGTGCATCAATGATCCTAGGAGCTACACCAGAAGAGCCCTACTGTGCTGGAAAGGTCCTAGGGTAGATGCCAGACTGAATTCTGGTCACTTCCCCCAGTTCAGGGGGTTTGGGTGGGGCTAACAATCCTTCCCTAGAAAAAAACCTGCTCACGTTCAATCTGCACAAAGTAAAGACCAATTTAACTTTGGGCTCGGGAACGAAGTAGAGGTTGGAAACAACAATATGATGTTTGGCTGGGAAACCTCTAAAGGACTAGTCAGGCGGATGATTCTGAATTCCCGCAGACCAGCAAAAATTTGCACCTGGAATGTTCGGACAATGTTTCAGTCAGGCCAGACAGAAAACATTTGCCGAGAAATGCTTAAAGCCAGGGTTGATATCCTGGCTATCACCGAATCAAGGTGGACAAATAATGGAGAGTTTAAACATCATTCTGGCTTGAAAATACTTTACTCAGGCCATATGAATGAGGATCTAGGCCATAATCAAGGGGTGGCTCTTATACTGACCAAGCAAGCAGAGCAGGCCATGATCAGTTGGCAACCCCATGGTCCAAGAATAATGGAGGCTTACTTCAAATCCTCAGATAAAAACATCAATCTGAGAATAATAGTAGCATATGCTCCTACAGAACAAGCAGATACAGAGGTCAAAAACGAATTTTATGACCAGTTTGACTCTGTATTTAAGAATGGTCATAAAGAGAAGGACCTGACCATGCTCCTAGGAGATTTCAATGCTCAAGTGGGGAGTAATAATGAGAATTTAGAAGAAGTCATGGGCAGATATGGCCTAGGCTTAAGTAATGGCAAGGAAAATGACAATGGTGATAGACTTGTAAGTTTTTGTACTGAAAACAAACTTGTCATTGGTGGAACCACCTTTAAACACAAGAAGATTCATACTGCCACCTGGAGATCAGCAGATCAAAGAACCTTTAATCAGATAGACCACATCTGTATATCTAGACGTTTTAAAGGGTCTCTCCTTGATGTCAGGGTTGAAAGAGGACCTGATGTTAATTCAGACCATTATCTTCTATCTTCTTAAGTTCGGCTTAGATTTAAAAAGCAGGACACAAAGCCTAACCCCAGGAAAAAAAATATAACTTAACAACCCTTCAAAACTCTGAAAAGCTACAAGAGTTTAAGCTCACTCTAAAGAACAGATTTGAGTTGTTGACTCTTCAAGAGGATGATGGAGTTGAAGATATTTGGCAAGGTATCAAAAAAGTTTATAATGATACTAGCCAAGAAAAATTAGGTTTCAAAAAGGCTAACCAAAAGCCGTGGATCACTCAAAGATCCATTGATCTCATGGATCAAAGAAGAGAGGTAAGACAAAAGACACTCTCTAGAAACTCTCCAGAAGATAAAGACCTGTATAAGATGCTTAGCAGGGAAATCCAAAGAAGTGTCAGAATTGACAAAAAAGAACACTTGGAAAACCTTGCTATGCAAGCAGAAAATGCTGCTAATCAAAATAGAATGAAAGATGTCTATGAGATTACTAAGAGAATTGCAGGTAAAGTACACAAATCAGGATCACACATCAGGGACAAGGATGGTTCACTCCTTAAAACTGATGAAGATATTCTAAATAGATGGGCAGAGCACTTCACTGAACTGCTGAATCTTCCAGTTCCAGAGGAAGAAACTGAGATTCCACCCTCAGATGCACTTGACATTGACTGTCGAGCGCCAAATCTATTGGAAATCAAGGAGGCCATTAAAAGTTTGAAAAATAACAAGGCCGCTGGACCTGATAACATCCCAGCTGAGGTCATAAAAGCAGACCTAGATACTTCTGCTGAGGCATTCCTACCTTTGATCACAAAGATATGGAATTATGAGTTATGCCCAGAGGACTGGAAGAATGGACATATCTCAATACTAGCCAAAAAAGGAGACTTGACCCAATGTGGAAACTACAGAGGGATAATGCTCCTTTCAGTACCTGGCCGTATCCTTAGTAAGATTCTTCTTAATAGAATAAAGAAGAAGGTCAATGAAAAGCTAAGACCTAATCAGGCTGGATTTAGACCAAACCTTTCCACTATTGATCAGATAACCTCTCTAAGAATCATCATAGAGCAATCCAAGGAATGGAACTCTGAGCTTTTTGTAAACTTCATTGATTACAAAAAAGCATTTGATTCTTTAGACAGAAGATCTCTCTGGAAAATCTGCCGACACTATGGCATTCCAGAAAAGATAATCAATAACATTAAAGCTATCTATCATAAAGGAGGTGGAAATGTATAAAGGTAAACTATCAACCTTTTTTGAGATTGTAACAGGCGTCAGACAAGGATGCCTTCTTTCTCCCTTCCTTTTCCTCCTTGCCATTGACTGGATCATGAAGAACTGTGAAAGTAATGATGGCATTCGCTGGGAGCTATTTGGCAATCCCAAATATTTAGGAGATCTGGACTTTGCTGATGATATTGCTTTGTTAACAAGCAACAGAAGTCAAATGCAAAGAAGGACTAACAGGATAGCTGAAACTTCCAAGAAAATTGGACTAGAAATAAATGTTCCTAAAACCAAAATACTCAGATTAAATGCAAATTCCCAAGAACCAATTACTATTGGAGACAAATTCTTGAGGATGTAGATTGTTTTGAGTATCTTGGAAGTAAAATTGATGAAGCTGGAGGCACTTTAACAGATGTTAAAGCTAGAATTAACAAATCTAGGACAGCCTTTGCCAGCCTGAACAAAATTTGGAATTCCAACAACATCTCCATAAAGACTAAGTTAAGACTGTTCAAGTCAAATGTTCTCTCTGTTTTGCTGTATGGGGCTGAAACTTGGTTCCTAAACACAGCAGTGGTCTCCAAGCTACAGACATATGTCAATAAATGTCTCAGGAGAATCCACAAGATCTTTTGGCCAAATAAGATCACAAATGCTGAGCTTCTAGAGCGCAGTGATATGTCAGACATTAAACTGACAATAAAACAGAGAAAATGGAGATGGTTGGGGCACACTCTAAGGAAAGGGCATGATGATATAACCAATCAAGCCTTGACTTGGAACCCCCACATAGGAAAGAGGAAACCAGGTAGACCAAAAACAACCTGGAGGAGGGAACTCTTAAGTGAACTGAAAGAAAAGAAAATTCCATCTTTCAGCAATGCCTCAAAACGTGCCGAAACAAAGGAAGATTGGAGAACCATTGTGCATGGCCTACGTTCTGCCGAGAACTAAAAGGCAATGATGATGATGGCTTCGATTATATCCGCTAGATTAGAACCAGTTCAAATCCATACTAAAAAATCATATATCGTATCGTATTATATCCAGTTTTCTACAAATATAAAAATGTACAATCATAAGATTAAAACCGTGCCTTCAGTATCTCGAGGCCAACAAAACTGGTTTTAATCTTATAATTGTTATATCCGCAGAAAGCTGTTTATATAACGATAAATAACTATTCTGAATTAAGTAACATAGACTTTTTATAAAACTAGCGGCTTCGCCCCTAGCCTCTAGGGGATTTTTTTCCCCCAAGAGGTAATTTTTAAAAAAAAATTGGAGATGCATCCACTTATTTTGAACTTATTCTAAAAAAATAACATATTTTGGTGCTGCGAACCATAATTTATGGGTTCCCCATAACGCTTTCTTTTCAATCTTTTAATAATTTTCGGTTCAGTGGTTACCGAGATCGTAAGGGACAGACGGACAGACGGACGGAAGGACGGACGGACGGACAGATAGACAGACAGAAACACAGACAGACATCATTCTACTTTGTATTATAGATTTACTTTTAATATATCACTAAAAATATATTTTTTTAAATTTTATCAATTAACACTTTTTACTAAAAAAAAAAAAAACTAAAGCTTTGTCACTTTCTAAAAATAAAAAAACTTTCTCTTAACAACTGCTAATTTTATCCATGTAATACCAGGTCAAATTTTTGTGAACTGTTTCTTCCCATCGTATCGTAGACCCCTATGAGTATAATTGAGTAGAATAAGTTTCCGACAACTAGATTACTAGGACGAGTTTACACATGTGTAGCGGAGATGTTCGAAATTGTAAGCTAATCAGAGAAAAAAAAGGGAAAGAAAAAGTGACAGAGGGAGAAAGAAAGAAAGAGAGAGAGAGAGAGAGAGAGAGAGAGATATGAGATATATAGATAGATAGATAGCTAGATAGATAGACAGATAGATATATATATAGATAGATAGATAGATAGATAGATAGAGATAGATAGATATATAGATACACTGTTAAAAATAATTTTTTTTTAGCATCAGATAAACTATATATTCTTCACATTAATGTATAGTATCAATCCATACGTTATAGGAAAAAAACCTTATTACGATACAAGGAAGATTCCAATACTGTATTGAGTAATACTTAGTGTTCTATGGAGTTACATGTAGTACTAAATAATGTATTTGTCTGTATATTATTATCCAATACGCTCTTTGGAATAATATTCAATACGGTAGAAGTAAGTTTTTAATACTCTCCTTTGCAATTTTTGATACTCTGTAGAGTATGAAACTATTTTACTTTGGATGAAAGATCAGTTTATAATATATGATTATTATATGTACATATACATTTTGTTATATCAACAAACATACCAAGCAGAGCAATAAAACATTAATTTAAATGTAAATTTAGTAAAAAAAATGACTTTAAAGATGTTTAGGACTAAACATGATCCTTAAAAATAAAAACTATGGTCAGTCATAATTACAAAAATCAAAACTATAAATCTGAGCATAAATAGTAACATTTCATCTTTGTCCAAAACGACCAAGCAGAAACACTTCCATGAGAGGTGTGCATGAATGGTGTCTGTTTCAATTATTCTTTACAGTACAGATTCGTAGCCTAGAAGGTATGAATAGTTACTATTTTAATAAACCATTCTCTTGCGTATTGTCTGATACTCTACAGCGTATGAAATAGTACTAAATTAAAAAACATTTCTACAGCGTTTTTTCCAGTACACTAGAGTGTATCAAATAGTACTATTTTAATAAACATTTCTGTAGCGTATTTTCCAGTATTCTAGAGCGTATCAATCGATACTAAAAAAATGTATGGGTTCTGTATAGTAATAATTATTGTGTTATATAGTACTACATAGTGTTATATATTAATTATATAGTTGTAGCGTACTTACAGTTCCAATACTCTCCAGAGTATCAATTGATACTAAATAAAAAAATTATTTTTAACAGTGTAGATATATACATAGACGTCCAAGGGGGGGGGGGGGTAATGGGGCGATTACCCCCCCCCCCCCCCCATTTAAAATTTACCCCCCCCAAACAATTTTCGTGGGGTAAATACCCCCCAAAACAAAAAATCTCTAATAAAAAAAATTTTTGCGCGCTTTGTGCGCATTTTTAATACTATATACTCGGTGTTTAAAAAAAAAACTGCGTTTTCCGGTTTTGAGAAACAACCAGAAGGAATATGAAAAAAAGGATAATAGGTCCATATTCTATGTAAAAATGTACATCAGATTTACTTAAGGTGTTTTTTGATATCTCTAAAAATGCGGCTGTACTGATTGGTACATGTAGGGGAAAAATGCTTGATGTTGAATATGAGATATCAATTAGATTGAAATAACTTGTATATTTTGCAACATATTGTTTCAAAAGTACAACATCAAAGTAGTAAAAGCTTAAATCAATGTCCCCATATGAAATTTTTTTACATATTTTCTTTTTTGGCTCCATGCAAAGACCTTTTTAGGTTCTTCAGAATTTAGTTTTTTCTATTTCCCTATGACAAAGTTATTTTTAGAAAAAAAATCTCTATTTATACTGTGTGCATTGACAAATAAAACAAGTCACTTTTTTTTTCATTTCAATATCTTTAAAAATAAGCAAGTTATCATGGTTTGAAATTGTTCGTAAAAAGTGCGTTTTCATTAATTACTCATGTTTTATAAGATGATCTCTTATAATCTGTCAATCAAATTAAGATATTAAGAGATTAAGGGGGGAGGGGCGAGGAACGAATATGAACAATTTTAATACTAAGAATTAAAATCCAAGCAAAAAGAATATTGATTTTTTATTTTAAAAAAGGCATTTTAAATTAAGTTTTAAATGTAATTATTAGATTATTTTGAAGTTTATGTTATAATGTTGTTTTCAAGTAAAAAAAAGGATTAAATTCAACGTTATAGCATAAAATTATTAAGAATACAATAACACACACACATTTCTAATTCTTTGGGCTCTAAAATGCGCTGTTGTTTTAAGAGATATTAAAAAACGCCTGTAACAAATTCGATGCATATTTTTATAGAGAATATGGACATATAATTATTTTTTTTTGTACTCCTAATGGTTGTTTCCCAAATCTGGAAAACGCAGTTTTTTTTTAAACGCCCTGTATTTAATAAAATTTAAATTACCCCCCCCAAAAATTTTACCCCGGGGGTAAATTTTGGGGGGGTAAACTAAATTTACCCCTGCCAACAGATTTTAGGGGGGGGTAATTACCCCCCCAAAGCAATTTTTACCCCCGGGGTAAAAATTTTGGGGGGGGTAAAAAAAATTTGCGGCGCGCTTCGCGCGCCATTTTACCCCCCCCCCCTTAAAATTTTTTTACCCCACCCAAAATAAAAAGCTTGGTCGCCCCTGGATATATAGATAGATAGATAGAGAGAGAGAGAGAAAGAGAGAGAGAATGAGAGAGAAAAAGAGAGAGTGATAAAAATGAAAGAAAGAGAGACAGAGAGAGGAAGAAATAACGAAAAAAGAGTAAGAAAGAAAGATATAGAGAGAGATTTAAAGAGCGAAAGAAAAGGAAAAGACTTGAAAAGAGAAAGACAGAGAGAGAGAGAGAGAGAAAGAGAGAGAGAGAGAGAGAGAGAGAGAGAGAGAGAGAGAGAGAGAGAGAGAGAGAGAGAGAGAAAGATAGAGAGAGAGAGAGAGAGAAAGATAGAGAGAGAGAGAGAGAGAGTCATATGAAGAAAGAAATATATAAATGAAGGGAAAAGAGAAAAAGATAGAGAAAAAGAGAAAAAAAGAAAGATAATTTGGTGATAAAAAGCACAAGTAACTTAAGGGAAAAGACAATGGACGATAAATTGACATACTTACACAATAAGGAGTCCGTTTTTTTCAATTTTCAACTCCTCAAGAAAGTTACCCGAAGGTTATTGGTTGAAAAGTTTGGACACTCTTAGTTTAGTTCCAACCAATCAAATTCAATAAAAGTACCCAAAGTTTTTAAGCCAATGAATACGATAAAGTAGTTATAAAACTTTGGGTGGAAATGTAATTAACAGCCCAATGTCCCCACCCTCCCTGAAATAAACCAGAATATTACTGCTAAGTAAATGAAGGAAACTCATGTGACTTTTCTTACGTACGCAAATATTTGTGTTGATTTTATCCTGGATTTTTTGGACATAATTTAAAGAAGATTAGTTTTTATGATAACTTATGCCTCTTTGAAATGAAAAAAAGATAACTGTTATTTCTGTATCTATTATAAATCGTTTAATTTCTGGTGGAATAGAACTGGTTTTCAGCCAAACTAAAAAATATGTCTATTGTCTAGCATTGTATAATATCCATTTGAATATGAATATTTAAAATATACAGTCATAAGATTTAAACCATTTTTATCTTAAGATTTAAACCCGTTTTTATCTTATAATTGTACATTTTATAACCATGGAAAGCTGTTCATTAAGTGCAGTCAATTTTCACTAAAACCAATAAAATTTTTGAAATATAAGTGCAGCTGTAACCTTTTATAATATAAATAAGGATTTTGATTGCCTTTTATCTGAAAAGTGTATTTTCTACATAGGAAACGTCTAACGTCGGGTTTTTAAAACTAATAATTTTTGTAATAAGTTGTACTGAACAGTAGCTTTTAGTCTTATTAGAATACAAATGACGAAAAACTGCAACAAATCTACGGTTAAAGACATAAAACAGGAAAAAGTGTTTGAATAAATTTTATGTCTCAACAGACATTATCGTCAATAAAGAAAAAAATGTTTAAAAAAAAAATAAAGGTAAAAAAGTGTCTTAATTTCTTCTCATATTCAACAACTTTCATAAAAATGATAATAAATACAAAAAAATAATACGCAAAAAATAGTATTAAATATTGAATATTGTTTATGGATGAACCAGGAATAAAGACTGATTAAATCTAAAAAAAAATTTAATTTAGTGATTTTGTAGTATGAATTAGCTTTCCTTAAATATTGTAATCTTACAGAAATATATTTTAATTCTTTTTTCTTCATACATTTATTCCTGTTATTTTATATTTTATTCTATTATTTACCAAAGTAGCAGACAAAAAGAAAAATACTTTCCTTTTTAAGTTGAATTATTCTTTCTTATTTGGGGAAGAAAAGATGAAAAAGAAAGTGCGATTCCTATCAATTTAATATGATAAGATGATTTTTTAATTATGAATTATTATTTAGCTATCTTTTATAAAGTAACTACAATATCATTAAAAGGAAAAAAAAATATTGACTGCACTTACTGTTCATAATACAATACAAGAAATAACTACTACGCCATGAAATTCAACAAAATCGAAGCTTATTATAGTGCCTATAAAAAATGATGTTATAATGGCCTACCATTGGTCAAAATAATGTATACTAGCCTACTATCAGTACATTAGACTGTGTATTTGCCTAACATTGGTCAGTTGTATTGTATGATAACATTTTTTTTTATAGCTACTATAGAAGCTTCAATATGAAACATTAGAGTAAAACACTAGAGGGAGAAAGGGTTAAGTAACTGTATCTCCCCATCGCAACCACCTTGTGCAACCTTTCTATTGGGTAATTTAAAATCAACCAATTGTGTCGCTTATTATCAAATGTCCTTCCCTTGATGTTAAAAGTATTTTGAATATCAAGACTTGTAAACTAGCATTGATGCTTTAAAAATCCTAGATTAAAGCAAACAAAAATATCAGTATTGAGAATACCTTAGTTTTTATGACAATAAAACCATTTAAGACGCAGTCGACCTATAGTTCTTATATTAACAAGGAACTTAGTAAGGATCTGGTATAGTTCACGATAATATGTTACTGGGGACGATTATCTTTAAAATGGCTGCTAGCGACAATATGACGAATGAGCGTATATGTTATGTTAGCACATGAAACAGTGATAGTGATCAATAAAATAATGAAGTCATACAATACAAATAACCAATGATAGGCCAGTATACATTGTAAATGCCAAATTGTAAATTGTTAACTGGCCTTTGTTGGTCGTTTGTATTGAATGACGTCTTTTTTTATTTGACACTATATGCTGTTTTATTAGCACATCTTACAAAAGAAGGCCTACAAATAATCTAAAATAACAATTACTTAATAATGTTTTCTCGCAGCGCACATAAATGCGCAAAAAGACATGCTTTAAGCATATTTACTTTAGTCAAGCACTATCCTAGACTATTTATATGCTTTGTAATGCCGCTTTTTTAGACGTGCTGGCATTACATGTACGTTCAGCCGTTTGGCAGCTAAAATCCAAAATAAAAAATGGTATAAGTCAATATTTTATATTTTTTAGAAAATACAAAAATGAGAAGAGCTGTTTTTACGCTTTTGGGGCCGAGGTACGCATTTTATTTTTTGTCCTTTTTTTGCAATAAAAAATCATTTGTTGTTTATTTTTTGTTAAAAATTTTGTGAATTTTCGTTATCAACTTCTAAACATCCGCTCTATAACTCACTTTGTACGTTTGTCAATCAATGATTATTGTTTGCTTTTCTTCTTATTTATATTGTCATCCCTGTTTTTTTTCTAATATAGATCCTCTACTAAACAATTGGTGAAATCTGTCGCTTCCCTTCAATCAAGAACAGTTTCTACCAAAGTTAAGGTAAGTTTTATGTATCATGTTTGGTGCGCAATTTTAAGGGTTTATGTCGTCGACTTTTGTGAAGAAAGGTCCTAGGTGACATAATAAAGATTAGTTATTTATTGTATCGTATTATAGACAGCTTTCCACGGATATTAAAAATAGATTATACAATTAAAAACTTTGCATCCTCGGGTCTAACAAAACTGGTTTTAATCTTATGTTTTTTGTTTTAAAATTTTAAGAAAATTTTCTGTAATACAATGCTGAACATGATTTTTGAGAATTGCTAAGATTAAATTCCCAAGGTTATGGGGGGGGGGGGGCTATCCTCACCAAAAACTTGTTTGGGAGCTATATAAAGCTTCCTAGTAAAATCTTAGCTGGACACTACTTTTATTTTATATGTATCCTAGGAGGGAGGGGACATTCGACTGTGAATAACACTCGTACCCAAAGTTTTAAACCATCTTATTCCTTTGGGTACTTTAATTAAGTTTTACTTTTTCGATCAATGATTTTAACTAACAGAAGGGATAATTTTGTTTATAGTCCATTGTCTTATCCCTTAAGAATCCCTGGCCATATCTACCTAGGACGAGATAAAGAGATGGGATGTGAGTATCCCCGTTGAGAGGGCGAGTACTCCACCCTCCTCCTGGTTCCTGGACCCAGAAATTTATCAGCTGGAGCGTAGTGCCGTTTTTGCCAAGTAAGATTTGTTATAAAGGGTTGCTTCCACTTTACCACTTGCAAAAATACAGCCACTGTGTTTTTGACAAAAGTACATTACATCTCACTACTGTCATAAACACTGTTTTACTCTCATTTTTACACCCATGAAATTCAATGAGATTGTCAAATTCACGTTATTATTATTTACCTATTACCTAATTAGGGCGGGATTCTCCTTCGATTTCGAGTGATCATTTAGAGAACCCAAGGGCGTCATCCACTTTTAATCCGCTGCAGATATTAGGTTAAGTAACATCCAACAGACAACAAACCCTTTGAATGCACTACCTTTATCTGAGAAGTTCTAACTGTGCATGGTAATGCGTTGCGCCTGTTTATGGGCCAAGGCATTATCCCTACTCTAAACTATTTATGTCGCGCAACTGACATAGCCAAAGTAGAAACCATTTTTATCGTCTTTAGTTATGACGCTGTGTCGGGCGGAGATTCGAACCTATCACCTTTCCGACGATTTTTTTATATTTTATACGGACGTACGGACTTTGTGGCAACTATTATAGAGTTGCTACGCTTTCTAATTCGTACCTAACTGTTATAGGAATCATTATGCAAAGTTAGGACAATTATAACATGTCCAAATTAACGAAAAGAGCTAATTAAAGAGAAGCCATCGCTTTTAAAAATATTGATGGTAATATTATTTAAGTTTTAAAAAAAATAGGAATTGGATTTGTGTCGGACGTAAGGACCAGGTTGCACAAAATGGCCAATATTTTTCAGGTATATACTTCTTTTTTAAGGAGCCGGCTCCGAGAGCCAGTTTGCTCCGAAAAAATAAAAACATAGTGAGTGTACTATTGTAAACTTTATCCTGTTATATAAAGCAGTAAGCTTTTATTTTGTCTGTAGTGAAAGATCTCGACATCCGCAGAACCAATATGGTTCTTCTTTACAGTGAAGCTTCTTATAGCTGTTAGGTATGGATTTAGGCCCTTCAATATCATTCCGAATATAGAGCCTCTAGATGCTAGGGGCACATCTGTAGTTTAATAATTAATTAAACCATGTTTTCAATCATATGCTTTTAGTTTTTGTCAGAGCCAGCTTGGAAAAAAAAAGAATTTTGGCTAAATCTGCACTATGATTTAAAGTAATTGGAATTTAGGGATTTTCATATGTTTTGTTCTATGTCAAATATTTTATGCTTTTATTAAGGGGATATTTTTTATTTCTTTAGGTCAGGTTTGGTTATATTCATAAAGCACCATTCATTTTTAAAAGCGAAGCTTTTCTATAATTAGGGTCGGCCCGTCCGTCCGTCCGTAACGGATAGCTTTTTTCGTTAATTTAGGCATGTTAGAATTGTCCTATTGATTTCAAATTTTGCATAGGGATTCCTTTATTAGTTAGGTACGATTTAGAGAGCGTAGCAACTCTATAATCATTACCAGAATGTCCGTACGTCCGTTTTAAACATGTCGATTTTTTTACTTTTTTAACAACAAATTTTCATGTGATCTAATCATCCGATTGGTCTGATTTTTGGTATATTAATTCCTGGGACAACAAAGTATAATGTTATAAGCGAAGCAACTCTATAATCAAGTCCCAAAAATGTAAGTATGTCCATAAACAATATCCTGTCTCCAGCAGTTTTTCAACAAATTAACTTTCAATTTTGGTTCGACTCTTATACATTTATATTCTGATTATTCAGTTCTGACAATATACAAATGTTAATGTTCGTTTGTCCTACCGTTTCAGTGCTTCGCTTTTATGGATATTGTCTTCCTTGTTTTTGTAGGAATGGTGGCAGGAGAACCTTACATAGTTGTTCGTGACGGAGATACTCTCAGGTTTGTTCATGGAATAGCTTTACTCCTTTTACTTTTTGACTGAGTGTCTGTTAAAGTGACCACCCTTCAATTACCTCTGGCAGGGAGACTGCTGTCCATGACACTTTTACGCCATGCAGGTCCTGCACAAACAACCGGGATATTTGGTTAAGTAACACTAACATCTAACAAGGCATTAAGAGGAATCGTTTGTAACTCTTTTGAGACGTAATAAGAACCCATAACCTCTTCGACTAATAAACAACAAGGATAATACCCAATAGGGATAAAGACCTGTAGGGTTAGTTAAAGTTTAGATTTGAAAAAAATGGTGTGAGGGGGGGGGGATTCAGAAGAAGGTTTTAGTGAAAACCCCGAGAATGGATATTTTACATTTATTTAAATTTTAGGGGATTTTTCAATGTTTGTCGTCACCATGCCGCTCAATTAACTCCTTTATGTGGTCAGGGCTGTACAGATAAGTAGGTTTAGATAGATAGATAGATAGATTGGCCATTTAACACCTGTCTGATTAACGTTAGATTGATATATTGTATGATAAATGAGAGAATAATAAACGAGTAAAAATTTAAAAAATAGAAAGATTATTTTTTTTTGATAGATAGGCGATTAAAGTAATGTTTTTCAATGTTTCTCAATGTTTTTTTTTTTAATATTTTAAAAACAGTGAAGGTTAAAAAATCTTCAAACTGAAAAACTTTGAGGAAAAATCCTCCAATAATGTATATGCAAATATTTCTAGTGCTCTGTGTAAAAATGCTTAATTTATGGATAAGTAGATTGAAATATAATGACCATTGTTAGGTTTGTCTGTCCTTATCATGGATGGACTTATGCTCTAAATGGACGATTGACAAAGGTAAGAAGTTTTAAATTATTAAAGTTTTTAATATACTTAAAGAATTTTTTTTCTTCATATAAGTTATAATTATTCTTTAAAAGCATCTTAAAGTCCCAAAAATGTGAGTATGTTCCTTGTAATCAAGCACTTTTAAATCAAATTCGTATGCAATTTTAAGTAGACTTTTATATAAATCAATATTCTGCTTATTAAGTTATGACACTCTACAAGTGTTTATGCTTATATGTCTTTTCATCTCATTTTAGAGCTTCGCTTTTATGGATGTTGTCATTCTTGTTTTCATATAAGTTATAAGTAATATTATAAGCAAAGCATCTTTAAGTCCTAAAAAAGTGAGTATTTCCCTAAACAGTATCCTGTAATTAAACATTTTTGCAACAAATTCATATACAGTTTACTATAGACTTATATATTAATCAATGTCCTACTTATAAGTTCTGACACTCTACAAGTGTTGTTGTTCGTTGGTCTTGCCGTCTGATTATAGGGCTTCGCTTTTATGGATGTTGTCGTCCTTGTTTTCATATAAGTTATATGTAATATTATAAGCAAAGCATCTTTAAGTCCTATAAATGTGAGTATGTCTCTTAACAGTTTCCTGTAATTAAGCACTTTTGCAACAAAATCATATACAGTTTACTATAGACTTTTATATTAATCATGTACTCTTAATCTTATGTTCTGACACTACAAGTGTTGATGTTTGTTTGTCTTGCCGTCTGATTATAGGGCTTCGCTTTAATGGATGTTGTCATCCTCGTTTTCATATAAGTTATAAGAAATATTATAAGCAAAGCATCTTTAAATCCTAAAAATGTAAATATGTCCTTAAACAGTATCCTGTAATTAAGCACTTTTGCAAAAAATTCATATACAATTTATTATTGACTTTTATATTATTGTAAATGTTCGTTTGTCTTACCATCTTTTAGATTTCAGAGCTTCGCTTTCATGGATGTTGTTATTTTTGATTCGCCATTTTTTGGGGGAAGGGATAGTTAGTTTTTTACTTATGAATTTAAAATTTTATTAAGGCAATGAGACTAAAAGGAATCCAAGATTTCAAGGCAAAAGACTTTGGTCTCAAACCCATCCAGGTAATTATTCTACAATGGAAAAGTTATTTATTGCTTCGTATTATAGATAGCTTTCCGCGGATATTAAAATAAAAAAAGGCAGGGCTAGCAAAAGTTATATTAATTTTATAGTTAAAATGGCATAAACCAGGCACAATTCATTACTATGCACAATTTTTACTCCCAGACAAATGACGTGCAATAAAATGGTTGGTTGTCTGAAGGGTGTTTTACCATATAATGATGCACATCATTAAGCAAGATCTCTATATCAGAAATAACAAGAACATGTTTGGTTTAGGTTGGCGAGCTAGGACCTCTAATATTTATCAATCTATCAGGTAATCATCAAATTTATAGGGGTTTTATCTCTAAGTGCCTGTCGATCCCAAATAACCTTTCCCCCCATTTTTTCACATGAAATAAAGATATAGGGGGAATGGTGTTTAAATTTTGTTTTTTGTTTATTAAATTAGATTAGGTTAGGGTTTGGGCTGTGTACGCAGGGGTTAAGCTTAGGGGGGAAATTAACCCATTTATTTCCAAAATAATTTTCTGGTTATTTTAAATAGAAGAATGGGTTTTTCAGTGCTTAACTAGTGAGAGAGCACCAACATAATAACTAACTGTAAAGATAAAAAAAAATGGTGCTACATAAATACTTGGTAGGGATAGAGCAACTAATATTAAAAAAGCTACTATTAAAAGCTGATTTTCTATCGCAAAAAACTAAAAGAAAATTTCTATATATGTACATTATATAATTACAAAAGCATGCTGCAATTAAAGCAAATAATCTTATTAATTTAGATCTCGGACGGACGTACGGACGGACCGACCCTAATTATAGAAAACCTTTGCTTTTAAAAAGATTGTATATACAATAGCTTCGCTTCCAAATGAATATATTTTAGAAGATACAGTAGACGGCGTAGAGACTGTGTTTCAAACTCCCCATGTCAGGCTACAAGAGAAGGGATATTTGGTAAGTACAAAAGAGGGAGAGAGAGAGAGAGAGAGAGAGAGAGAGAGAGAGAGAGAGAGAGAGAGAGAGAGAGAGAGAGAGAGAGAAGAGAGAGAGAGAGAGAGAGAGAGAGATAAAGAGAGAAGAGAGAGAGAGAGAGAGAGAGAGAGAGAGAGAGAGAGAGAGAGAGAGAGAGATTTTTGTGTTTCCTACATTTACATCTACATTAACCACTATATTTAGCAACTTATGTCTTTGGTTAAATTACTTTTTTCTTAAACAAGGATTACAACATCCATAAAAGCTCTGAAACGGTAGGAAAAACGGACATTAACACTTGTATAGTGTCAGAACTGAATAATCAGAATATAAATGATTAAAAGTCAAAGCAAAATTGTACTTTGTTGTCTCAGGAATCAGTATACCAAAAATCAAAACAATCAGATTATTAGATCACACAAAAAAATTGTTGTTTAAAAAGTAAAAAATCAACATGTTTTGTTTAAAATGGACGTACGGACATTGCTGCGTTTTCTAAATCGTACCTAACTACTACAGGATTCATCGTGCAAATTGTGAAATCGATAGGATAATTCTAACATGCCTAAATTAACGAAAAAAGCTATCCCTCTCGGACGGACGGACGTACTGACGGACCGACCCTAATTATAGAAAAGCTTCGCTTTTAAAACTAAAATCAGCTTGTGATGGTTTATATGTTTTTTTTTCTGACGCCTATTTCCTTGAATACAGAACTACTACATAGATGCCAGGGGCGCAGACACTAGCAGTCTATTGCTGTACTAGTAAAAATTTCAATTTAGAATTTTTTAGGATCTATCATGGGTGAAAAGAGTAGAATATCCAATGAAATGTAATTGGAAGGTTTTTGTTGACAACTACTTGGATGGAGGGTGAGTTGATTTTTTTTGGCATGAAACGCCTCTTTTAAAAGCATAGCTTTTTCAAGTTAGAAACTTAATTTATATCTTATTAATCATTACAAAAAACAAGGATGACATCATACATAAGTAGCGAAGCATAAAATATCGTGGATGAAAATACGGACAAAGCAATTTAAACAGCATAAATCAAGAATAAATTCATTGGGCAAAAATCACAAAACCTTTCACATTTGTTTAATACATATTTAGATATTTTAATATTAAAATTTTTATATCCTTTTTTATATACTATTTAGTTGCTAAATGGTGTAGCAAATCTTTACAAAAAAAATTATGCATTCTATTTAGAATAGTAGCCAAGAAAATTACATTTATCCATAGCGTTCAGGACGTATGGATAGACGACCATATAAAGTGAAATATAGACTCTCTAATATAACCGAACATTATGAAAGCTTATTAAAACAAAATAAAGTTTTAATTGACATGATGAAAATAGGCAGTTTCCCTCGTAGTTCCTATTTGAGCACATATGTTTGTATTTTACTTTAGATTAGGTTAGGTTATATTGTGTACAGGACACTAGGTTAGGGTCCCCTGCAGGGGTTAAGCACAGAGAAAAAACTACCCCATCTTATCTTAGTTTTATGTAAAAAATAAATTGGGTGTTCATTAAGGTACTTGAGGGAAAGCACCTATTTTTCAAAGCAATGAAATATTTTTGCAGTTATCATGTAGAGTATCTACATCCAGCCCTGACTTCTAACCTAGACATCAGCACATACAAGACTACAGTCACTGATATGTACAGCATCCAGGTACAGTACACCAGGTAATATGTAAAGTACCTACATCCAGCCCTCACCTCTAACCTGGACATCAGCACACACAAAACTAGAGTCACTGATATGTACAGTATCCAGGTATAAAACACCAGGTACACTACACCAGGTATCATGTAGAGTATCTACATCCAGCCCTGAACTCTAACCTGGACACCAGCACATACAAGACTAAAGTCACTGACATGTACAGCATCCAGGTATGTAGGACACCAGATAAAGTACATCCAGGTTTAGTCATAAGAAAAAAGAATAAGAGGTTTAACACTCACTCCCATTTCAATTTGAAATATTACATCCCCATCTTAAATCTTAGAAGCAGACTAGGTATAGTACACCCAGGTACAGTACACAAGGTATAGTACACCAGGTTTTATAAAAAGAAATTTCATTGAAAAAGTAAAAATACTAAATCTATGTTTTATTTTTGATCCTGTATATGGTTTAATTTTCTTATCCGCTGACAATTACAATACTAATACTAAATACCAATGCAATAAATTAAACCAGATGTGATAAGTGTAAATATGAATTTAATATTCTAGGAAGCAAAGGGTAATGATCAGAGTGATAAGAGGATTGGTCAAAGTTCCCTGTATATCTACATGTATCCATCTGTTATGATTAACAAGTATGGACCTTGGATGGACACTAATATGGTTATTCCAACAGGTTTGTATGTCTATCTGTATATTAACATGTATCCATCTGATATGATTAACAAGTATGGACCTTGGATGGACACTAATATGGTTATTCCAACAGGTGTGTATGTCTATCTATGTAATTCAGTGAATGGACAATATTTGGACAAAGTGATGTACATAAAGTTTCATTTGTGTTTTTAAATTGATTTTTTTTGTAGTCTTACAAAAGACAGTAAATTATATACTAGTGGATACTACTTAGTTTAGAGAATCATCAACAAAAATTTTGATTTCTAACTTGAATAGCAGCTTAGAAATTAAAGTTACCCCCATTTTGTTTCCTACAGAATGGGAAGATCTTTAATTTCAACGGATCAACATTTAGAATTATAGAGTAGCTTCGCTACTAAAATTTTACAACAGGAAATGGATTACTCATATCTAGAACAACCGTCCATAATGATATCAAAATGGATATATTATTACTTGGGTGTTATATCAGATTTTCATGTTCTTCAATAAGTTGAAACTCGACGTTGGCTAAAATAACTATATCCCCCATCCACAAAAATTTACCCCATCCCCTTCCCTACTACTGGATGAACAAACTGACAAATAAATGAGTACCATGTTAACTACCAAAACTGACGACAATCGTTTCCTCTGTTACTACAATATCCACGTATATTCTATATCCAATAATATTAATGGTAGGAGCTAACAGTTGTACAGTTGTGTACGACTACTTCCTGGAGAATGAGATGATAAACAACATGTCAGATGCTGACCTACAGCTCTTCATCACTGAAAGTTTGAAAGCCAGTGATCAGGTTTTTCTTAATAAATAAATTTGAATTTTAAATTTTCTAATGGGATCTAAAGGGATAAGACAATGGCTAATGAATTGATGTATAATTATAACCATAATATTGGTACATATTATAATTAACCCGTGCTGTTGGTTACAATTAGTGGTTAAAACGTTTGGACACTTTAATTAATAAAACTACTAATCAAAATTCATTACAAGTCCCCAAAGTTGTTAAGCAAATGAAGAAGTAAACGTTATTATAAAACTTTGGTGTCTAAGGGGGGAGGGGTCATTTTACGCTCCCCCTTTTTCTAAAGTCCCCATGGAGACCTTTAGTGGCGTAGCCACCAGAAATTCATATTTCCAAGCTCTTCATAGTACCTATAAAAAATACAATACAAGTGACCCATTATAGGCCAATACTCAGACCAATGGCAGCAGGCCAGTAAACATATTGATTAACCAATTGTAGGCCATTATGACGTCATTTTTTAAAGGCACTATAAAAGCATCTCATATTTTGAAGGTACAACAAGAGGACAACATGATCTGCGAGTCCGTACAAACTGGTTTGGAAAGTTCTGCTTATGATGTCGGAAGGTTATTATTGTGTTTTTTAATCTTAAGATTGTACAATTTTTATATTCGTAGAAAACTGGATATACAAGATGCTACGCATATTTTTTTCATATGGATGAGAAACGGTTCTAATCCACCGGATATCAATAGGTTTCGAATAAATCATAAATTGATTATATCTTCAGCACTTGTTAGATTTGCCGCTAAAATGAACCAATAACGTGTCTCCTGTTCAAAAGAACAACCAATAATTCGCTAGCATTATGAGAAGGAGAAACGTGATTGGTTTCTGGTAGCGGCAAGTTTAGAATTTCAAAGTTTTGTCTTTGTAAGCCTGTGTGTATTATTGAGTGTTTGAATATGGTAAAGAATGCATGTGCTAAGAATGACTGCATAGAAACTATATTTATAGTGACCCTAAATGAACTAAATAAATGAATGAATGTGTGGTAAGACTCAAGATAATAGAGTATCTGCTCTACTTCTGCATTTATTGATAATTTTAGGATTAGAGTAAAACAATACAGAAGGAAGGGGTTAAATTACTATTTCACCTGTGTCGACTTTCAATTGGGTCTTTAGAAAATCAACCAATTGGGAATATTAACACAGCCAAATCACTACAAAAGAGTAGAAAGCAATTTGCTAGCAGACGAATAAGGTTATCAACAGGGGAATTCCCAGATAGTTGTCTGGTTATTCATTAGGGCGGGTTCATATCGGAATTAGACAAAGAGGGGATATGCAACAGATAAAATTAACCTTAAAAACATTTCTGACCGAAAAAGAATTTTAAAAAATTTTGTTTTAGAACGCGACCACTAAAAAATATATTTAATTACTTATTAATATACAAAGACGACATTCAAAAAAATTTTTTGAATCAGAACTATGGCTTCATGGTGCTCCCTGGAAAGGCCTTGAGGAGCTGAATTAGGAACTTTTGTCTGTTTCAAAATATCTCGTTCCTAGCCTTAGAAATCACTAAAAACCACAATTTTTTAAGGTTTATTGAGAATTGTCTAATTTGTAGAGGTTTTTTAGATTTTCTCATGCTAGGAATGAGATTTTTTGAAAGGGTCAAAAGTTCCTGATTCCACTCCTCAATGCCTTTCCTGGGAGCACCATGAAGCCATAGTGCTGATTCAAAAAAAATTTGACTCCCATTTACAAATAGCTATACAATTGAATGTCTGGTCGCCAGCGGTTTTAAGACTTAGGATAAATTTTAAATCATCTAGAGGTGTATTATACTCATACAAATTATTTGCAGATCCCCGCTTTGGCCTCAGAAAAAAATGTCCAAAATCAACCCACCCTATTATTCATCTATACTTATAGGTTTATTATTTTAGATACGCCCCTGGAGTAGAAATGGCTGATCATGCCTTCCATAGAACTCTTGCGAAGCAGCTTCAAGCTCATGTTTAACCCTATTTATCTGCGAAGGGTGAGGGGGTTGATACACCCCCATTCCTCCATAAAGTTAAATAAATTGTATTTAATCATATTATTTATTAAGCGAATTAGTCAAATATTTATAATAGAATCTGAATATCAATAAAGAAAACCTAAAAAATTATTTGAGCATTTCTCTGAAAAAATCACCCAACCTTTTCATTATAATATTTTGCAAATCTTCGAAAATATATTTTATAATTTATATTGCAATATTTTCCATTGGAATCCAGCCGATTTTCCACAATATTATAGACAGTTATCAGCGGTTACAAAAATAAACAAGGGTAATTACTTCCCATAGCAGAGAAGCTTTTAGAATAGACATAATAATGAAGAATTGAAAATGAAAGAAGGAAAGGGGATGAAAGAAAAAGAAATTGTTAGAAAATAAAAACGTTCCATTACTGAAGGTGGGTAGTCACAAACACTTTTAGATTAGCTTTGCCACTAAAAGATGACACTTTTCGTTGGCTTATAATTAGATATTGATTAATAAGGTGTTTCATCTTTTTGAGATTTCTTAAAAAGGAGAGTCATATTTTTTCCAGGGGTTATAGAACTGTTATATAGCTTCCATGAAAAGCTACATTGTGAAACAGAACCATATCGGTTCATATCGGTTTGTGAGATGGCTCCTAAATAACATACAATCATACAAAGAAAAAGTTGTCAGTAAAAATGTTTGTAGAATATACGAGGATATTATGACAGGGGGGGAAATTGTCGTTAATTTAGCTAGCTAACATAGAAATCTCTTGTTGGCCAGTTCGTTCACCCAGTAGGAGAGAAGGGGATGGGATAGGGGTTATTGTTATTTTAGCCCGCTGTAGGTTTTAATTATTAGAAAACATGAAGATCTGGTGTAAGATCTAAGTAATAATACATGCATTTCTGTCTTAATGATCAGATTATGTTTATACCGCTATTTCAAATATTAGCTAAGATGCAGAAACATCCCATGCTAAGGGCAGGTGCAAATTACGGTGTTTCTTCATCTTTACAAACTAAAGTAATAATAATAGCTAAATAATAAGGAGTTAAAATCCTTTCTTTTATTGATGTTATGAAAACATATCAATAGTATATGCAGAATATTTTTTGCATAACAGAAAAAATATTTTGCATGGGTCATTTTTTTTGCATGAATCAACCATATTTTGGTTGGGGGCCAAATTTTCTAATCCGGGACACTATAATGTATATACACATACAGATAACTAACTGCCTCTCTTACAATGACCTTTTTCGTCTGCTAGCAAATTGTTTTCTGCTCCTTGGCTGTATTAATATTCCCGACACCATTGATTGATTTTCAAATACCCAATTGAGAGTAGGCACAAGGTCCTTGAGGAACCTAGTTATAGTGTCTAACTTTTTATCTTTGTGACGTAACAAAAATCCATCTCTTTTTTAAGGGTTTCCTTTCCCTCCTCCCCTCTCATCCTTCGATTTTTGTTACGTCACAAAGATAAAAAGTTAGACACTATTACTAGGTTCGTCCTTGAGATGTGGACATACAGTTATTTAACTCTTTATCCCTTTAGTGTTTTACTCTAATGTTATGAAGCTAATAAAATATTTCAAGCCACTTGCATGCAATTTGTTCTAATCCTGTGTGAAACTGTATCAATACAAAATAATTATTTTATTCTTTGAATTGGGCATTTTATATCCGCGGAAAGCTGTTTATAATACGATGCGTGAAACAACTATTCCAGTATAACTTCTAATAAACTGATAAATATCCGCTGAATTAAAACCGGTTCTTAGCTAAACTAAAAATCATGTTTAACGTCATATTACAGACAATTTTTTACGAATAATAAGATAAAATTCGTAAAACTAATACCAGCTAGTTAGACGAACCTTTGGAGCTATCAAATCTGTTTTTAATCTTATATTTTTTTATTTAAATATCCGCGGAAAGCTTTCTATAATACGATGCGATAAATAATTATTAGGATTACAATCACTGGTTTAAGAATTTTTGTTTTTCTTCAATTTTAAAATGTGTAATATTTTTGCTAAATTTCAGCGCATTTGTACGAATACTATTGGTCGCTATGCAACGCGACGCAGCTACGACGTAAGCGCGCCGCGCTAATAGCAAATACGCTGATCAACAATGCTCAGTTCAACCATGGCTTTTAGTAAGGTAACACGAACATATTTCATACAGAAATTAAGGGCGGTGAATGGTGAAGAAATTAGCCTTTGATTTGCCAATATTGTAAGAAATATTGGTTTGCAAATAATTCACATGTCTTGTTAAATCCTGTTAAGATATTAGTTTTTTTTTATGTGTAGTGAGTCAAAAAAAATTAAGCAACATTAGATCAGAATATTACCCAAAAATGTTGAGCTGGTGATTTCGTATACAGACAGTTTTCCGTGGATAATAGAATTATCCTAGCTTTGTCGGTCCCAAGAGGTCTAAGGCCTATGTTCAAAGAGCTTAATTTTATATTTTGTATGGAAATATGTCTATGAAATACGAAACGATACAGTATGGCCCGGAACCAGTTTCAGCACGGCGGAAATAAATTGGATTCAGAGCCTTACTGAAAAAAAATATTCCATATTAAATAGAAAATCTTCAAAATTAAGTAATGTATTTGAAATCTTTGTTTTAGTTTTATCATAAGTTATTTTTGATTATTAAAGTAAAGAAAATTACATCCAAGAAGTTAGGTGTATTTAAAGATAGGTATATAGTTCCCGCAGGTTTTTTTAGTTAGATTAAGGTTATCTTATGTTGTAGTACTAATGTTTCCAAATAGAAAACACTTATTACTGTATTACCGTTTATTGTTATAGCTTAATCCTACTTAAAATGGAATATGCTTTTTTGTGAATCACTCTTAAATTTTAAAATCAAGCTTAAATTAATTATAATGAAATGATGATTATTAAAATGAGACAATTATTGACATAATAAATGTTTAACTATAGATGTATAATCCAGACAACTATCTGAGACCCTTCTCGTCTGCTAGCATATTGATTTTTGTTCTTTGATATGACTCGCAGTTTTTTGTTTCTGACGCTATTAGCTGATTTCAAAGACCCATTACTAAATCGGGACAGGATTTCCGCCCCGTGGATAGAGTTACATATGTTTAGCTCTGTTGTTTTACTTTAATTTAAACATGCTATTTTATTCTATGTTTAGATTTGTTTTAAATTTTATGTATGTCTGTATGGCTGTCTGTCCTTGTCTTTGTCTGTATGTATATCGACATACATTAATATATTTATCAGTCGGTAAGTCTGTTTGTCCGTAGATTTGTCTGTTTTGATGTCTTTTTAAAAAATATCTATAAGTACAAAAATTGCTGTGAATTTTTGGCTTGAAAAAAAAAATAGATGAATAGGTTAGAAAAAGTAAAAGCCCTCCAAGGTTATTGCCTCTCAGGTACTTAGAGTTTATATAAAGTAAAGGGGGGGGGGGGTCAGAGGGTCCAGATGTCTGTTAGAAGAAATATACCATTGAATTTTTTTTCTCGCTTAATCAATAATTGACAGACATTAAGCTAAAGACCTAAATAACAAATAAGATAAAGGAATTATGACTAACAAATTTTCTTAAAAATAGTTTTTTAAAAATCTTCAATGATTCTAAAAATGGATGTAGAATCAATTTAGGTTGCTATTTTCCCAGTCATTTATTGATCAGTTCGTTAATCAAGTATGAGTGGAGGGGATGGGGTAAAGGGGGGGTATGGGGTTGATTGGTATTTTAGCCCGCTACAAGTAATTTACTTTATTAGAGTACATGATAATCTGGTGTAAGATCCAATAAACCTATTATTATAAAGATCATCTAACATTCTAAAATTTTGATTTATTTTTTCTCATTTGTACTATCCCTGACAATTCAGGGGCGTCCAAGCTTTTTTATTTGGGGGGGGGGGGGTAATCTACGGCACCCCCAAGCTCATTTTTTTTTTGGGGGGGGGGTAATCTTTATTTCATAGAGGTATTTTTTTTATTTGGGGGGTTAAAAATTTAAAATCCCTAGATTCATTTGGGGGGGGGGGGGGGAATTACCCCTTTACCCCCCCCCCCTTGGACGTCTATGCCTGACATCCGTGATTTTAAACAAATTCTAAAGAGGTTTCCTATCCCTGTATCCTTGACTATGAATGGGGTTTCTCCAGGGATCTAAAGGGATAAGACAATGGCCGATAAATTGATGTATATCCCAATGATGATACACAACAAAATTATCCTTTCTGTAGATTACAGTTAATGGTTGACCCATTTGAACACTCAACCTTATAATCAAACCAATTAAAATTCAATAAAAGTCCCCAAACCTTAGTATAGAACTTTGGGGACTACTGCATTAAACAGTCCAATCTCCCCCTCCTCCCTGGGTTTTTCCACTCCCTATTCCATTAAAAAAAAGCATGACTAAAAGGGGGTGCGTATTCAACTCCGCATTTTGTTATAAATGTAAGTGTATCAAAATCGCACATAAGGGATAAGGCCTTGCAGTGTTTGAGTCCCTACAATGTTAGATACTTGTATTTTTATCATTATGAATAGATAAAGTGTTTCGTTTGGCCCATATTTAATTTTGAGTGATTGTACCAAAAAAACATAAAGTCATAATATGTCATTATTAGAATACTGTTCAAGAAATAAAAGTTCAAGGTGTCGTCAACATATTTACACTGAAAAAATTTTAAATTGTGGTAATCGATATATTATTACTTGGATGTTGCACCAGATTATCATGTACTTTAATAAAGTGATACTTTTAGCTGGCTAGCCGCTAAATAACGATACAATTAACCACCCCCTTTATCCCATCCCTCCCTTCTACTATATGAACTAACAGATGTTTAAATTAGGTCCATGTGAGCAACCTAAACTGACGACAAATTTCCCTCTGTCTATATATCCAAGTATATTATGTATTTCTGATTTTTAACAGTAATACCCTTGCATGGACAAAATCGTCTTTTAAAATTGCAATTTTCATTGTAGTTAAAAAAAATCATAACAAAGATAATTATGTATAGAAGAAGCGAAGTTTTTAGATAAATTACTTCCATAGGAAGTTAAATAAGTATATATAATAGTTAATTATCTCTTCGTATTATAGACAGCTTTACGCGGATATTAAAATGAAAAAAATTAAGATTAAATCAGTTTTGTTAGACCAAAAGGGACCAAAGGCACGAGTTCAAGAAGAACTGGTATTACTTTTATAATTTGTATTCGCGGAATATTGTCTGTAATATGATGTTAAACATGGTTTAGAATGTTGCGGTTCTGATCCAGCCGACATTAATCGGTTTCGAAGCCATAGTGGAATATCTTTATAACCACTGCACTGTTTTAAATAAGTACAAAAAAACGATAATAGACAATGGGGACAAGACAGGGAGGGAGGGGACATTGGACTGTAAATTATACTAGTACCCAATATTCATTAGCCTCGTTATCTTATTAGTTTAAGTGCTTTTATTGAATTACAATTGGTTGGTTCCCTATATGAGTGTCCAAACTTTTTAACCATTAAGATATGAAAAAATGGTACAGGCAAAGGGGGATAGGGTAAGGAAGATGGACTGAAGTGCAGGACGGACACACAAACAGACCAAGTATTATTTATAGAGTAGCTTTGCTACTAAAAATTAAAATAATGCACCACGACATGGGATCTTAAGGGATAAGACAATGGCCGATAAATTGATGTACAATGTACATCCCCAATAATGATACACAAAAATCCCTTCTGTAGATTACAAATAGTTGTTGAGACGTTTGAACACTCATCTTAATGTATCAACCAATCAAAAATACAATACAGTCCCCAATGTTGTTAAGCAGAAGAAAAAGATATTATTAAACTTTGTGGACTAGCGTCATAAACAGCCCATTGTCCTTTCCCTCCCCGAGAATGCACCACGACATGGGATGTTTTGTTTAATCCATCTTATTTTAATAGCTTTGGGAAGTTACTTAACATCATAAAAAAAGAAATACAATTTTTATATGACAAGGAAAACATTTAGTACAGTAATAATAATGTAAATCATCCAATTATATAAAGTAGAAAGCTTTTTTCGTATGTAGCAAAGAATCTCGCTTACAGCTGAACTGGTATGGTTCTCCTTCACAGTGAAGCTTCTTATAGGTTCAGGGAAGGTTATTAAACTATTTTTGGGTAGGTTATCTCCCTCCTCTTTTTAAAAATTTCCTTCCCACCCAGATTTTTTTCTTCTTAAAACTTAAATTAAAAATGGGGGTGGTGGGTTTCACCCCTCCCACCCCATCCCTTCCTCCTAACTTTATTTGCCCCTAGATGCTTCTAAAGGCATAGCGTTGAAAAAAAAAACAGTTTTATATTTTAGAATATTTACAAAATTTGCACTTTCCTTCACAGCGCTTTTACAAACAATTCGATTTATAGCAATCGTAACACTTATAGTAATAATTCTTATAAAATTACATATAATAACAAAGTTGTATCGCAGCGAATCAACC
The DNA here is from genome assembly GCF_053477335.1 of Acartia tonsa. NCBI lineage: Eukaryota > Metazoa > Arthropoda > Copepoda > Calanoida > Acartiidae > Acartia > Acartia tonsa. The sequence goes on along the minus strand of NC_137271.1, from coordinate 14,975,884 downwards.
ATCCGTTTGTGTTAATTTGTCTGTCCGTAATTGTTGTGATTTTCTCTGCTGATAAGTATTTAAGATAGATGGTTGTTTTTTGTGAAGATTCCCTATGTCAATGAGCATACTTTTTTCAATATACTCGGTCCGTTAGTCTGTAAGTCCTGCTTCAAAAATATAAACGTTGAAACAATATTAAACATATGAAAGGTTACATAATTTTCTTTAAAATTATATAAGATTTCTGATCATTGCCGATATCTGAGGTGGGTTCTTAAAAAGAATTAAGAACCCACCTCTGCTCTATAACTCACTTTGTCCGTTTATCCATTCTTAATCTTTTGTGCTTCGCTACTTATGAATGATGTCATCCTTGTTTAATTAAAGAGCTGATGAGTTTAAATTAAATAAATTGGTGTTCGTTTTGCTTCATAATTCTTATGTATACTTTTTTATTAGCGAAGCTACTTAATTATTTGATATGTGCGTCGGTCTTTCCATCTGTAAGAAAAGATATGGGGGATACTTGATTTTCTCGGCTGCCATTCAATAAAGACAACTCATTTTCGTGGTTATATACTCTACTTGATCCGCCGAATTTTCAGTTATGCAAAAAGGTTTTGTGATTATGTTTTTAACGGCGGAAAAGTGTGCGGTATGGGACATAATCGTGCTTATTTTAAACCTGTTTAATTTTGAATGATGCTAATAATGCTCTTTTTGAACTGGCAATGCGTAAAATCGGCGCACCCTTACTTTTTTTTTACTCGGATAAGAGATAAATAGTCTTAAAAATTGGAGTTACTATTTGAACATATTTATGTTGTCATAATGTCATTAAAATATTGTTCTGTCGATAGTATGTTAGTCATGGCCAATTTTATATGATTCTAATTGAATAATATTAATCCTTATAATAAAGTAACAGGATGTGTGTTTGTGTGTTTGTTTGTACCGAAGGATCTCGCTAACCGCTGACCGATCGGGTTCTCCGTAACAGGGTAGCTTCTCATTGGTCCTGGGAAGGTTTATAACTATTTTCTTTGAGGGTGGGACACCCCCAACTTCCCCAAAAAATGAAAAATCCCCCCCCTAAAATTTTTTTTTTTCATTTTTTAAACTAAAATTTAAAATGAGGAAGGGGGCATCCCCTCCCCCCCCAAAAAAAATTTTTTTTTTACTTTTTCTTTTAAAACCTAAAATAAGAAGTTGAATTATTAAATTTGACTTTCTTCTTCTCAAGTGCCCCTAGAGGCTTATAGGGGCGTAGCTGCTAGTAACAAATATAGGACCATTATATCATTGTTATATCATAAATGTACTAGGAATCACAATGTCAAAAATTAAGGTATCAGAATAAAATTCATCATACAATAATAGGAATGAAATAGTCCCTTTCGTGGCAACTCCTCTTCAGGGACCTTTCGTCGTATTTTGACAGACGCTTTACAGATAGGTTGGGTTAGGTCAAGTTGGGTTAGGTGATTCCCAGGAGGGTTAGGCCCCCCCGTATGGGCTAGTAATAGGGAAAAGGCTATTGTGAAAATACAACGAAAAGTCCCTTAAGAGGCGTTGCCACGAAAGGGAATATACTCGAAAATAAATCAACATGGAATTGTAGACTTACGGTAATGGCTATAGAGCTGCTACTAATTACAACAATGTTCAAATTAATAGAAGCATATTAGCCTTCTTAAGTACCGTCAACAAGCACACCGTAATTGTAGAAAAGTTTACCGAAATAAAACGTACATTATGCTGGTTTGTTATAGATTTACGGATAGATATATATTTTTTGAAGTGTATAAACTCATAAGATGTTGATTTAAAAAATAGTCCATTCATAAAAAATAATTTTATAAACATGTATTTTAAACTATGGCCTTTTTTATTTAAAAGAGTTTTCATAAACAGTTGAATTGTTGTTATATATTCAAACAAATTCCACTAAGGTTTAAAATCACTTTTCCCCTGATATAATGCAGTTTAGCATTGCAAAATGTCCAAAGTGTTTTCTACAAACAACATAAAAAATATTAAAATTAAATTATGAAATGTTCGTTACTATAAAACTAATGAATAAAAACTTAATTAATGGAATTTAATCATGAAGCTTTAAATTAATATACCCCACCTAAAAATAGCCTTAAACTTTTCATTTTTTTTGTTAAAAGCTTTATACAAGAATCTCTTGCAAATGACCAATGCCAAATACACAGACTAAATTACCAATGGCCAGTAATTGACCAATGGTGGGCCAGTATGACGTCATTTCTTATATGCTTAAAAAGCTTCTTTATACAGGCCATGACAAGGTTTTGAGCTATTTTAAAATAAAATAGTGATGCATCCTCTTGTAGAATATAAACTTATCGTTTTTTCCCCCAACAATTATGTTGGAATGTATAAACATATGCGTAATCATAATTTGCAGAGTGACAATGAGTATAAGGTCTTGAGCATGGTAATTAAGCTCACGAATTTCTAGGGATGTGCCCCTCAAAGTTTGGAGTAATGCGCAGATTTTGTTGAATGCCGCACTAAATTATATTTCCTTTAACAATCAATCAATTAATCAATTTGCTAATAATTTGCAGAGTGACAATGAGTATAAGGTCTTGAGCAGGGTAATTAAGCACACGAACTGCTAGGGGTTGTGCCCCTCAAAGTTTGGAGTATACGCAGAATTTGTTGAATGCCGCACTAAATTATTTTTCCTTAAACAATCAATCAATTAATCAATTTGATTAATAATTTGCAGAGTGACAATGAGTATAAGGTCTTGAGCAGGTTAATTAAGCAAACTTATAGGGGATGTGCCCCTCAAAGTTTTAAACCCGCGACTGTGGCGTAACACATAGCGTATCCACACCAGAAGGTGATAGGTTCAAATCTCGGCCTGACACCGTGTCATAACTAAAGAAGTTAAAAATTGTTCCTACTGCTGCTATGTCAGGTATGCAACATAAATAGTTGATGCCACAGTTAGGACTTCTCAGACAAAGGTCATGCAATCAAAGGGTTGCTTGTCTTTAGGTCGTTTGGCCGCATAATCATTCACTTCAAAAGCAAGATTTGGTAAGTAATGCGCAGATTTTGTTGAATGCAGAAAAAAATTTTCTTTTCTTAAACAATCAATCAATAAATTAATTATATAAGTTTACCAGGTCATATGGAAAAGCATTTTGCTGACATTAAATGATTTTGTCGACTCCAGGTCACTTATTGAATGTTATCGACACTAAGTTAGTAAAATTAATGCTACATTCTTTAAATAACACAATAGCAGCACATTAAGAATATTCTGATCGTAACTTTACTAAGGAATATGCAATCAATCAATCAACCCGCAGTATGATATCCTTTGTATCACTAATTAGCACGGGCATGCAATCAAAGGTGTCATCTTGGGTATTTGCTCGCCCCTTTCGCTCTAGGGTCTACAAATGTGCTATTTTGTGTCCCCCCATCCCTTTTCCCTTCTTGCAATACTAAAGTAACCCAAGATGCCTCCACTTAAATTTCAGGAAGGGGGGAGGGGAACAAAGTTCTTTACACGCCCATGCTAATTATTTAATTATTCATATAAATTATGTCTTACATTATTCTTTCAACTTAATTGTGCTGTTTCAAGCAAAAAAGGATAAACTTTTGATAAAAATATATATGTAACAAGGATGACAACATTCATAAAAGCGAAGCACTGAAACGGTAGGACAAACGGAAATTAACACTTGTATAGTGTCTAAACTGAATAATCAGAATATAAAAGTATAAGAGTTGAAGCAAAATTGTAAGTAAATTTGTTGAAAAACTGCTTGATACAGGATAATGCTTATGGACATACTTACATTTTTAGGACTTGATTATAGAGTGGCTTCGCTTATAATATTGTTCTTTGTTGTCCCAGGAATCAATATACTAAAAATCAGATCAATCGGATAATTAAATCACATAAAAATTTGTTGTTAAATAAGTATAAAAATCAACATGTTTAAAATGGACATACGGACATTATGGTAATGATTACCTATAGAGTTGCTACGCTTTCTAAATCGTACCTAACTACTACAGGAATCATCATGCAAAGTTTGAAATCGATAGGACTATTCTAACATGCCTAAATTAACGAATAAAAGCTATCTATCTCGGACGGACGTACGGACGGACGGACCTACCCTAATTATAGAAAAGCTTTGCTTTTAAAAATTATTCCAGTATGAATTCGAAACCAGTTTTTATCCACTGGATTAGAACCTGTTCTCTACCCTACTAAAAAATCATTTATAGCATCGTATTACAGACAATTTTCTACAAACAACAAAAAATACTAGTTTTTTAGCCTGGGACTTAAGCCCGACGAAACAAAACTTGTTTTATTCTTATAATTTTGCATTTAATATCTGTGGAAAGCTGTCTATAATATTATGCGATTAATAATTAATAAGCATACCATGTCCAGAGTGTATCAGATTTAACAAGGTTGGTCTTGGTTATTGCTACTAGAACCCTATATCAACCATGTAATAATAATCTATATTCTGACTAGGGTCTTGTGTTTATTTAATATTGCAAATTGTCCACTCAGACAGCAGGTTTTTGGCTAGGATTGTCAAATTCCTAAAGCTTTTAGTAAAGTAATACTGTGGTATAGAAGATTTGCTGCTAAAGATGCATAATATGAATTAAACATCCCATTGTATGTTTAAAACAATGTATAAGATATCAGGGAGGTAGGGGACATTAGACTGTAAATTTTACTGGTGACTTAGGTTTTATATAAACACAATATCTCATTCGTTGGTTCAAAAACTTTGGGTATATTTAGGAAATGTTAAGGTTTGAAGGGCCTTCGGCATCTCGGGGCTTAAAAACTGGTTTTAATCTTATAATTGTACATTTTATATCCGTGGAAAGCTGTTTATAATACGATGCAAGAAATAACTATTCTTAAAAGATCAAAGTCTATAAATGGCACATATTAAAAACGTTTTAAATTTCAATTGATCCTAAGTACCTTAAATTTGACCCAAGAGCCTTAAAGTGATTTTTTTTACATTTGTTACAGCGAAGCATGTGTTAAATAATATTATTTCTCGTATTCATTCGAATCCGGTGGATAGGAACCGGTTCTCATCCATACGAAAAAACTATGTCTAGCATCGTATATCTACGAATATAAAAATGTACAATCATAAGATTAAAACCAGTTTTTTTAGCCGGTGCCTTCGGCACCACGGGGCTAAAAAAACTAGTTTTAATCTCATAATTGTACATTCTATATCCGCGGAAAGCCGTTTATAATACGATGCGAGAAATAACTATTTTGATTTATTGTTCATAACAAAAATTTAGTCATATTATTAGAATAATGCAATGTCGATTTTATGTCAACTTATAACCTTTGATGCCATATAGTTGATATTTATCTTTCATTTATAGAATGACGCATCATTATGACCACTATATCTTAAATCTTCTAAAATATTGTTTGAGGTTGTTATTGCTGCGCTGCACATGGAAATAATTATTCTTGTTAAAAACATAATATTAAAGGGTTGGTTGGTATTTCATTAATACCGCAATTTCGAACTTAATTAAAATGAACCATTTGTTGCGGAAAAGATGTTTTGTTAATGAAACAGATCTATAGTACAGATGTATATACAGACAACTACCTCCACTCCCTTTTCAAAGACCTCTTTCGTCTGCTTCTAAATTATTTTCTGCTACTTGGCTGTGTTAATATAAGCGACACTATTGGTTGATTTTCAATGACCCAATAGAAAGGTTGCACACGGCGGTTGCGATGGAGAGATACAGTTATTTAACCCATTCTCCCTCTATAATGTTAATGATATCATGCCTGAACGTCCTATGAATTATTATACACAATTTTACTTGATATAATAATACTTCTATTGTGGCGACTTCTCTTTGGAAGTTGGTGGATGGTACACTCCCATAAAATAGCTATAACCTTCTAAGGACTTAAGATAAGCTATATTGTAAAGGAGAGCCATATCGATTCAGCAGCGGCTAGCGAGATACTTCAGTACAGACATACAGACACAGACATCCCTTTTTTTGTATAAGGATACATCTCAATGCAATGATTACCAAAGATTATGAAATGAGAGGGGGAATCTTAATGTTCATTTGAAGCGTTAAGGATTCACTTTTAAAATATTTATTTACGGTCTATCAGCAATTAGGTAGTGTCAAAAAAAATTCAATATTCGTTTATTCATTTTCGTCCAATCATACTTTCTTTTGTAATACACTAGTTGATGCGCCTCTAGCCTCTAATGGTGGTTAGATGTTTTCTTTTATCCCCCCCCCCCCCCCCACCGCAAAATACTACAAAAAGCAGGGATATAAAGCAGTGAGAGAGAGATGGAACAATGGGCTGTTTATTACACTAGTCTCCAAAGTTTTACAATAACGTTTTCTTCTTCATTGGCTTACCAACTTTGGGGACTTTAGTGAATTTTCATTTGTTGATTCAACCACTAATTTTAATCTACGAAGGGGTAATTTTGTATATCATCATAAGGGATGTAAATCAATTTATCAGCCATTGTCTTATCCCTGGATATCAAGGGATTAGACAATGGATGACAATTTATGTAAACCCTAATTGATGATAAAAAATTTCCCTTGCAGAGATCCAAAATTATTGGTTAAAAAGTTTGGACGCTGCTAGTTTGTGCTACTTTAGTAAAATCCAACTTTTGAAGCCAGCAAATGATGAGATTGTGTGTTCATAAAACTTTGGGGATCAGTATAATTTACAGTCCATTTTCTTCGCCTACCCTCATTAAATAGAAGACAATTGAATTTACTCAGCTTATACCAACAATGAAATTAATTCGGAAAAAATCACGAAACCTATACGTGTTTTTCAGCTGTCGTTGGGGGGCAACACATCGTAAAATTGCCCTCTAAATATTATTTTATATTTATTTCGGTTGTTGGTTATACTTTATACCTGGAATTTAATTAATGTTTTAATGAACGCAAGAAAAAAATGTTAATTCAAACCTATATTTAGAATGATAGAAAAAATCATTTTTGTTACTTAAAAAAAAGTGGGGAGGGGGGGGGTAGTAGATCTTCTTTTGGAAGGAAAGACAATTACCCATTAGAAACAGCAAACAGTTAGGCCGTTTCCGAGATCTTATTAAACAGCAGTCCAATTAAAGCATATGAATTATTAAATAATTTGTTACAAAATGCAATACCTACATCGATTTTTAATATTTCAGAAATAAGTAACCATACCATAAAGATTAAAGACCCTATTTAGATTTCTAAAACAGGAGAGGAAAGCTACTCAATGTATAATCTTTATTCTTTTGCTATGTTTAGCGCCTTTTTGCAGAATCTTTATTTGTAATAATCCATTTTACAAGTATTTAAATATGAAGTTTATTTTGCATTACAAATTGTTTCATGTACATTGTACAATGTACAAGTACATATATGTTAAAATGAACTCAATTATTTGTTGATGATATTGTTATCCTTGTTTTTGTCAAACCAAACGTGTTAATCATCTAGTCCACTTTTTAGTAGCGAATCCACTCTTAGACTAACTATTTCATTCCGTCTCTCTGTCCGTAATACTTAGATTTGTTTAGAATTTAATAAATATTCTAGTATTGCTTTAAAATCAATTAATATCCGCAGGATTTGATCTGGTTTTAAGCCATTCTGTATATCCTTAAATTATAGACAATTTTCCATGAATGTTAAAAATCTTTAACTAACACTAGTTTTCTTAGACGGAGCCTTTGGCCCCCAGGACTAACAAATCTGGTTTTAATCCTATTTTTTAAAATTCAACACCCTCGGAAAGCTGTCTATAATACGATGCTATAAATAACTACAGTGTGTTTTTTATGAGAACTTTTTTGAAAGCAATTTTACCCTACTTATAGTTATCAGAATTTAATGATTAATAGCTTATTTTCTTCGTTTTTTAATGCAATTAATAGAACAACAAAAAAATATTTCAGTTTATATTTAAAAGGCACAGTGAAATCTAAAATTCAAAACTTAGGTATCAACATCTAAAAATGGTTTAAGAGCATTTTTCTTATGCTCAAATATGATGCTGTGAGTATCGGTGCAAAAAATATGACGTAACAAAAAAAATTAGCCAATGAGAGGCCGTTATTGACCAATGGTAAAATTTATAGTGGCCTCTCATTGGCTAATTTTTTTTGTTACGTCATATTTTTTGCACCAATACTCACAGCATCTCAAATATTCAACCTTTTGCAAGAATGGCTAATAAACACTTTAAAGTTGAGATATAGAGCTAAAATTGATACAGATACTATTGGGGACGTGTACTAGGATATATCAAAGTTTGAAGGTCATATCTCAACCAGGGAGGGGGTACAGCCCACCCAAAGTCGACTACAGAAAATCCAATTTTTTTCTTGCAAAGGGTAGAAGATTTAGGCATAAGAAAAATGCGCTAAAACCATTTTTAGATGTTGACACCTAAATTTTGAATTTTAGATTTTACTGTACTTTTAAAATAAAATCAGAAATATTTTTTTGGTGTTCTATTAATTGCATTAAAAAACGAAGAAAATAAGCCATTAATCATTAAATTCTGATAACTATAAGTTGGGTAAAATTGCTTTCAAAAAAGTTCTCATAAAAAAAACACACTGTATTATTGCCTCTGGAACACACACAAAATAATATATCATGTATGCTTATTTTAGGTTAGGTTAGGTCACGTAAGGTTATAACGAGCCCTTCATGGATAGTACTTAGTAAAATAAGTGTGTGGGGTTTGGTGGTAAAGAAATAGGTTCAAGCAACAATTGTTTCTGTATTTAACTGATTATGGATGTTGTCATTCTTGTTATAGAAATAAAACTTACAAGTCATTATTTTAAATTCAAATAATCAAAGTAAAACATTTTAACATTAAAAAAATATTGCTAGAAAAATTGACAGTACAAAAACGTCTAAAAAATAAACTTTAGTTTAAGTGTTTCAGTTAGGTTGTAGAGATCTACTGAGACACGTATGCACATCATAATGTAAAACAAGGTGCACTTGAGGAGGGGGGAGTCGAATTTGATAACCCAATTTCTTATTTTAGATTTTAAAAAAACAATTTTTTTTTTTGGGGGGGGGTATTTTTCTTTTTTGGGGGGGTTGGGGGTGTCCCACCCCCCAAAAAAATAGTTATAAACTTTCCCGGGACTTATGTTAAGCTACCCTGTTAAGGAGAACCCGATCGGTTCAGCGGTTAGCGAGATCCTTCGGTACAGACACACAGACAGACAAACATCCTGTTACTTTAGTATAAGGATAATATAAAGTAGTAAGATTTTTGTCTTAATCTTAAGATCTCGAAAATTGTTGGTCCAAATATGTTGTATTCTTCCGGGAAGCTTTACACAGGACTTATATTTGTTTTATGCTATTATATTACCTTACACGCCCTCCCAAAGAGGCAAGGGGCGAAGTTTCTAATAACTTTGTTAATCAGCGGCTTTTTGAATATTATTTTTATTTCAGAACTTGGTTGTGCTGCTAGTCAGCGTATCATCTTGCGTTAGCGCCCAACAAGTAGCTGGGTTATTTCCCAGGTAAGTTAGATAGATAGACTGATAGTCAGAGTATCTTCTTGTGTTAGCATCCAACAAGTAGCTGGGTTATTTCCCAGGTAAGTTAGATAGATAGACTGATAGTCAGAGTATCTTCTTGTGTTAGCGCCCAACAAGTAGCTGGGGTTTTTCCCAGGTAAGTTAGATAGATAGACTGATAGTCAGAGTATCTTCTTGTGTTAGCTCCCAACAAGTAGCTGGCTATTTCCAAGGTAATATAGATAGATAGACTGATAGTCAGAGTATCTTCTTGTGTTAGCACCCAACAAGTAGCTGGCTATTTCCAAGGTAAGATAGATAGATAGACTGATAGTCAGAGTATCTTCTTGTGTTAGCTCCCAACAAGTAGCTGGCTATTTCCAAGGTAATATAGATAGATAGACTGATAGTCAGAGTATCTTCTTGTTTTAGCTCCCAACAAGTAGCTGGTTTTTTTTCCCAGGTAAGTTAGATAGATAGACTGATAGTCAGAGTATCTTCTTGTTTTAGCTCCCAACAAGTAGCTGGCTATTTCCAAGGTAAGATAGATAGATAGACTGATAGTCAGAATTTCTTCTTGTGTTAGCACCCAACAAGTAGCTGGGTTATTTCCCAGGTAAGTTAGATAGATAGACTGATAGTCAGAGTATCTTTCTGTGTTAGCACCCAACAAGTAGCTGGGTTTTTTCCCAGGTAAGTTAGATAGATAGACCTATAGTAAGAGTAACTTCTTGTGTTAGCGGCCAACAAGTAGCTGGTTTTTTCCCCAGGTAAGTTAGATAGATAGACTGATAGTCAGAGTATCTTCTTGTTTTAGCTCCCAACAAGTAGCTGGCTATTTCCAAGGTAAGATAGATAGATAGACCTATAGTAAGAGTAACTTCTTGTGTTAGCTCCCAACAAGTAGCTGGTTTTTTCCCCCAGGTAAGTTAGATAGATAGACTGATAGTCAGAGTATCTTCTTGTTTTAGCTCCCAACAAGTAGCTGGCTATTTCCAAGGTAAGATAGATAGATAGACTGATAGTTAGAGTATCTTCTTGTGTTAGCTCCCAACAAGTAGATGGTTTTTTTCCCCAGGTAAGTTAGATAGATAGACCTATTGTAAGAGTAACTTCTTGTGCTAGTGCTCAACTTAAACAATCTCCAACAAGTCCAAATTTCTTAAAATAAAAGGTAGCTATAATTTCCCGATTTTACCTCATTGATACAGAAATCTTAATATAAGAACATGAATCAGAAGAATGAACCTAACATGCCTAAATTAAATTTTCAATATTGTTTAGGACTTCGCGGGGCTTCAGCTTCAGTCACCAACTATCTCCATCACACAATGTACAAAATACCCTCCAACCCTTTAACCATCTACAAAATGTTGTCCAGTATTCTTTCCCCCTCCAGGAAAATTGATAAGCTTTATAAGTTCAAAGCTCTTAGATTTTAGAAAATGTAGACGTGTAAGGAATGGGGGGGGGGTGTAAAGGGGTGTATTGTTTACCCACATCAAAGTTTAAAACCCCTCATTTTACCAGACTCAACATTTTACAATAGGTTACCTCCTTTAAACCCCTTCATTTTACCCCTCTCAAAATAAAAATCTTGGACATCTTTGATTTTACCCTCACCCCAATAATCATAACTAGAGACTAAACCCTTAAAGCCTTTAGGGGTACTTGAGTTAATTGAAATTGAGTTACTTTAATACACGGATTTTGTTTTATAATCATGTCTAAAGCTTAATACTTTATGAAAAAGCAGAATGGAACTCAATTAATTTCTCCTAGCTGGCCTTTTTCTACACCTTATTTTCAGGTAAATTGTTTAAATCTTTCTAGGTAGAAAAGCTATTTTACAGCTACATATGTCCGTTTTTCCATTAGTATTCATAATGATTTTCTTATTTGCTATTTAAAATTATGATCTTAAGGGATAAGACAATGGGTATAAATTGATGATTAATCCTTATTATAGAGTAGTAGGATCTATACCTGTATGTATCGAAGGAACTCGTAATAATAATAATATCTGGGGCTCTAAGGGAATGGGTGATCATGACATTATACTTTTTTTTCAAAATTCTTATTAGCTTATTTCAAATTAAAATCTAATAAAATTCATACCTTTATCACAAGTTTTGTCAACCTATCTATAGTATAGATGTATATACAGTTAACTACCCCCCGTCTTTCAAATGACCTTTTTCATCTACTAGCAAATTGTTTTATTATACTTGGCTGTGTTAATATTCTCTACTCCATTAGTTGATTTTCAAAGATACAATTGAGAGTCGGCACAAGGTCTTGGGATTGGGAAATACAGTTACTTAACCCCTTCCCAATTTAGGGGTTTACTTCAATGGTTTCCCAATAAAACCCTAAAGGGGAATTACTAAGGCTATTCAGGGAAGCATTTTGAATATCATGGTTACTTATTTTTAGTCTGGAAACTTATTCAATCCATCATTACCAGTTCTTCAGGAATACATTCAATTTTAAATCAAAATACTGATAATAATTCATTGTTCTTTATATTAATTAAAATTGCCCCTTATGTAGATTATAGGTTAGGTTATTTTGAGTAAAGGGAAGTCCCCCAGTTTGAGGTCCTACTCCGATCCCCCCAAGTGATAGGCATAGAAAGAAGACTACCCTTTAAACAATAAATAAAACATATTTTGTGAATTGAATGATAAAAAAAGGCAACTGACAATTTATTTGTCTCTCCACCGTCCCAGCAAACTGTACCTGCGGCTGCTGCAGAAACCAACGTAAATGTTGAACAAGCGAGAAGCTTTGCTCCTCAACCAAAGCAAACTCAAGGTAAACTGTACTTTTTGTTTATATTTTTATTAGTTACGAAGCTATGTGATTTTCTCGCCTGTTATTTATATTAAACTGCTTATTTATTTGGTAAGGGTTTCTATTATCTAAGAGCATCCAATAAACAATTTATTTTGTCTGTCTGCCTGTCGGTCATGCTTTAAAAGATATCTTTTAGAAGAAGTTCTTGATAACAATCTCATATTCTATCTCTTTTTTTGAGCACTGAAAATATGGTAATATAACCCACTTTGTCAGATTTAAACATTATTGGTTTTAGGAAATGGATTTTTCAACATTATCCCTGCAGATTTATTCGCTCCCGCGACTACACAACGTCCGTTTGTAGCCAGGTATACAGGTTCACTTGGATATTCTCCACAGCACTTCCTAGACCTAACCTTGTTTAATATCATGTTTGTGGGGTTAAAAGCAGGATTCAAAGGGATAAGTCAATTTTCGATAAATTTATGTATATCCCCAATGATGATGCACAAATTATCCCTTCTCTGGAATACAATTAGTGGTTGACACTCAACTTAATTAACCAACCAATCAAAATTCAATAAAAGATTCCAAAGTTGTCAAGCTAAACGATAAGAAAACGTTATTATAAAACTTTGGGGACTAGTGTAATAAACAGCTCAATGTCCCCATCCTCCCTGGGTTAAACGTCCTACAAACTAACATCTACAAAATCCTATACCCTTTGTCTGTAAGTTCTAACTGTGCCTTACCTAGCTATTTAGTCATCTCATTTAATAGAAATTTGGTCCAAAAGATAAATTGATTATCTAATACTAACTGGATATAATACGATTCTATACAAGATTTTTCCGTATGGCTGAGAAACGGATCTAATCTAGCGGATATTAATTGGTTTTGAAGCCATACTGGAAACACATTCTCTATTGTTAGACCTTTTGAAGCTCCACCTGCTAACAGACCGACCCTGGCACCTGCCTTTAGAAACAGACAGGAAACAATTTTTAATCATTTTTTAACAAATTATTTTTAAAATAAAATTTTACGACCTACTGGTCCTTTGGGGATCTTAAACTATTTCCTAAGGGGTTGAGACACCTCTAACCCCCCAAAATATTAAAACATATCTTCTCTTCCCCCCAAAAAAGTTATTGCTGAAACGATTTGGCTCTACTCTTCAGGGAATATGCTTACTGGTCCTATATGGCGAATCCCCTAGAGGCTTGGGTCGAAGCTGCTAGTTTCTTTTAAAAAGTAACAAAACTTGCATCAATATTTAAAAGCTTTTATCATTATTTTAGGGATATAGGTATCGTCCTAATAAAATCAAAATTTCCAGGATGATTCTTTTGACATTAAAGCATAATCAGCAAGTCTTTGTGTACATTTTGATTATGGTATATTTTTTTTAATGATGTCATTCCATTTAATAGTTCTATAAACTTGATTTTTAGAATGGTTAGTCCTATGAAGATTTGGCACCTTTGAATGATCAAAACTTCTTCTAATATAATACTTTTTACCGCCAAAATTTAATTTTACAAAGAACCATCAATCTAAGTTTGTTAATGTTCGTTTGTACGTTTGATTGGTTAAGCTTCGCTTTTGTTATATAACTAGAGTTGGCTCAATATAACTATATCGCTATTGGCTAGTTTTCTATAAGTACATATCTATTTATCTATTTCTCAATAAATCAATTTCCCGCCCCCCCCCCCCTCCATTACTATCTAGAAGAAAGAAGTAAATATTTATTAATTTAAATGATTTTAAAAAGATTTTTTCAATTAAAGGGTTAATATGATTAAAATTTTAGTTTTAATATTTTAACACAAAGGAAGTGTCGCCACAATCAAATTCTTTTAAAATAAAGTTTTCTTAGATTTACTCTATTATAAAAGTAATTTTTTTATTTATAAAAAAAAGGATTAAATACTTCAATGTAATTCAAATATCAACATGAAGTGAAAAACTTAATTCATTCCATAAACAATTAGAATAAAGGTCTTATCGCTTTGGTCAATGAGAGTTTAATGAGGATTATTGGAGCACTATGGGTTTTAAACACTTTACCATTGGAAGACTCGAGCTCATTTATAGACGTTTATTTCCTATATAGATATGTCATGGATCTTGATGCAATAAAGCAGGCCGTTTTGTAAATGTTAAAAATTGGAAGATTTCATTAAATAAAAGTAAGGATCTACTGCAGTTTACGGTAAAATATTGCTGGTAACGAATATTGCCAAAAATCTATGAATTTTAAAGGCTGCTAGCTGCCAAACGGCTGAATTACAGATCATGCTCGCACACTGTTTTAAGCGGCATAAGAAGGCCTACAAATAATCTGGAATAGCCATAAATCAATAATGCCTAATTATCTCGCAGTGCAGAGAAATGCGCGAAAAAGGCCTATTTTACGCGTTTTTTCTTTAGTGAAACTTTCCCTGTGCATCATTGGATCTTGGCTATTCCAGATTATTTGTAGGCCTTCTTATACCGCTGATAATGGTGTGCGGGCAAGATCTGTACGTTCAGCCGTTTGGCAGCTAGCAGCCTTTAAAATTCATAGATTTTTGGCAATATTCGTTAGCGGCAATATTTTACCGTGTACTGCAGTAGATCCAAAAGTAATCGCAAATATACTTAGTAAATGATGTCATCCTTGTTTTATAATATGAGCAAGAGTTTTTAAAATCTATTCTATATACAAACCCTTTGATTAATACGATCTACAGTTAGAGATGTGTAACAGATTTAGTTTTTTTAGTGACATAAGTGCTTTTTACTATTACTTTTCAATTTAAATTAGGAATTGTATTTTTTTGGTTAGTAATTATGACCCATCCATTCCCCTTCTAGTATAGAGCATATTGTTGTTTGATCAAACGAAAGTTATTTTTTGCTTTATCAAGGCAATTTCTTTATTTATGATGCCAGTCCTACAAAGTCAAAATTGTTCTGACTGCATACAGGCTCCTGTGGTCCAATCAACTCCTTCACAATATTCAACTGTTAACAACATCGATGAAACACCTATCTTGAGGTAGAAATTATTTTATAATATTTAAATGTGGAAAAATAGAAAACTTTGTGACACATTAACAAAATGAAAATGATAACATATCAATAAATATAAACATCAGCATCATATTTAGATATTTTAAAGACTCCTTCAACATTCAAGCTATTTTTCTGGCACATTTTGTTTGTTAGCACCACTGTGTGAAAGTCTTCACATTTTAGTTGGTTAATATTTTTGCTACATTAAATCTATGTTATAAAGTTTTAATTTAAAATTATTGAAAAGATAGACAATAAGACATTCCCATATAATAAAGTGGCTATATGGCAATACTGTCTTGCATACATTTGTAATTTTTCTAGGTATGTTAATGAACAGAACAATGATGGTAGCTACACTTATGGTTTTGAGGTAAAATTGTAACTTTTTTAAATAGTTCAATTACTCTACAGTTCATTGAATAGGTTAATATTTGAATTGGTAAGTTTTTGGGATTACTCAGTTGTCTGTTAAAACAAATCTGAAAATAATATCCAGGCAAAGGAAAATGAGTTAACCTTAATTAAAGTATTATTTTTCCTCATTTTACTTATAATTATCTCCCTCCTCAATAAAATGTATCAACACTAAGAATATTGCCCAAATCCATCTAAAATATAATCAAAACAAACTTTAGTATTTTCCTTAAAAGGAGTTGTTGACTTTTTTACTGACAATTTTATGATACTGTAAAAAACAAACACCTTATATTTGTGTAATAGGATAGATAAGTAAATAACATCAACACAAGGTTATATTTTTAAAAAGCAAATCATTTTCATTTTATGATTATGTTTAATTTGAAATTGCGACAGTAGCACAGCATGTAAGTTATTTGCTGTTTAATTCAACATAATGCAACTTACTACCATGCATGGGTAGGACTTCCAGACAAAGGACATGTCGGTTCAGAGGTTAGCAAGATCCTTTGGAACAGATAAACAGACACATACACAGAGATCCTGCAACTCTTATAATAATATATCATATTTTAGTCTGCCGATGGCACATACAAAATTGAGACAAGATTAAGTACAGGTCAGAATATAAGATTTATAAATTTTGAGAATATTTATTTGGGTTAATTTTTTACTGTTTATTTGTTTCAGTTTCCTAACTGATTAAGTTAGGATATTTTATTATGATCAATATAAGGAATAATTATTTGTACAGCTTGTTTAATTAACAAATATTTTAATGTAAGGACCTATCTAGATACCAATATTAAGACTTATATAGAAGGGAGGGAGGGGACATTGGACTATAATTTAAACTGTTACCTAAAGTTTTAAAAACAAGGTTTCTCATTAGTTGGCTTAAAAACTTAGGATGCCTTAATTTAATCTTGATAAATTGTTCAACAGAGTCCAAACTTTTAAACCAACAATTTAAATCTACAGATGGAAATTTGTTTATCCTATTCTATTATTTGTTGTCTTCTGTGCACGTTATGATCCCTTAGTTTATGGGGATTATAGAACAAAATTCAAGCATTATACAAAACACTAACACCAACTAATGATCATGAGTTTTTTAGGGGAAGTGGTTGGAAAATATGGTTACCACGATTCCTACGGCCAATTGAAGGAAGTCACCTACGGGGCTGGCACTGGTAAGTTCAATATTTTTGGAATAAAAGTATGAGCATAAATGTGTAATTCAGACAACTTCCAGGCCCAAGTGATGGAGACCCTTTTATTTGGAGGGACTCGGCTATTAGATTTTAAAGATCCAATACAAAATCAAGACAGGGTCCCTGCCCAATGGTTAGAGTTACATAACTCATTCCCCCTCTATTATTTTACTTTAATACGTTTAGCAATGGGGCTACTATAACATATATAAACATATGGTAATATTTTCGATTAGATAGATTCTGCGAAAAGTTCATTTTTGACAATTTGAAATCATAACAGTTCTAATATAATGTTGTGCAACCATTAAATATAGTTTTTAACTTTTTATTCCGTAATTTTTTCTCTCGAGGATATATTATTGTATTACTGTACTCTATAAGCTATAGGAAATGCAATAACATCCATCTTAAAGATAAGAAAAAAGAATATTTTTTTTTATTTTTATGGCACAATGCTTTCCAAATTTTAGATGATTTTTTTTCATGTTAAAAAAAGTTTTAACCTCCACAACTTTTTTGGATAGGACTGTCAAGTTAACTGACATGGAATGCATATAAAATAACTGAAATGAAAAATAGCAAAAAACTAATTGAACAATAAACATTGAAAAAACTTAAAACTATTATGTTACCCTTAAAAAAGTGTTATTTATTAAGATAGTATTGAAGATTTGCAGTATTTTTTCCCTATTTTAGAGAAGATTCACATAGCTTCCATGAGAATTTATTGCTATTTTATTTTGGATTTAAGTCTTATGATTATTGTAGGCTATTTTTATGTCCTACCCTACCCCTATGAATACATATCCTCTTATGGAAGGGGCACAGTCACTAGTTGAGACATTATTTTTTGAAATTTAAAACTCTTTATATTTTTATTCTTAACCCAGTATTATATTTTGTTAGATTTATGCTAAAAAACTTAAGGTTTAATCAGCTTTTTGTCTGAACATAAAAATGACATATACATGCATGTCACAACAACCCGCACTGTTTCTGGATTTAATAGTCACTAGATGCACAAATTCACATGAAAACCACACTCAGTATCAAGCTCATTAAATCCCCAAAGTATGTTGTAATTTTAAGTTTGTTTGTATGTCACAAAAATTAAGCATATATGCAGTCAAAGATGAAAAATCACTTCCACATAAAGCCCAATTGCAAAATGCCAAAAACTTTGCAAATTTACATTTTAGCAAACTGTCGACCCTTCTAATTTATTACAATCATATGATTCATAAAGTTTCTATATTTTTTAGTTATTTTGTTTTTCTTATAAAAACTCTCTTTTTTCATTGCACACATTATTTAACATTATTTCATCTCTAAAAGCGTGAAAAATATTTGTGCAGGCTTATAGTTCTTTGCATTTTCCTTAACTTTTTATAAAAGTAACTTGTCTTGCTGTGTACATGGAGCAATATTATTTGTCTTGGCATTGGAGCTTCTTACAGGTTCAGGAAGATGGAACCCTCCTCAAAAATATTTATAAACCTTCCAAAGAACTATGAGAAGTTACATTGTAAAGGAGGACCATATCAGTTTAGCAGATAGATAGAACCTTCAGTACAGAGACACATACACACAACCTGTTTCTTGTTTGTTTGTTTGTGAATAATGTTGCCTGTATAATAAGTAAAGGTCACAAAGCGAGTTTCTCACCCTTAAATAAGCCATTTAATTCACATTTACAACAAGGATAACAAGTCACCAATAAAAGCGAAGATCAACAAATTAACAAAAATAGTGAACACTTAGCTTTTAAAGCCTTAAAACTAGTTAAATGTAAATTTATTATTTTGCACCATTGTTATATT
This sequence comes from Acartia tonsa, assembly GCF_053477335.1. NCBI lineage: Eukaryota > Metazoa > Arthropoda > Copepoda > Calanoida > Acartiidae > Acartia > Acartia tonsa. The sequence continues at coordinate 14,956,960 of NC_137271.1, read as the reverse complement.
GACAGCCTTTAAAACGGACGTTACATAAAGACGTTTTGCTTATATTGTTCGTTTTTTTTATCAGAATTGATTAGACATAACAGTAAGGTAAATGTGTTGGAGGCAAAAGTTTTCCTTTGATTAGATATTCCAACCAAACGAAAAAATAAGTTTTTCATGTTTTGAATAAAATGCGCGGTGGTTTTTCTAAGTTAAAGGCTTGAACCCCTTGATTATGAAGAATAACTGCTAGAGATTTAAAGATATGTAAATTAGTGTAAAAAAAAGGACAATCAATATCGAGTTTTATAAAAAAAAAGAGAGCTAAGCTATAATAAAAAAGGGTAGTTTTGAAAGATGTCATAAATACATCAAACACTGACAGAAAAAAACAACATTATTAAACATGTGTTAAAAATACATACAACACTGGCAAATACTTTTCTACGTCACATTTCGAAGGCAATTTAGCTTTCTTTCTATTTCTGAGAGTTTAAAATTTAAAGTATAACCACTAAATTAGCTATTGACGCCCAGAACTAATTTTAGAACATTGCATTTTTCACAAATAAATTTGCATGCAGTAATGCAACTTTATGCTTCTTGTATGTACGACTGTTTGTATGTCACTAAAACTTAGATATTTTAGCAAATAGACATTAGTTATTTCTCGCATTGTATTATAAACAGCTTTCCGCGGATAAAAATAAACATCGACATCTCGGTGCATCTAGAGGTTAAAAAACAGGTTTTAATCTTATGATTGTACATTTTTATATTCGTAGAAAACTGGACATACGATGCTGGACATAGTTTCTTCGTATGTTTGAGAACCGGTTCCAAATCTTAAGACTTTTTCGAAATTATCAAAACAATTACAATTCCTATACCTTTCTTTGCTGTATGAGCTAAACCGTCCGAAACCTTTTCTAGTCGTCTTCCTCCCCCCCACACCCTAATAATCATAGTAAAGGTTTTTTTTTATGAATTACTAATTTTTTGTTGCGCTATTTAAAAATTTCTTGTTTTGTTAAATTGATTTTGATGCATCGCTTATTGTACACTTTTGCAATAATTAGAATTGATCATTAAAAAAATTACAACAAGAACGATTATGTTCAATTGTAAGAAGGGATCTAAAGGGATAAGACAATTGCAGATAAATTGGTGTACATCCTCAATGTTGATACACAAAATCACCTCTTGTGTAGATATAATTAGTGTATGAAACGTTTAGACACTTAAGTTATTAAACCAACCAATAAAAATTTAGGAAAGTCTTAAAAGTTATTATAAAACTTTTGGGACAAGTGTAATACGCAGCCAAATGTCCTCACCCACTATGAATTGTAGCAAAATTTTAAGAAAAAGTAATAACAAGCTCAATCATCTATAAACATTCTGTTGATATATAATTACAACAGTCAGTTTATGCCAACTATATGACAATAAAATGTCGGTGACTGCAATATTATCGGCATGCCTTTACTTTTGTGACATATGGTCTACTTTCTTATGAAATAATAATACATTTATAAGATTATATCAAACTTAAAAATTTTATCACTTGTGAGATTTATCTATTTAGTTAATACAGAGTTCTAAGGGATAAGACAATGAACGATGAATTGATGTACACCCTCAATTATGTTAAATAAAATCACTCTTTATGAACAATGCTATTTTTTACTAACCAATCAATACTAAAGCCCCTAAAGTTTTGAGAACCTGTTCAGAATCTTTGGGTACCAGTATAATTTACAGTGCAAAATCCCCTCCCTCCCTGAGTTAATAATTGATTTATAATGGTTACTGATAGTTTTTTTTTATATATATTTTAAATGCCATTTTTTACAAGATTTATAGTTTTTTTAGGACGGAAATTTTGGTTTTTAGTAATTGCCACTTCAAAAGCTATATCTTATTTATTTTTCTTCAAATCTATTTAAAATTTATGGTATAACTTTACGTTCGCAATATTTACTTCTATAGAGGTTTGATAGAATAGTCCTATTGATATCAACTCTTAATTGAGGATTCAAGCATTACTAAGAGAAAACTTTGAAAGAGTGGCAACTCTTTAGTTTTACCAAAGTTCGAATGTTTTTTTTAATATTCTTTATTTGCTTCGATGACAACTTCATTCGCAAATGATAATAATGTAAAACCTAAAATTGTAATCTTTTTATTGGTGATTTACACTACATTTATCAATTGTATCTTTTTTATTGAATTCTTGATTTATGTTTTTAAAGTTAGATTATGTTTTTGTCTTGATTTTTGTCTAAAGCTTAAGAGTTCTTTGTTTAAGGGTCAAAGCCAGAGAGAAAGGGGACAATGGGCTGTGTATTAAATAAGTTCCCAAAGTCTTTAGAATAAAGTTTTTTATTCGTTGGTTTAACAGCTTTAGGGACTAAAGTGAACTTTGATTGGTTGATTTATTAAGTTGAGTGTTCAAACGTATTAACCGCTATTTTATTTCTACAAAAGGGGCAATCATTATTGGAGACATTGTCTTTTCCCAATAGATCCCTATACAAAAGCAGTGACATGTGATATGAGAAAACAGTGGCCCTAGCATTATTAACCAGTTGGCCCAATAGCCTAAAACCTTCCCATGTCCAAAACTAAGCTTTCTTAGATTTTTCAGCTCAGTTGTTTCTAAGATCTTCTTGGACATGAATAGTTTTCATTCGCCCATAGAAAAGGATAGAAAAATAGCATAAACCATTCCCAGACTTTTTTATAAAATAAAATAGCCTAAAACCACCCAGGAAACTATAGGTTATTCGTTACAGACAAAAACTTACTTTATATAGGATTTATATATTTACAACATTCTATTCTTAAAAATATACAGGAAAAACAATAGATTTTATTTCAATAATGATTCCTATCCATGGGTCATAAGGTTGAGAAATAATGATGTACAATGTACGTCTACATATTTCAGGAGCGTAGCTTCACTTGAATTCACTCTGTCAAGAGTTCAGTTTGTCCCATACTTTAGTAGATGATGGCAGACAACCAGTAGACCGAGCAAATATCTATAATACAAAGTAGAACGATGTCTATCTGTCTGTTTGTTTGTAACGAAGGATCTCGCTAACCGCTGAACCGATCAGGTTCTCCTCAACAGGGTAGCTTCTCATAGGTCCCGGGAAGGTTTATATCTATTTTGGAAAAGGGTATCACCAACCTCCCAAAATAAGTCGCCCCTAGAAAAAAATTACCCCCCCCCCGCCAAAAACAAATAAACTAAAATTTAAAAGAAAATGGGAGGGACGACCACCCACCTTCTCAATTGCCCCTAGAGGACTCTAGGGACGAAGCCGCTAGTGTAATTTATAAAGTACAAGGCCATATTAAATACAGCCTCTAAGATTGTAATTGGAATTGGTGATATATTTTGCAAAATATATACTGCACAAAAGATCCAATCCATAATAGACCAAAACCTGCAAACAGCCCATATGAAGCTGCAATATAAAGGAGATTTAATTAGGAAAATGTTATAGATCTTTATATCGATATTATTATTATTAAAGCTAATCTTTGGTTTTTATTCTTTAATGTTTTACACAAAATTAAGATGTCTAATTTTTATGATTTATGCGTACAAATGTTCTGTATATAATTCATATAAAGGCCTATGGAAAGAAACAAGAATTTGACAATTGTACATTTCTGACGGCTTTCAGAGGAATAATCCGTAGCACCTGAGGCTATCCAACGTCAAAAGTATTGCGGTGCTTTGCTGCTTTAGCTGCGGATATTTAATAATCTGCTGCGATTTCATTAAAAATTTGCAGTCGTAAATCCAGGAAAAAAGTTAAGTTGAACTATTTCATTTAAAATGCTTTATCCATCAAAGCTTCAAATCCGATTCTTAGACACAAACCTTTGGTTCATAACGAAAAAATATTTTGTAGAGTATCATAGAAATCGTTATAGATTTTTGTGTTTAAATGAAGTTTTGGACCATGGAAAAAAACTAAATATTTTCGTCGTATTTTCACAGTAGCTCTTGATAGGTTATTTTAGGTTAGGTTAAATAAATTTTAAAGATTTCCCCGCAGTGTTAGAGCCTCCGCAGTGGCTAGAAATACGAGAAAAGCTACTGTAAAAATACGACGAAACCTGCTGCTTAGTTTTCTTTCCATGATCCAACGTTTTTTTTTGCTATTTTTTTGTTTAAAAAGTTTTGACATGTTTTGATTCTTGTTAATTAAAATGTGTGTAAATTTTAAATAGGTTCACACACATTATAAAATATTTTTTGAAATAATTTTGCAATATTCATGTTAGTTTATACTCAGAACATAATTAAAATCACAAAATTGCTTGAATACTATATACTTACTTAGCGGCTACGCTCCTTGAGGCCTCTAGGGCATTATGAGGGGGGGGGGGGGGGTTAATTAGATAACCCAATATTTATTTAGATCTAAAAAGAAAGAAAAAAATAGGGGTGTTTTAACATCCAACTAAACTCAAGACTGATGAGGGTGCAATGTCCACCGAAATATATTTCAATAAATAGCTGGGAAGTATCAAAGACTTTTTCACTCAGTGAATTTATCGTGTCCTACACAATTTTTCATTTTAGTTACAAAAATTAATTTAATATTCCTTTAATCTCCCCTAAAATAATTATAAACCTTCCCAGGAATTATGACAAGCTTCACTGTAAAGGAGAACCTATCGGTTCAGCGGTTAGCGAGATACTTCGGTACAAAATACACACAGACAAACAGATAGACATTTTGTTACAATATTATAAGGATATGTTTGGACTTACATTTATATCGAAACTTTAATGTTAAAGATATAGTAAAGACTTTAAAAGTTTGTCTTACAATTCTAGAAATCGATATTTATAAAAAAGTAATAAATAATGGACTAAACGACCTTTCTGATATGTTTATAAAATTTCTTCGTATTTAAACAAAGATGACAACATCCATAAAAGCAAAGCACTGAAACGGTGGGACAAACGGACATTAACACTTATATAGTGTCAGAACTGAATAATCAAAATATAAATGTATAAGAATCGGAGCTAAATTGTAAGTGAATTTGATACAGGATAATGTTTATGGACATACTTACATTTTTAGGACTTGATTATAGAGTTGTTATAACATTACACTTTGTTGTCCCAGGAATCAACATACCAAAACTCAGATCAATCGGATGATTAAATCACATTTGTTGTTAAAAAAGTAAGAAAATCAACATGATTAAAATGGACGTACGGACACTCTTGTTATTAGTATAGAGTTGCTACGCTTTCTAAATCGTACCTAACTACTAAAGGAATCACCATACAAAGTATGAAATCGCTTTTAAAAAGTATATTTATTAAATATGTGGCCTACGAATTTACTAACCAAATGAAGAAATTGAGATGATTGTCTTTTTTAATAACTTTCTATCAAATAATCAGGAAAGGGGGGGGGGGGCTTGGGCTGTTTAATAACTAGTCCCCAAAGTAGAATAATATCGTTTTCATATTCGTTGGCTCAACAACATTGGGACTTTCATTGCATTTTGATTGGTTGGTTTATTAAATTGAGTGTTAAAACGTTTCAACCAATTATTGTAATCTACAGAATGGGTATTTTTTTGTATAGTCATTGTGGATGTAAATCAAATTATTGGCCGTTGTCTTATCCCTTGAGATTCCTGAAACTTCTATTATAATGTTACATGATAATGAAACAAAACAATGGCGTCCTCATTTTAGGGGACCAGGGGGGAATACCCCCTCCCCTTCCCTTATAAATATTTTTTACAGAAAAGCTAGAAATGTTTTAACAATTTTTGCTATTGTGCACCGCACCCTCCCTTATTAATATTTGACGCTATTAACCCCCCCCCCCCTTAACAAAATCGTGCACGCCCTTGTACAAAACAAACAAAGACCAAAGATTCCCAAGCGTTTTGGTCAATTCTATCTAATATACAGTGTTAACTTAAGTCATGTCATTAAAAGGACCAACCAACTAGTTTGGTTTATTAACACAATAAATGTCGATAAAACATTACTACCTTGTTAAACTGAGTAGCAATTACTAACTTAAATTTGCGATGGTGTATTATGTTGATTGATATCAAAATGATTAAAAAAGATATTTCATAATCACTTTAACAAACTAGTGTTTCTAGTCCTACCTATCAATTGGGTCTTTGAATATCAGTCAATAGTGTCGGGAATATAAGCACAGCCAAGTCGCTACAAAAGAGAAGAAATCAATTTGCTAGCACACGAAAAAGGTCCTAATCACTTGGGCCAAGTATTTGTTTGGGTTATATATATCTATACTTAACATTCATAAATAAAAATATAAAAAGTGTCTTTTTAAAAGTCCAACTTTAACACATGTCATGCATGGAATAATTTAGTCATTATAAAATTAAACATAGCATTCATAAATGAGATTTTATTTAAATTATAGCGGCACAGCTGCTCTTTGATTTTGTCGTTCTTTTCAGAGAGATTTAGGGGACAATGGGCTGTTTATAATAACGTTTTCTTATTTGTTGATTTAACATCTTTGGGGAATTTTGATTTGAATATTGAATGGTTGCTTCATTAAGTTGAGTGGTCAAACATTTTAACCACTTATTTTAATCTACAGAAGGAGTAATTTTGTGTATTTTCATTGGGGATGTACATCTATTTATCGGCCATTGTCTTTTCCCTTTAGATCCCTGCGATCTTTTTCATTATCCTAGAGGCTTCGCCCTTTGCATCTAAGGCCTCTGTATTAAAAAAAATAGGAAGGGGACAGAAAAAGAACTAAAACTATCCAAAGACTTGAATCTCAATATAAAAAAGCCAAAAACCATCCTGGGACCAGTTTAAAAATCCTTAAAAAGGAAACTTAATCGGGTTAACATCTATTAAATATTAAATTTTAAACAAAATAATTTACAACCTTATTTTTTACATTTAGCAGTCATTCCGCCCCTTGCTTCTAGATCACTACCTTTACCTACTTATTTGTAAAGCTTTTTCTTTAAAGAATTTTAAAAATGGACGTTTAATTTGATCTTGACCTGTAAATTGATGGGTTAAGCGCGAAATTTTTTCACAGAGATTTAGATTAGAGTTTTGTATCAGAATAACAAAAATAGTCGAAATAGAAACCTATTTCTGTAAGAACAGACATTAACCAAAGAAAAGATTCGCTGTGAAAAACAGACACAATTTTGCTTGGTTGTTATTATTTCTTATTGTCCACACAAAAAAAAAGATCTACTAAATTTAATGATTGCCATGAAAGTTTGCCAAATGATATAATTATTTACATTACACTGTAAAAAATAATAACAAAATATTCAAAGTTACCAATTAAGGAAAAAATTTATTAATTATAACTATTTTTATTTTTTTTACAGTGTCCCTTCAAGAGTTGACAAAATAATCATTATTTTTTAATGCTCTTTTCTTTGAGTGGCTCCAATTAAGTTCACCAATTATTTATCATCTCACATAAGATAACTAAAAAATAATAATTGTTTTCATATTTATTTTTTACAGTGTCCCCACCAAAGTTGACAAAATAATTATGATTATTATAAGTACTCTTTTTTATGTATTTTTTAAAGTGGTATCAGATAAAATAACCAAAAAATCATAATTATTTTCTAATTTTTTTTACAGTGTCCCAACGAAAGTTGACAAAATAATTATCATTATTTTCTGCACTGTTTATGCAATACCCAGGGCTTCAGGGAGTAAGAATAGTTATTTCTCGTATTGTATTATAAGCAGTTTTCCGCGGATATAAAATATACAATAAACGATTAAAAACAGTTTTTTTAGCCCCGAGATGCCGAAGGCACGGGCCAAAAAACTGGTTTTATTTTTATGATTGTACATTTTTATATTCGTACAAAACTGGATATAATACGATGCTAGGCATAATTTTTTCATATGGATGAGAACCGGTTCTAATCCACAGGATATTAATGAGTTTACAAAATCAATTACAATGATGTCCAATCGCAACAGTATATGTATGGATGCCTGCCTAAAAGAACTTTTCAGGAAGGCTTTATTTAGATCATTGTCATGTTAATGTGACTCGGTCAATCTTCCTAAGAAAAATAGTTTTAATAAATATAAAACCCCGCTAGAGTTTTACCTAATTAAAAAGATATAAAGTAGGGATGAATCTTTCTTGTAGCTAAAGGTTTCTAAGTTGTTCATAACCTATCCCTTTACCCTTGGATATAAATATATGGAAGACTGATTTCCAAATGGACCAGAAAAAAAATAAAGTAAAAGTGTTTCTGTTGCCATAAAACAAGGGAGACAGTGTCCATTACAATCGAAACCATTTTTCAGGGAAGTAGGGGACATTGGGTTGTTTATTACACTTGTCCCCAAAGTTTTATAGTTATTTTTTTTATTCGTTGGCTCAACAATTTTGGTGACTTCTGTGAATTCTGAATGGTTGATACATTAAGTTAATTGTCCTAACGTTTCAAACACTAGTTGGAATCTACATAAGAATTAATTTTGTTTTTGAATATGGGGATGTACACCAATTTATCGGCCACTATCTTATCCCTTTAGATCCCTGCTATAATAACCAGTAATATGGAGTAAGGTGTTTTTTTTTGTCTGAAGCTAAAGATCTTGGAGAAAACTGGTTTGAATTTGTTGAACTTTTCAAGGAAAGCTTTATAAATTTCTTGGGATGTTTTATGTTATTTTACTGGCGTTACCCAGTCCATCTGTAGAGGCTTGGTAAATTATGCATAAAAGAAGAGTATTTCTTCAATCGTCAAGTTTAAAAGCTGCTCGGCTGCAGCTGTTAAAAAAGGCGGCTTTTTGACAGCTGCTGCTCTTCCTATTGCTTTTTGGCAATTGGCCAAGTAGATGGTAATGATAATGGGATTCAAAATGACTGCGATTGCCGAGCCTTGCAATTATGCTTAAATTAAGTTTTACACAATTTGATATGTTACATCTAATTAATACTATAACCTTTAATACCTAAAGTAATCTTTTTAATCCATCAAAAACTTAAAATCAAAGTATTTTTACATTTTTAATTTTAATAATCTATATTCCCCCCCTCCCAAAAAAAATTACCCCAAAAGAACATCCAAAATCTTTTTTTAGTAAATTGGTCTGTTTGTTAATTTTAAAATTTGATATAGGTCATGATTTTCTATATAAGGTTAATAGTCCAAATTTATTCAAGCATAATAACCTATTAATAATCTAATAATTAAAAAAACAAGGATGACATTGTCCATACAAGCAATGCTCGATAAATTATAATTTAACGGAATTCTGACTTTCTGGCAATTATTATATTGTTAATACTAGGGAATGGGATAGCATTCAGAATCCAAAAATCCGCAATCTGAAATCCGCGATACTGATTTTAAAAACTCTTCATTGAGTTTTACCAGAAGATTGTAAAAAATAATTAAACCACTCCTATTCATTCAAAAAGCTGCAAATTGTGGGGTTTGTATTTTAAATAGAAATGATCGAACATGACAACAACAAAAATAAATTAAATTTATTGTAAGTATAATGTGATAAGAAATAGTTATTAATCGCATCATATCAAATACATCTTTCCACGAATATAGTTCTTGGCTAATCTTATTATTTCAATATACTTGAGAAGGTGTCTGAAATATGATGTGATTTCAATCAAGTTTTAGTCTATAACTTCAATCTTCAAAAATTACATAAAATTAAATAAACGATGGATGTATTTCATTCTACATCCATTAATGCTTTAATGTATAAAACTTCAGTCTCAGCCGCTTTTTTATTTATTTCTTTGGTAACAAAAATGCTTCTATATATCCGTAATTAAAAGAACGTAGAGTGATTTTTTTAATGCTGCTCTTTGGGATTGATTGGTTATTTCATTGTGAAGATTCTTATGGCAAATAGGTAACTACTCTATTTTATGGCCTAATTAAATTTGCAAATTATATAATAAAAATCCATGAAACTGCTTAGGTAGCCCTAACTTAAATTAGCTAGTTACAAGATCTGTTTTGAAATCAAATATTAGTTGTGCCAAAAATTCAAAACAAAGCGTATCAAGCTTGTTAAATGGCAGGTTTATTTTAAGACTTTATATCCTTACTAGCGGCTTCGCCCAAAGCCTCTAGGGGCTTTTTTCCCCAAGAGTTAATTAAAATAAATTATGTACGTGCCTATCGTGGGAAACATTACATCTTCTATTACCTACCCAGCTGAAAAAATTGCAAATGGGTGGCTAAATTTCGTGCCTACCCTGCTGAAAAAATGCGAATGGGTCGCCATTTTTGCATTAAATTGCGTATTCACAAAACATATGCAACAAAAATCTTTTTAAAAAATTGGGGGAAATTTTTTGTTTGTTTTAGGGGGGGTTGGGGTTGTCCCACCCCCAAGAAAATAGCCTAAAACCACCACAGGACCAGCAGGTATATTCCCTGAAGAGTAGAATCCAATCGGTTCAGTGGTTACCAAGATCTTAGATGGACAAATAGACAGACAGACAGATGGACAGACAGATGGACATACAGATGGACAGACAGATGGACAGACAGATGGACAGACAGATGGACAGACAGATGGACAGACAGATGGACAGACAGATGGACAGACAGATGAACAGACAGATGGAAAGACATCATTCTACTTTGTATTATAGATATAAATGTAGCAGGATATCTGTGTACCAAAGGATCTTGCTATGGTTCTCTTTTATAATGTAGCTTTTCATTTTCTTTTGAAAACTAAAATTTAAATGGGGGTGGATGACTCTTCCCCTCTATTTTTTTTACTTTTTCTCTTTAAAACTCAAAAAAAAAATGGTAGATAGGGGTCTAATTCAGATTGAATTGTAAGAGCGCCGCGACATAGTATAACTAGTCTGTCCGTACGACTTTATAACTTACGTAATTTTTGTACAATTAGGTATGAATTTTTAAAATGTAATTTAACCTTTAATTTAATAACCTTGTATTTTGTGTGCCTATCCCATATAATGCAAAAGTAAGAAAGTTAATAAAGGTACAAAATTGTAGAGGGTCAATTATTTTTTTCTTATTCTTTTTTTGAATTTACATTTTACATCAGGATGACATTTTTAGTTCAAACTTATCTTTTATCCTTTCAGTCATTTTATTTCCATCAATATCGGACTTTAAAAAAGACTGTTTAAATAATGTTTGCATTTTAAGAAAATGTGATTTCAACCATCTAACAATGATTAATTTTATTTTAACATGTATAATGACAACCAAAGGTTTGATATACAATTTGTGTTTGGGGTTTATTTTCCTCTATTAAATCAATATTTTCAAACTATTTCTCATCATTTCAGTCATTTTATTTCTATCGATATCTGATTTAGAAAAAGACTTTTAAACAAAATTATAATTTACAGAAAATATGATTTTGGCCATCTATAATGAGTAATTTTATTTTAACATGTATAATGACAACCAATGGTTTGATATACAATTTGTGGTTGGGGAAAAAACAAAAGTTAGTCTCTTGCCATGATATAAATAATTTAGAGTAGACATTTTATATTTTTTTTGCCAAATAATTCTTTGTTTTGTTTGTCTGAAAGGGAGATAATGTTGATTATTTTAATGTTGTATGTAAAATATAAATGTGCTATCAAATCAGATCCTGTAAAATTCTCCTATCAGGGTTTTAGTAATTGCATTCTTGTGTTCTAAATTTACTTAACCCATTAGTGCAGAGCGCCACTTTTATGGGCCGATCGAGCTGAAAGTTTCAGGGAAGCTTTATAATGGTCAAAACGGAATTCGTATTTTTTTGTTTTGCTCTAGTGGCGTGCACAGGAAAGTTGCAATAAAACCCGGTTCGGCGTGAGTAAAAAACCTTGCGGCATTAATAACCGTTTTTGGCCCTTTTTGGTGCTTTCCCCCGGCATTAAAGCCCGTTTGCGACCTAAATACCCGGTTTTTTGGCGCGAAAAGTTAAAAATGTAATTTTTGAACGCCCAAAGTGAGATGAACACTTTTTAAAACTACGATACGATCCGTAATTGAAAACTACATAACCTCATGTAATTGATAGAGCTACAACTAACATACAAAACAATTTATATCACATTTAAGATTTTGGCTATAGGTGCCGCCGTTTTCGGTTAAAAAAGCCCATTTCGAAGAAGTTTTAAAACTTTTGCTAATATTTGTATTGATAATAATGGGAGGGATATTGATAATGTAATTTTTGAACGTCCAAAGTGAATTATAGAGTAGCAACTATTCTAGTAGTATCAGTAATTGACAAATATATAAAAAAATATAATTTTTATTGATAGAGGAAAGACTAGAAAAGACTTATCACATATCTTTGGCCTAAAGTATTTAAAAAATATCACAAACAAAAGAATAGAATAATACAGTAATATCAAGATAACAAAAATGGCCTAAAACCATCAAATTTGCATATCCCCCCCCCACCCCTTAAAAATATTTATGTAGTAAAGTCTAAACCAAGATATATCTATCTATCTGTCCATCCATCCTTTTATCTATCTATCTAACAATTGTTGATTATCATTGGGAATCTACAAAAATTTATCGGCCATTGTTGTCAATTTTATACTCCTAAAAATTTAAAATAGTATTGTTTTTTTTTAGAGAAAAAAACATATCCCCCCCCCCCCACCCCTTAAAAATATTTATGTAATAAAGTCTAAACCAAGATATATCCATCCATCCTTTTATTCATCTATCTAACAATTGTTGATTATCATTGGGAATCTACATAAATTTATCGGCCATTGTCTTATCCCTATATATCAGTCTATCTATCTATCTATCGATCCTTTTATTTATCTATCTATCAATTATAATTATCATTGGGAAATAAAGAAATTTTTACATTTGAAGAGAATAATAAATGATAAAAAATATCTAATAGATCTAATGGTTGAAAAGTTAACCCATTAGTGCCGAACCAGGCAATAAAACTTTCGGGTATTTTTACTCACGCCGAACCGGAGTTATATAGAACATAATTAAACGATAAAAAAATCATATAAAAAATAATAATTTGAATAAAACGATTTCACAAATGAATGTAGTTGCCAATAAACTTTAAATTTCACGAAAAAAATCACTAACTTTACTTCATAAACAAAAAAGTTAGAAGGGGTATTTTAAATCACCTTGTTTTTCTCGGTTCACCCATTTTTGATGAAAGATTGTGGCCGACCGAATAGATAGAAACGCTTTTCTCTGGGGGGAATTGAAAAACAGCGCAGTAAAGGTTAGGCTCATGCGAGCATGATGCAATCCTGAAACTGAAAACCGGTTTTTTTTGGCATTTTCTGGAACCGGGCGTTAAAAGCCGGTTCGTCACTAATGGGTTAAGATTGCATTCACAAACTGCTTCTTGTCAATTAGCTACCTAAACCTAATAATTATAAACCTTATCTAGGTAAACTTAGCCAAACCTATTTTATCGCTATTCTGTATTTATGCATTTTTAAATTAATAATTATAAACTTAGAGAAGTTACTCTTGGGTCATAAACCCAAACCAAATGCTTTGCATATTGCTTATCTTGCAATACAGTCTTGAATATGTAAAATTTCATACATAACAACAAAAATTATGTTCACAGTTTTTATGTTTTACCGTAATCATTAACACAATGCCATCGAAGGTGATTTGAATTTTGTGTCAGAACCTGAATTGGGACATAGTGCATTTCATTACCCTAGGTTAGGTAACTTCATTTCACTTTTCAATAAAATCTAAAATGCAGCCGTTTTTGCAGGAGGTACCATTTTCTGTGAAAATTTTAGAGGAAAATTAAACAGTTTTTAGTTAATTTCTACTTCTATTTTCAACTGAAGAAAAAATCCTTTTGTGTATATACAGAATCATTGCTGTTACTTAATCTTATCAAAAAAAATTATTTAAAAACTAACCCATAATAGCCGATTTTTCATTTTGTTCAATATGGGTAAAATAAAAATATTACCATCTCCAAAGGGTTAAAATCAAAATTTCAAAGCTTTAAAATTTTGTTCTTCGAAAATAAATAGCAGTTTATAAGGACTTTTTGCATCCATCTTCTCATTTAACAGGAAAAAAAAACAAAAATAGAATCTATTTTTTAGTGTTGACATAAAAAAAGCATTTGATTAAAAATATAAATAATATTCTTTTAAAAAGTGCTAAAAAGTAATACAGACTATTCAACTTTACCTCTGACATTTAATTAGATGTAAAAAAATCTATTTATTATAGCAGACAATTATGATAATTTGTTCACAAAATTTTCACCAAAGCATTACTGATAAACCAAGGACTTATTAGATAACATACTAAATGCTCCTTTGTAAAAAGATTATATGTATTCTGTATTCTATAAGAAAATCATGTTTTCAAATGGACATTTCAAATTTAGAGTAGCTTTTAAAAAGTAGAATCTATTTAATCTTTAAAGAATAAAAAAGTTTTTGAATTTTATCTTGACATATATATGACTAGCATGGCAGTATATAATTAGAAATGTCGATTATTTTATAAATAATTCTTGTTTAAACTCTCAAACTTGAAAAGTGACGCTTAATTTAAACTATGTTATTCAAAAGTTGGATTCGGTAGAAAATGTGATGGAAGGTTTTATTCCACTAACCTTTCACTAACTGCTTTTACCTGGTCCCGGAATGATTTTAGGAATTTCTCCATCCCTTTGAATTAAAAGCTTCTAGATGCTAGTGGCGCATCCCCTAGTTTTACATAATATGATTAAAAACAATGTTTTTCTATCCGACTTAATCCCAAATAAACATAATTTAGAAATAGTCACAATTTTAATAATGGATGTAGAACATACATGAATATTGTGACAGGGGGAAATTGTCATCAAATAAGCTTGCTAACATGAAACCCATGTATTGGTCAGTTTGTTCATCCAGAAAGAGGGGAGGATTTAAATGTGGTAGAGGGGGAAATGTTAATTTAGCCTTATTAGAGAACATGAAAATCCAAATAATAATATATCCATTATTAGTAGCGAAGCTACTCTATAATTCCAATGTCCGTTTATCTTTTTTATATTTTTTAAAACTGGTTTACTTTAGCAATGTATATAGAATACATGTATATATTAACAAGGGAAAATTTGTCGCCAATTTAGCTAGCTAATATGTACCTCGTTTATTATAGTTTGTTCATCCAGGGGGTGGATTGGGGTATTGTAACTTTAGCTGGCTATGAGAATTACTTTATTAGAGTACACGAATATCTGGTGCAACATCCAAGTAATATTAATATTTCTATAGCATTCAGCAAATCTACACATGGTAGAGAAAGGTACGAACGAATCTTAGCCTAAACAAATTTCATAAATAAAGACAAAATAAAGACCTACTGCTGCTATGTCAGATGAGCGGTATTTATAGTAAAAGTAGGGGAAATGCCTTCTCTCAAAAACAAGTGCAACCCAATTAACATGATCATTTTGGAAAAAGGGTATGTTACAATATAGTCTGCAATATTTTGGATCATAAGCATGAAGAAGGGGATGAATATAACCCCATGAAACAACATTTTATGAAGAACTGCATTTCCCTTTTATCACCCTTGAATAGAGAGAGAAAGAGACATAGAAACAAAGAGAGAGAGAAGGAGATTGATTGAGAGAGAGAGGGAGCATAAGAGAGCGTAAGTTAGAAAGACAATTTTACCTATAAAATAGACATTAAACATTCAATCTTGTCATTCTAATATACATACAGTACTAAGGTTTTTGTCTGTATGCAAAATTCTCGGAAATCGCTGGTCCAACTTGGTTTCACTTTTATTTTGGTGTGGTTTTAGACTATTTTCAAGATCAATATCGCCCTAAAGTCAAAGGGTAGAACAATTCATGGATCTAAAGGGATAAGACAAAGGCCAATAATTTGATGTACATCCCCAATATTGAAACACAAAACTACCTTCTTTGGAGCTTAAGATTAGTTAAACCAACGAATAAGAAACATAATTGTAAAACTTTAAGGACTAGTGTAATAAACATTGGTATCTCTCACTCTGGGAACAGCTAGTCACTTGAAGCTACACTTTAATTTGAAATGTCCGTTTCAAACCATGATTTTTTCATAGAATACAAATTCTTAAAGGAGCATTTAGTATGTTATCCAATAAGACCTTGGTTTATCAGTAATGCTCTGATGAGAATTTCCATAAGAAAATTTATTTTAATTGGCTGCTATACTAAATTGACTTTATTTACATCTATTTCAATGTCAGAGGTAAAGACTGAATAGTCTGTATTAGTTTTTAGCACTTAAAAAAATATTTTTTTTACAGTTTTTCATCAAATGCTTTTTTTATGTCAACACTGAAAAAATAGATTCTATTTTTGTTTTTTTTCCCTGTTAAATGAGAAGATGGATGCAAAAAGTCCTTATAAACTGCTATTTATTTTCGATGAACAACATTTTAGAGCTTTGAAATTTTTTATTTTAACCCTCTGGAGATGGTAATATTTTTATTTTACCCATATTGAACAAAATGAAAAATCGGCTATTATGGGTTAGTTTTTAAATTATTTTTTTTGATAAGATTAAGTAACAGCAATGATTCTGTATATACACAAAAGGATTTTTTCTTCAGTTGAAAATAGAAGTAGAAATTAACTAAAAACTGTTTAATTTTCCTCTAAAATTTTCACAGAAAATGGTACCTCCTGCAAAAACGGCTGCATTTTAGATTTTATTGAAAAGTGAAATGAAGTTACCTAACCTAGGGTAATGAAATGCACTATGTCCCAATTCAGGTTCTGACACAAAAGTCAAATCACCTTCGATGGCATTGTGTTAAGATATTAATAAGTGTCTGGAAAAAAATATTTAACTTTAAATAAAATATTAAAAACTGAAACTTCAATGGCACCAATTTGATTCTGAAATCTCACAATTCTTTATGATTACCACTATGTGTCTGTTATATCAGAAACATGTAATATCAGCAAAAAATTCAACATTTTAGACTTTAAAGTAGAGTCGTAAATTCAAAGCATCAATATTTTGATATAAATTTTGCTCTTCTAGATTTCCTCAGTATGCTATTTTGTTACAATTTATGCATGATTGTAGGATCTGAAAGTCAAAGGATCAACAATATAATATGGAAAAGGTGCAAAAATTAGCTGACCTTCACACACCAATTTAAAACTTCACTTTGTACATCAGTACGTCTGTCATTGATATTTCAGGTTGTGCACCTTTCATTTTTGTTTTTATTACAGCCTAGTACAGATTTTTTTTGAAAATTTTAACATTTGATGTCAGTTAGTCATAAACTAATTTTAAAGCTGTATTACATAGACATAGAACCAGCTAATATTTACTTTTAAATATCAAGTGTCCAATGATAGGCCTGTATGTTTAGATCATGTTTTATTATAGATCAATTCAAATGTATACTGGCCTATCATTTGTCATTTGTATTGTATTTGTATTTGTATCATTTTTTATAAGGCACTTTAATCTACTGGAAATCTTCTGTTAGTCATGTTGTTATGTGCAGATCAGCGAAGCTGATCTATAATTTGAGGTCATAATACGTCTGTCTACCAAGCTTGTGGTCACGAACCCCTGAAGGATCAACAGGGAACGTACCACACTCCTTCATAGACATGTAAATTGCACACTGCATAGTAAATTCAACCTTAACAAGAAAAAATGTGTGTTTTAACTCCATGCCTAAACTTTAAGATTCTTAGAATTCAAACTTTTGGGTAGCTGAACCATTTGAAGAAAATTATAATATTATGAATAAATATAATTCTCAAAATATCTAAGGAAACAGTTTTTGATTTAAATATGTGCTCAAAAAATAGCCATTTGCCTCAGTATTTTTCAATTTTATGTAATTAAAATAGAATTTTTACATAAATAATTTCAAAATGTAATATAGTGTTATTTTTACTATTAAACAATATATAATGCAGTTTGATGATTGATTGAGAAAATTTAACCATAATTCATGACAATTTGCTATAAAATATTCAACAACACAGATATTAGGAAGAGGTTGAAATAAGTTTTACATGAAGTAAAAAGAATTGTTGAAATATTGGAATAAAAGGGGGTCTAAAAAACAATAGGAGATGGTTATTTTGTGAAAAGAAAATTATTTTGTTTAGATATTTTTATCATTCTCTTTAGTTTAGTCTATTGAGATTACGCTGAGTTTTCAATTGTAGGGAAGCTTTTAGTTTTTCCTATGATTGTACTAGGCTATTCAATTTTCAAATTGTAGTTTTTAGATGATTTTAGACAATTTTACTGCCCCGGCCCTATAGATAGTTGCTGCTATTTATTTTACAGATCCTCGAATTTCCCTTCTTTGATACTTATTGGTTTTTCCTCTAAATCTTGTAGTTTAATTATATAAAAGTATTGCCATTCTCGTAAACAATTGACAGGGCCAGATTCTCACACGTTTTTGCCACCACACAACGATTAACATTTATTCATGTTAATGGATTTACATGGGTATAGTCCTTTCCATGACATCGCTCCATATGGAGCGATGATTTTCTATAGCTCCTTCAAGGAGCTATAGCATAGCCTCTTATCATATGGAGCGATGTGATAGCCCCTTTTAAGGAGCGTTCATATCGCCCCTTATGATAAGAGGCTATGCTATAGCTCCTTCATGGCCTCTTAATAGCTCCTTTAAAGGGGCGTTCATATCGCCTCTTATGATAAGAGGCTATGCTATAGCCCCATGATGGCTCCTTTATAGCCTCTCCATCGCCCCTCCGTTGTCCCTTACCTTAATTTATATAACAACCCACTTGATGGCCCCTACATCGCTCCTCCATCGCCCCTTCTCCAAATTTATATTACATTGTACTTTAATGGCCCCTACATCGCTCCTACATCGCCCCTTCATCGCTCCTACATCGCTCCTTCATCGCTCCTTCTCCAAATTTATATTAAATTGTACTGTGATGGCCCCTACATCGCTCCTACATCGCTCCTTCATCGCTCCTACATCGCCCCTTCATCGCTCCTTCTCCAAATTTATATTACATTGCAACTTGATGGCCCCTACATCGCTGCTACATCGCTCTTTCATCGCTCCTACATCGCCCCTCCATCGCTCCTACATCGCTCCTTCTCCAAATTTATATTACATTGTAACTTGATGGCCCCTACATCGCTCCTACATTGCTCCTTCACTGCTCCTACATCGCCCCTTCATCGCTCCTTCTCCAAATTTATATTACATTGTACTTTGATGGCCCCTACATCGCCCCTCCATCGCTCCTACATCGCCCCTCCATCGCTCCTTCATCGCTCCTTCTCCAAATTTATATTACATTGTACTTTGATGGCCCCTACATCGCCCCTCCATCGCTCCTACATCGCCCCTCCATCGCTCCTACATCGCTCCTTCATCGCTCCTTCTCCAAATTTATATTAAATTGTACTGTGATGGCCCCTACATCGCTCCTACATCGCTCCTTCATCGCTACTACATCGCCCCTTCATCGCCCCTTCATCGCCCCTTCATCGCCCCTTCATCGCTCCTTCTCCAAATTTATATTACATTGTACTTTGATGGCCCCTACATCGCCCCTCCATCGCTCCTACATCGCCCCTCCATCGCTCCTACATCGCTCCTTCATCGCTCCTTCTCCAAATTTATATTAAATTGTACTGTGATGGCCCCTACATCGCTCCTACATCGCTCCTTCATCGCTCCTACATCGCCCCTTAATCGCTCCTTCTCCAAATTTATATTACATTGCAACTTGATGGCCCCTACATCGCTGCTACATCGCTCCTTCATCGCTCCTACATCGCCCCTTCATCGCTCCTTCTCCAAATTTATATTAAATTGTACTGTGATGGCCCCTACATCGCTCCTACATCGCTCCTTCATCGCTCCTACATCGCCCCTTCATCGCTCCTTCTCCAAATTTATATTACATTGCAACTTGATGGCCCCTACATCGCTCCTACATCGCTCCTCCATCGCTCCTTCATCGCTCCTACATCGCCCCTTCATCTCTCCTTCTCCAAATTTATATTACATTGTAACTTGATGGCCCCTACATCGCTCCTCCATCGCCCCTTAATAGCCCCTTACCTTAATTTATATAACAAAGCTCCTATATGGCCTCTCTATCGCCCCTTAATAGCCACTTAATTTAATTATATAACATTGCCCCTACATAGCCTCTCCATCGCCCCTTAATAGCCCCTTACCTAAATTTATATAACAAAGCTCCTATATAGCCTCTCCATCGCCCCTTAATAGCCCCTTACCTTAATTTATACAACATAGCCCCTACATAGCCTCCCAATCGCCCCTTAATAGCCTCTTACCTTAATTTATATAACATAGCCCCTATATAGCCTCTCCATCGCCTCTTAATAGCCCCTTACCCTAATCTATATAACATAGCCCCTACAAAGCCTCTCCATCGCCCCTTAATAGCCCCTTACCTTAATCTATATAACAAATCTCCTACATAGCCTCTCCATCGCCCCATAATAGCCTCTTACCTTAATTTATATAACATAGCCCCTAAATAGCCTCTCCATCGCCCCTTAATAGCCCCTTACCTTAATTTATATAAAATAGCCCCTACATAGCCTCTCCATCGCCCCTTAATAGTCCTTTACCTTAATTTATATAAAATAGCCCCTATATAGCCTCTCCATCGCCCCTTAATAGCCAATTTATATAACATAGCCGCTACATAGCCTCTCCATCGCCCCTTAATAGCTCCTTACCTTAATTTATATAACATAGCCTCTCCATCGCCCCTTAATAGCCCTCCATCGCCACTTAAAAGCCCCTTACCTTAATTTATAAAACATAGCCTCTACATAGCCTCTCCATCGCCCCTTAATAGCCCCTTATATCCTCCTTCAAAACAGTTATACACCTTCCCAGGATCTATTGGAAGCTACCCTATAAAGGAGAACCATATCGGTTCTGCAGTTAGCGATCTTCTTTGATACATACAGACAATGATCCTGTTACTTTTTATAAGGATTAAAAATAAAATGGCCTAAAGCCATCTCATTACCCATAGGAAGCTTCACTGTAAAGGAGAACCATGTCGGTTTAGTTGTTAGCAAGGTACAGACAGACATACATACAGACAAAGATCCTGTTACTTTATTATAAGGATTAAAATAAAATAGTTATTAACCTCCCCAGGACCTATGAGAAGCTACCCTATTAAGGAGAACGATCTAAGGACCTATAGGAATCTTCACTGTAAAGGAGAACCATATTGGTTCAGCGGTTAGCAAGATCCTTCGGTACAGACAGACATTCATACATACAGACAAAGATTCTGTTAATTTATTTTAAGAAATACAGATAAAATTGTTATAAACCTTTCCAGGCCTAAAACCATCTCAGGACCTAATTTCTGCCGTTGACAACTCGAGTTAAGTTACTATATTATTTTTACAATGTTTAACTTATCTGTTATTATTGGCTGACGAAAAGTTTGGGCAAAAAAAAAGATTTATTCTTCAATGAAATATCTCTCCAGTATAATTTTGGCAAGTGCTAATTTATTAAGAATAAAGTTTGCCACAAATTTACCAAAAAATCTCATTGTCATTTCGCCAGGGAGGATTGGGATAGTTCCCAAAGTGTTATAAGTTGGCTTATCCAAGAGTGCTGTCTAGTCTCCAAAGTTTTATAATACCGTTTTCTTATTCGTTAGATTAACAACCTTGGGGACTTTTTATTGTTTTGTGATTGTTTAGTTCATTAAGTTGAGTGTCTAAATGTTTCAACTTCTAATTCTAAACTAAAGAAGGGGTAATTTTGTGAATCATCAATGGGAATAATTAATATATAAACATACATATATATACAGTGTTTTTTTTTATGAGAACATTTTTGAAAGCAATTTTACCCTACTTATAGTTATCAGAATTTAATGATTAATGGCTTATTCTCTTCGTTTTTTATAACCATTAACAGAAAAGCAAAAAAATATTTCAGTTTTTATTTAAAAAGTACAGTAAATTCAAAATTTCAAAACATGGGTGTCAACATCTAAAATAGTTATTTCTCGCATCGTATTATAAACGGCTTTCCGCGGATATAGAAAGTACAATTATGAGATTAAAACTAGTTTTTTTAGCCCCGAGGTGCCGAAGGCACCGGCTAAAAAAACTGGGTTTAATCTTATGATTGTACATATCTATATTCGTAGAAAGCTGGATATAATACGATGCTAGACATAGTTTTTTCGTATGGATGAGAACCGGTTCCTATCCACCGGATTCAAATGAATACGAGAAATGGTTTTAGCGCATTTTTCTTATGCTCAAATCTTCTACCCTTTCCAAGAATGGAGGGAGTACATTGGGGGGCCAGTATTCCCTCCCTGGTTGAGATATGGCCTGCAAATTTCAAAATGTTCTAGTACATGTCACAAATAGTATCTATATAAATTTTTAGCTCTATATCTCAACTTTGAAGCGTTTTGCAGCCATTCTTGCAAAGGTAGATTATAAGAAAAATGCACTAAAACCATTTTTAGATGTTGACACCTAAGTTTTAAATTTTTTAATTTACTGTACTTTTTGAATAAAAACTGAAATATTTTTTGCTTTTCTATTAAAGGTTATAAAAAAAGAAGAGAATAAGCCATTAATCATTAAATTCTGATAACTATAAGTAAGGTAAAATTGCTTTCAAAAAAGTTCTCATAAAAAAAAACCTGTAAATATGTATATATATCATTTTATCGACAATCGTCTTATCCCTGTAGATCTCTGATTATCAGAGCATTTTTGAAATATTTGCTGCTTATTTTTTGGCTGCCTTTGGCAAAATAATTTTTTTTCATAAAAAATGTATACAAAATTTTCGTATTAATTTGGTAAATATATCATTGCACTTGAATTATTTTTAAGTCACTAACGGCTAATCCCATAGATGACCCTAGGAGTACTTTAATGAATAGATGTGGTGGAGAGGGGGGGGGGGAGGGGGAAGGTTAAGAATTTAAGGGAAGTGATACCTTCCGGGGGCTGAAAGTGTTGGTCCCCTCCCCAAAATGAAAACTTTTCCTGCGAGTAAAATAAGCTTCAATGTAAAGGAGAAGCATATCGGTTCAGTTGATACTGATAAACATCCTGTTACTTTAATGTAAATATTAGTTTAAGGATAGTCTGTATAATCTCAGGGAGAAAGGAAACATTAGGCAATTTTTACAATAGTCTCCAAAGTTTTATAATGAAGTTTTCTTATTCGTTGGCTCAAAACTTTGGGGACTTTTGTCATATTTTGGTTGTAGTGTTGCAATTTTGTGTATCGTTATTAGGGATGGATAAAAATTTATCGGCCATTGTCTTATTCCTTTAGATCCTTGGTATAATCAACTGAATAACAGTTCCAACAACAAAAATTAAGATATTGCTTCGCTTTTTATGGACAAATATCCTGTTATTTTATTACTAGAGTTGGCTCGATATAATTATCTCCCTATTGGCTAGTTTTCTATATGCATATCTATTTCTCAATAAATCTATTTTCCTCACCCGGCATTACTATCTAAAAGAAAGTAAATATTTAATAATTTAAATGATTTTTAAAAGATTTTTTTTAAATTATATTTTTTTCTTTACATTACCATCACCAAAGGGTTAATGATGATGATTACAATTTTAGTTTAATATTTGAACACACAAAATGTCGCCACAATCGAATTCTTTTAAAACATAGTTTTCTTAAATTTATCATATTATAAATTTAAATTTTCTTTTTTATGATTAGAAATTAAATACATCAATATAAGGTAAATAGCAACATGAAATGAAAAAAATGAATTTATTTTTAATAAAGTAAAATAATGGGTCTTATCGTTCTGGGCAATGAGAGTTTATTATGGATTATTGGAGCACTATGAGTTTTAATAATATATTCCTTGGAAAACTTGAGCTCGTTTATAGACATTTATTTCCTATATAGATCTGACATGGATCTTGAAGCAATTAAGCAGGCCGTTTTGTACATGTTAAAAATTGGAAGATTTCATTAAATAAAAGTAATTGCAAATATACTTAGTAAATAAGGAAAAAAAATAAACTATCTTAAAATCATCTCAGGACTCAGCGGTTAGCAAGATCCTACGGTATAGACAGACAGACATACATCATATCGGTTTAGCAGCAAATGAGATCCTTTGCTACAGACAAAAAAAAACTTTGTATATCGACTAGCGGCTACGCCCCCAGCATCTATTGGCTCTGTATTCAAAGGGGAATGAATAAAAGCCTAAAACCTTCCCAGGACTTAAAATAGAAAAGCCTAAAACCATCCCTCGACTTAAAATAAAATAGCCTAAAGCCATTACAAGACAAATATTAAGCTTACCTGAAATAGAAAGCCCAATCTGTTTAGTAGTTATTGAGATCTTAAGTTTCAGAACAGAAAGCCTTACTAACGTGGACAAACGCAGGATATTTCGGACAAATGTCGGAGTGGACATTATATAAGTAAAACGCAGAAGTGTCTATAATATCTTAAAAATTAGGTTTCATCAACATTTGTTTAGTTATTTCTACACAGGTTAGGTTAGGTTAAGATATAAATATACAAATAAGCATATAAAAAAACATATTTGACAGTTGTAAACAATGTGAGAAAAAAATATGTTTTAGTTTAATGAAATGTTCTATCTGTTTCAAACCTTTGCCTTTCGATAGAACTTACCTACTTTGGAAAACTGTCAGACTGATTTTAAAATTTCAGTCTGTGAGAAAAGATATTCAAGATTTTTTTTTTGTTTTGAAAGATTTTTATCTGATAAATAAAATAAAAGACACTCCTGCGTTTTACATAAGCAATGTCCACTCCGACGATTGTCCCATTCCTAGGTTTGTCCACTCCAACGTTTGTTTATGTTTTACTACTTTATATAATAGGATAATATGTATTCTCCTTTTATATTTCTCTTTTCTTATTCACTTGCAGCTGCGCTCTTTTTAATGTAAGGAGGCAGAAAAATAGCCTAAACCAATTAGGGGCTTAAATCTGAAAATGAAAAAGCAAAAAACCATCCCATGACCTATGTGAAGCTTCCCTTAAATGGAGAATTTAGTCAGTTTATGAAATTTTTAAGCTTCAGACCAAAAAAATACTTTTTTTGTTAAAAGAGAAACTTTTCTACAATTAGGGTTAGTCCTTTCGTCATTGCTCTTCTCATTAAGTTAAGCATGTGGTTTTCTCTGCTATTGTTAAAGATAGACTGTTGAGATTTTTAGTGAATATTCCCATGACATATGTATATCCAGTCTATAAATTATTTTGTCTGTCTCTCAATTATGCTTCAAAAGACTTAGGTTTCGTGATAATCTTTGAGTAATAGCATATTCTCTTAAAGTCTGCTCTATAACTTACTTTGTCTGTTTGTCCATTATATGATCCTTATTCAATATTCTATTTAACTAAAAAATTTCATTCTCTTAGTTTATTTTTTTTCTTTATTTCATTATGTTATTATATTATTTATATCTATTTTATTAATTCATTATATTTTCATTATAATTTTCCTTTTTAAATGCGAAACTTTTCTATAGTAAGGATTGGTTTGTCCGTACGTCCAAACGGTTAGACGACATTTTCTTTAATTTAGACATGTTATAAATATCCTATCGATTTCAAACTTTGCAGAATGATTTCTATAACAGTTGGGTACAATACTATATTCATTACTAGAAAGTATGTACGTCCATTTTTTTTGTATAATATCATTGTCCCATTCATCTGGGTTTTGGAGTAATGTTTCTTAGGACAACAAGGTTTAGTATTATAATCAAATACTAAAAATAAAATTATGCCCTTTTACTATATTCTATACTAGCAGATTCGCCCCTAGCCTCTAGGGGCTTTGCCCCAAGAGGTGATAAAATTTTTTTTTGGCGAAATTCGTAATAGGACCAAGAAAATCTTCAGCAAAAAAAAAAATGGGGGGGGATTTTTTTGTTTTTGGGGGGGTTGGGGGTATCCCACCCCCCAAGAAAATAGCCTAAAACCACCACAGGACCAGTAGGTATATTCCCTGAATAGTAGAATATAATCGGTTCAGTGGTTACCGCGATCTTAAGGGACTGACAGACGGACAGACAGACGGACAGACAGACAGACGGATGGACAGACATCATTCTACTTTGTATTATAGATTTACGCTAATTTTAACAAAATTTATGTTTGACCTCCTGATTTTAGAGCTTTGCTTTTGTGAATGTTGTTATCCTTGTTATCTTGCTTTTTTTTTCTTTTTCATAACCTATTATATAAAGTAGTAATCTTTTTTTGTCTGTAGAAAAGCTAACCGCTGAACCTATATGGTTCTCCTTTACAGTGAAGCTTCTTTTAAGTTCATAGAGGGTTTATAATTATTTCGAGGGAGGGTATCTCCACCCTCCCAGAAAATTCACCCCAAGAAAAATATTACCCCATCCCCTCAAAAAATCTTTTTAACTTTTTAAAAGCAAAGCTTTTCTATATTAAGGATCAGTCCGTACGTCCGTAACGGTTAGCTATTTTCGTTAATTTAGGCATGTGATTCCTGTAGTAGAAAGGTACGATTTAGAAAGTCTATAATCATTATCAGAATATCCGTACGTCCATTTTAAGCATACTAATTATTAACTTACAACAAATTTTTATGTATCAAAATTATCCGATTAATCTGATTTCTGGGATACTGATTCCTAGGACAACAAAATAGAATGTTATAAGCGAATCATATCTATAATCAAGTCCAAAAAATGTGAGTACGTCCTCAAGCATTTTCCTGCATGTAAGCAATTTCTCAATAAATTTACTTACAATTTTGTTTCGAATTTTAAATTTATGTTCTGACTATTCAGTTCTGACACTCTACATTATTAATGTTCATTAAACTTTTTTCTACCGTTTCAGAGCTTTGCTTTTATAAATGTTGTCATCCTTGTCATCCTTTTAAAACTTAAATTTAAAACTGTAGAGGGTCACATTCCTTCCTTACCTTAATGCCCTACCTTCTATAATGAAGGGGCAATACAATTACAGAGGCTGTACAGGAGCCATAAAGGGCCTATGTTATATAAATTAAGGTAAGGGGCGATGAAAAGGCTATGAAGGGGCTATGTTATATAAATTAAGGTAAGAGGCTATTAAGGGGCGATGGAGAGGCTATGTAGGGGCTATGTTATATAATTAAGGTAAGGGGCTATTAAGGGGCGATGGAGATGCTTTGTAGGGCCTATGTTATATAAATTAAGGTAAGAGGCTATTAAGGGGCGATGGAGAGGCTATGTAGGGGCTATGTTATATAAATTAGGGTAAGGGGCTATTTAGGGGCGATGGAGAGGCTATGTAGGGGCTATGTTATATATATTAAGGTAAGGATTATATAAATTAAGGTAAGAGGCTATTAAGGGGCGATGGAGAGGCTATGTAGGGGCTATGCTATATAAATTAAGGTAAGGGGCTATTAAGGGGCGATGGAGAGGCTATGTAGGGCTATGTTATATAAATTAAGGTAAGAGGCTATTAAGGGGCGATGGAGAGGCTATGTAGGGGCTATGTTATATAATTAAGGTAAGGGGCTATTAAGGGGCGATGGAGATGCTTTGTAGGGCCTATGTTATATAAATTAAGGTAAGAGGCTATTAAGGGGCGATGGAGAGGCTATGTAGGGGCTATGTTATATAAATTGGGGTAAGGGGCTATTTAGGGGCGATGGAGAGGCTATGCAGGGGCTATGTTATATAAATTAAGGTAAGGGGCTATTAAGGGGCGATGGAGAGGCTATGTAGGGGCTATGTTATATAAATTAAGGTAAGGAGCTATTAAGGGGCGATGGAGAGGCTATGTAGGGGCTATGTTATATAAATTAAGGTAAGGGGCGATGGAGAGGCTATGTAGGGGCTATGCTATATAAATTAAGGTAAGGGGCTATTAAGGGGCGATGGAGAGGCTATGTAGGGCTATGTTATATAAATTAAGGTAAGGGGCTATTAAGGGGCGATGGAGAGGCTATGTAGAGGCTATGTTATATAAATTAAGGTAAGGGGCTATTAAGGGGCGATGGAGAGGCTATGTAGGGGCTATGTTATATAAATTAAGGTAAGGAGCTATTAAGGGGCGATGGAGAGGCTATGTAGGGGCTATGTTATATAAATTAAGGTAAGGGGCGATGGAGAGGCTATGTAGGGCTATGTTATATAAATTAAGGTAAGGGGCTATTAAGGGGCGATGGAGAGGCTATGTTATATAAATTAAGGTAAGGGGCTATTAAGGGGCGATGGAGAGGCTATGTAGGGGCTATGTTATATAAATTAAGGTAAGGAGCTATTAAGGGGCGATGGAGAGGCTATGTAGGGGCTATGTTATATAAATTAAGGTAAGGGGCGATGGAGAGGCTATGTAGGGGCTATGTTATATAAATTAAGGTAATGGGCTTTTAAGGGGCGATGGAGAGGCTATGTAGGGGCTATGTTATATAAATTAAGGTAAGGGACTATTAAGGGGCGATGGAGAGGCTATGTAAGAGCTTTGTTATATAAATAAAGGTAAGGGGCTATTAGGGGCGATGGAGAGGCTATGTAGGGGCTTTGTTATATAAATTAAGGTAAGGGGCTATTAAGGGGCGATGGAGAGGCTATGTAGGGGCTATGTTATATAAATTAAGGTAAGAAGCTATTAAGGGGCGATGGAGAGGCTATGTAGGGGCTATGTTATATAAATTAAGGTAAGGGGCGATGGAGAGGCTATGTAGGGGCTATGCTATATAAATTAAGGTAAGGGGCTATTAAGGGGCGATGGAGAGGCTATGTAGGGCTATGTTATATAAATTAAGGTAAGGGGCTATTAAGGGGCGATGGAGAGGCTATGTAGAGGCTATGTTATATAAATTAAGGTAAGGGGCTATTAAGGGGCGATGGAGAGGCTATGTAGGGGCTATGTTATATAAATTAAGGTAAGGAGCTATTAAGGGGCGATGGAGAGGCTATGTAGGGGCTATGTTATATAAATTAAGGTAAGGGGCGATGGAGAGGCTATGTAGGGGCTATGTTATATAAATTAAGGTAATGGGCTTTTAAGGGGCGATGGAGAGGCTATGTAGGGGCTATGTTATATAAATTAAGGTAAGGGACTATTAAGGGGCGATGGAGAGGCTATATAGGAGCTTTGTTATATAAATAAAGGTAAGGGGCTATTAGGGGCGATGGAGAGGCTATGTAGGGGCTTTGTTATATAAATTAAGGTAAGGGGCTATTAAGGGGCGATGGAGAGGCTATGTAGGGGCTATGTTATATAAATTAAGGTAAGCAGCTATTAAGGGGCGATGGAGAGGCTATGTAGGGGCTTTTTTATATAAATTAAGGTAAGGGGCTATTAAGGGGCGATGGGGCGATGGAGGAGCGATGGAGGAGAGATGTAGGGGCCATCAAAGTACAATGTAATATAAATTTGTGGAAGGAGCGATGAAGGGGCGATGTAGGAGCGATGGAGGAGCGATGTAGCAGCGATGTAGGGGCCATCAAGTTGCAATGTTATATAAATTTGGAGAAGGAGCAATGAAGGGGCGATGGAGGAGCGATGTAGGAGCGATGTAGGGGCCATCAAGTTGCAATGTAATATAAATTTGGAGAAGGAGCGATGATGGGGCGATGTAGGAGCGATGTAGGGGCCATCAAGTTGCAATTTAATATAAATTTGGAGAAGGAGCGATGAAGGGGCGATGTAGGAGCGATGAAGGAGCGATGTAGCAGCGATGTAGGGGCCATCAAGTTGCAATGTAATATAAATTTGGAGAAGGAGCGATGAAGGGGCAATGGAGGAGCGATGTAGGAGCGATGTAGGAGCGATGTAGGGGCCATCAAGTTGCAATGTAATTTAAATTTGGAGAAGGAGCGATGAAGGAGCGATGTAGCAGCGATGTAGGGGCCATCAAATTGCAATGTAATATAAATTTGTAGAAGGAGCGATGAAGGGGCGATGTAGGAGCGATGTAGGGGCGATGTAGGAGCGATGTAGGGGCCATCACAGTACAATTTAATATAAATTTGGAGAAGGAGCGATGAAGGAGCGATGAAGGAGCGATGTAGGAGCGATGAAGGAGCGATGTAGCAGCGATGTAGGGGCCATCAAGTTGCAATGTAATATAAATTTGGAGAAGGAGCGATGAAGGGGCGATGTAGGAGCGATGAAGGAGCGATGTAGGAGCGATGTAGGGGCCATCACAGTACAATGTAATATAAATTTGAAGAAGGAGCGATGAAGGGGCGATGTAGGAGCGATGGAGGGGCGATGTAGGAGCGATGGAGGGGCGATGTAGGGGCCATCAAAGTACAATGTAATATAAATTTGAAGAAGGAGCGATGAAGGGGCGATGTAGGAGCGATGGAGGGGCGATGTAGGGGCCATCAAAGTACAATGTAATATAAATTTGGAGAAGGAGCGATGGAGGAGCGATGAAGGGGCGATGTAGGAGCGATGTAGGGGCCATCAAGGGACTAAGATATATATAATAGTGAAGGGGCCATGAAGAGGCGATATTTAATTAAATAGCCCCTTGGGATAAGAGGACATATCATCTCCTCTTTAGAAGGGGCGATTATGGAGCGATAAAGGATCATTTAATCGCCTCTTAGGGCAAGGGGCTATCAAATCGCTCCTTTCAAGGAGTCATAACATCGCCTCTTATTATATGGGGCTATTAAATCGCCCCTTTCAAGGAGCCAATACATCGCCCCTTGTCATAAGAGGCGATCAATTAAAATCATCGCCCCATATGGAGCGATGTCATGGAAAGGACTATACCCGATTTATTATTACTTGGATCTTACAACAGACTTTCACGTTCTCTAATAAAATTAATCTTCTAGCGTGCTAAAATAACGACCCACACACCCCAAATTATTTCATACCCTTCTTCTCTTACTGGATGAACGAACTGACCAATAAATAACAGAGGAAATAGCAAGGTAAATTGAGGTCAATTTTTTCAGTCATAATATCCACTTACAGGGTGCGTCACATAAATCGGGACATTTTGTAATTTTTAAAGAAATGAACATAAAATCGTCAATTTTAAAGATTTTATTGAATTTTAAAAACTGGGAAGCAAAATAGGTATATGACTAGTAGATTATTCAATAAAATCGCCGCCAGCCTCAATCACCGTCTCTACCCGCCTCCTCAACCGCCGGCAGGTCCAGGTTGAAATGTACCTGTCCAAGCTGGCGTAGTTCTCCTTGATAGTGGCAATGAGGGAGGTCTTTGTGGTATGGGCACGTCTATTGGTGCATGCTTCAAAGTAGCCCCAGGCCCAAAAGTCCATTGAATTAAGATCGGGATACTGGGAGGCCACATTTCCTTAGGATCATGAGTAACCGCCAAATTGACAAAATCCATGTTTTTGCTCTCATTTGGGCTAGGATTTAACTACAGTGGACTTTAAGTACTCAAAATGCGTGTCTCGATGAGTTTAAGACACACACAAAATTTTGGGTCAAATTTCCAACTCCTTCCCTGTCGGGCCCTACTGTTTGTGATTTCTTAAGGCTAAAAATCTTGAAAAATCTACCTCATTTCGGCTAGGATTGAGCTAAAATGGATTTAAACACGGCAAAATGTGTGTCTCAATGAGCCTAAGACACCCACAAAATTTGGGGTCAAGATTCCAACTCCCTTCTCCTTGCGTCTACGTTTTGTGATTTTGCGCACTTAACCACCGGCGCATTTGGAATCTGCCTTTTGAACATATACGCATCCAGCTCGGTGTACACGTCCATCTTCGTCCAAAGATTTTTTTGTGCTAAAAGGTCATTACCTAAGCTTTCTAAAGTGGGGTCAAACGTCCTGATTGGTCAAGTAATTTTCGCGCTATGGCCGTTTAAAAATGTCCCGATTTATGTGACGCACCCTGTATATACTACATCCATTTGTATATTAAACGCAAAAAATATGTAGTTTTATAATAACGTTTTCTCATTTGTTGGTTTAACAACATATTTGGGGACTTTTGAATTGTGATTGGTTGGTTCATTAAGTTAATTGTTCAAACATTTTAACCACTAATTGTAATCTACAGAAGGGGAATTTTTGTGTATTATTATTAGGGTTATACATCAATTTATCAGCCCTTGTCTTATCCCTTTAAAACCCTGGGAAACAAGACAGTAATAGATATGTGAGGGTACTAAAACAAGTTTGGTTGTCAATAACTTCAGCCACTAGAGCAAACAAAAAATAATCGAATCTCTGATTATTTATTTACTTATCCGCGGGCAACTGTCTGTAGAACCATGCCAGAAACATTTTAATGTTAGACTTTTAAACTTTCCCACAGACACGACGTAAAAGCAAGGAAAATAGCAAATAAAATTATTGTTTACCAGTTTTAATTATATTTTCATTTTATTATACCCTCAAGTTAAGGAATGGATTTTTAAGCAACAATGATCTGTGGTAAATTTTTTTGTTAGTCAAAAAAATAAGGGATAACATTTAAAAAAATGTATTTCTACATTTATTTTTTATAGTATAGAGAGCGATATTAAGTATAGCAATAAAAGCAAAATTATGTGTGACGTCTAAAGCTTAAGATCTCGGTAACCATTTTTTACATTTCCTAGCACCTTTCTGTGCGACGACTTAAAAAAAACGACTTAAAGACTAGCTAATTAGAAATGCTTGTTATGTTTTGTTAATTGTTTATAAAACTGCAAATTGTGTCTTTTATTAAGCGAGGCTGTATGCAATTTATTTTAACGCTTAGAAGATAAGTGTTCGCAGGTATCTTAAGCGATAATACAATGGGCGATTGATTTAAGCGCATCCCCAATGATGATATACAGAGAGAGAGGAGACAATTAGCTGTTTATTAAACTAATCCACATACTTTTGAAATAACATTTTCTTATTCGATGGCGATAGACGATGAATTAAGATTCTCCCCTAATTTAACATTATGTAGATTTGTAATGGTCAAAAAGTTTAGACTCTTCTACTTTGTACAATTCAATGAACATTGCCCTTCGGATTATATAACCTAATATCAAATAGCAGAATGAGTTTATAAACTTTTGGGGCATCATAATTTGCAGTCCATTACCCCCCTTCCCTCCATAAAAATAAATTAATAGTTAGTATGTGGAGAATGTCTTGGTCCATAAGCAGGCATACTAAATTATTCTGCACAGTCTAGACTTCACAACTAAACAATTAAAGATTTTTAAAATCTACTTTTTCTATGAATTCATAATAAATTCACGTCTTGATGGTTATTATCGTTTTTTTAATTCTCGTTAACAATAGACGACAAATTAAGTTTTTGCGAGTGATTCAAATTAAAAATTAAATATTTCTTAGAATTCTTTAATTTCTAATTGTTAACAAGTTTATGTTTAATTAGTTTTGTTAACTTTCAGAGAGAAAGGGGACATTGGGATAATTATTAAATAGTCCCCAAAGTTTTATGATATTATTTTCTTAATCGTTGGCATAACAATTTTTCTTAGTTGGTTCATTCAGTTGAGTGTCCAAACGTTTCAATCACTAATTGTAATCCACAGAAGGGATATTTTGTTTATTTCATTGGGGACGTATATTAATTGAACGACCATTGTCTCATCCCTTAACAACCCTGGTTAACTTTGCATTATGTTATTTTTCTACTGCTTACATCGCCCCTAGCATCTAAGGAATGTGTATCCAAAGGAGTTCAAAGGGGAGAGAAAGGTAGAATAAAAATAGATTAAAACCATAGCAAAGCAGTATTTTGAATATTTAACTAGCCTAAAATTACATCGGGAGCTAAATATATAAATCTTTTCCAAAACTGAGAACTCAATTTTTGGAGTGGTTGGTACTTTTCGAGATCTTAACGGACAAACATAAAACCTTACTTCTTTATATTATAGGATCAACTAAAAAAACTTTTACATTTTTTATTTGTATACTTGATTATACGCAGATTTTCAATAACATTTTGATTGCACGACAAAATATGATACTTTATACTTTAGTATGACGAGGTGCGGTCCAGAATCGAACAAAAAAAATTTAATTTCACTTCACAGATTTTAATGGACAAGTAACATTTTAAACATTTTGTAGACCCAACTTTTTTTTCACACGGCTGGGAAATTTTGACTTTATTCATTTCTCAAAATTGTTATTTTATTCTTAACTGGTCAGTCAGTGCCAGGGATATAAGGGATAAGACAATGGACGATAAATTGGTGTACATCCCCAATGATTTAAATAAAATTACCCCTTCTGTAGATTAAAATTAGTAGATGAAACGTTCGAACACTCAACTAAACAAACAAACCAATCAAAGTTAATAAAAGACCCTAAGGTTGTTAAGCCAACAAATAAGAAAACGTTATTATAAGACTTTGGGGTAATAAACAGCCCATGCAATGTTCACTCCCTCTCTGGAAAATACATTAGTAGACCAAAGAAAATACAAAATGATTTTATGTCCAAAAGGATGTGAACGCATCACAGGCAGACAAACAGACATATAAACAGACAGACGAACAGACAGACTTGGAAATATAAGAGACAGGTGGTTAATAATAAATAATTGTATAATAAGGCAACAAATCACACTGTAAAAATTATGATAAATCTTTTTTTTTTAATTTTTAATATCAATTATATTGGTTTATGTCGACAATATAGCTTGTATAAAAAGTGGTACTTACTAACCTAATATTTCAATTTTAACCTATAACTAAATAATAGAGTATTAAATAAAAAATGGTCATTGAGCGAGAGAGAGAGAGACAGACAGACAGACATACAGACAGACAGAGACAGATACAGACAAACAGACAGAGACAGGGAGAAAGAACAATGCGAATATATTTTTAAAAGTGTATGTAATGTATTTCATGGTTTTAAGTCTATACAAATTTCTAGCAACATATCAAAGATATTTATACAGGTTGAACACATTTTAATTTTCTTTATTTATATAAAAATACCATCATAATGTCATTAGACATTTTTTTCCAGTATGGCTTTGAAACCTATTGATATCCACTAGATTAGAACCGGTTGTCAGCCATACTGGAAAAAAATCATGCATAGCATCGAATTACAGACAATTTTTCACGAATATTTGAATAAAAATTATAAGATTAATATCTTTTTTGTTAGCCCAGCTTCGGCCCCTTTGGACTAAGAAACCTGTTTTTAATCTTATATTTTTTTTATTTTAATATCCGAGAGAGCTGTCTATAATACGATACGATGAATAATATTAAAACCTACCTCAATTTAGAACCTTGATTATAATAGACAAACATTTTCTTGCTGCTGTTAAGAAATTAAAGATTGCATTGTTTTGTACAATAAAATTTCAGACATGGCTAAACTGTGTGAATTTTTACACAATTCATGGATCTAGAGGAATGAGACAATGGCCAATAAATTTACACACATCCTCAATGATAAGACATAATAATATCTAATGTATTTAGATACAATTAGTGGTTAAAACGTTTAGACACTCAACTGTGAACAAACCTATCATAATTAATTAAGAGTCGCCAAAGTTGTTAAGGCAACAGATATGAAAACGTTATTATAAAACTTTGGGGAAATGAATGAATTGTGTAAAGATCTAATGCCCATATAAAAAGGGTAGGTTGTCTTTATGTGTGATGATTTTGTCTGTCTATCCATTAAAGTAAGATAAACGATTATAGAATTTCTATGCTAGTCAGCGTATTTGAAAATGAAAAATTATAAGATTAAAACCAGTTTTGTTTGTCTCGAGGGGCCGAAGGGCTAACAAAATTGGTTTTTAATTTTTTTATTGTTATTTTAATAGCTTTGAAAATTGTCTGTAATACAATGCCTTACATGATTTTTCAATATGGCTGAGAACCGGTTATTATAATCGGTTTAGAAATCATCTTTTAAAATAATTTTAAAGAACGGCAACAATTTCTATAATAATTGAAAATTAAATGCTTTTGATTTTATTTCCCTTGAAGGCAACAATTTTTATATAAAAATGATTTATCATAAAAATATTCTCATGTAAGTGATTCATTCACATTTTTTAGTAGCAAAGCTACTCTAAAATTCACTTTGTCTGTCCGTCCGTCAGTCTGTAACGCTATGGTGGAAACGTAATATTCTCGGCTCCTATTCAAGAAAGACAGCTGAAATTTTTAGAGGTAAAAAAGTTCATATTCTACATATTTCAACCAAGTCATCAAGATTCTTAGGTATTTGTGCTTTTCTCAATTCTTATCGATTGCCGGCTGAATTTTTTAGGGATTGAATAAGTTAAATATTCTATATATCAAGTTTCATTTGAATTTGTTTATTATTGCAGTGCTAGATCGACTCCTAGATTAGTAAACTTTTAAGGTTTGTGATTTATTTATCAAGTTTTATGATTTTTTTATGACACTGCTCTATATTTATCTTTTTCCAGTATCCATCCATAATTTCTTCAAAAGCTTTACTACTTATGGATGTTGTCATCCTTATTTTGTTACTAATCTATAATACAAAGTAGCTTGATGTCTGTACGTCTGTCCGTCTGAAGCTTAAGATCTCAGTAACCGCTGAACCGATTGGGCCTTACTCTTCAGGGATTATACCTACTGGTCCTGTGATGGTTTTAAGCTATTTTCCTGGAAGGTGGGACACCCCCAACCCCCCAAAAAACTAAAAAAAACCACCCCCACAATTTTTTTTTTACATTTTTTGTAAAATCTCAGTAACTGCTGAACAAATTGGGCTCTACTCTTCTGGGAATATACCTACTGGTCCTTAGGCTATTTTCTTGGGGGGTGGGACACCCCCAACCCCCCCAAAAACAAAAAAATCCCCCACCTTTTTTTTTTGCAGGAGATTTCGTTGGTCCTTTTTTTGCAGAAGATTTCCTTGGTTCTTTTTTTTTCTTTTTTGCAGAAGATTTCCTTGGTCCTTTGTTTTTCTTTTTTGCAGAAGATTTCCTTGGTCCTTTTTTTTTGCTGAAGATTTCCCTAGTCCTTTTACGAATTTCACCTTATTTTTTTTATGATCACCTCTTGGGGCAAAGCCCCTAGAGGCTAGAGGCAAAGCCGCTAGTGCTTCTATAATTTAAGCAATGATAATTAAGTATTATCAATTAACGGGTATCATAGTTTGATACAAATAAGTCAAAATAAATGAAAATTTTAGTTTTCAATACAAAAAATTACTAAATAATAAATATATTACAATAATTCTAAGTAATAATAAATATTAGTAATTTGTTACAATGAAAGTACAAATATTAGACTGATTTGTAGTGGATCGTATGCAGCTTAAATTCTCACAAACTGTTGCTTATAAATGATACTCTTTATAGTTGGTTCTACCATGTTTTTTTTGTAATTTTCCTTAAGGAATAAGGTATAACCAACAAGCGAAATAATTCTAAAATAAAATTTGGGGGGAATATGAAGGTCGTCAATTCTACTTATGTGTTGCTCCCCAACAGCAGCTGAAATCACGTATAGGTTTCGATTGTAATATAAGCTGGTTTTACTCCCTAAAATTTTAGTCAATTAAAATTAATTGATTTTTAAAAACTTTTGAAATAACCAAATAAAAGGTTCTTTGGGTATAGTCCCTTTCGTGGCAACGCACCTTAAGGGGCGATTCTTCGTATTTTTTGCAGTAGCATTTCTCATATTTCTAGCCCCTGCGTTGGGCTCTAACCCTGCAGGGCCAATTGCCTAACCCTGTGGGGAAATCACCTAACCCAATATAACCTAACCTAACCTAAAATAACCTCTAAAAAGCCATTTTAAAAATACGACAAATCGCTCCTTGAGGGGCATTGCCATGAAAGGGACTATTCCCGGTTCTTTTTAGACCAGATATGAATTTATTTTTATTTTTTTTGACTTTTTTGTAAACCATAAGACAAGACTTTCTTATAGTTACAAAAATAAGCAAACCGTAACATGATTGAAGACTGATTGACAACAAAATCATTTTTGATTAATATCATGATTTTTCTTAGTATTTCTTCAAAACTAAAAATAATTTGTATCATTTGGGTATTTCATCGTTGGACAAACGTTGTTTGAAGAATTACTTTTACTCGAAAATATTCTTCAGGGAGGGAGGGGAGTGTTTATTACAAAACTATGAAACCTTTTTTCGGTTAGGTTAGGTTATAGGCTAGGGGGCCGAGCGCCCGCGGCTAGGCAGGCTAGGGGGCCGAGCGCCACGTTGAAGCAGCATATGACGTCATACAATACAAATGACCAATGATAGGCCAGTATACCAATTGACCAATAGTAAATTGTATACTGGCCTAGCATTTGTCATTTGTATTGTATGAAGTCATTTTTTTTTTAACACTATACATTGTTTCATAAAAATTTCCTAACTTTTAAATTTAGCTTTTTTATATGAGATTCATCTTAATAAATCTTATCATGGCATTTTCTCTATTTTTGTGTAATACACTAATTATTGCATATTTATTAACCACAAGTATTTTGATTTAGAAGTTAATGATCTAAGTAGCAAAGCTACTCTCTAAATGATCATGTTTGTCCCTCTGTCTATTGGACCAAAACATTTGAAAGTGGCTTTCCCTTAACTTTTGCAAAAAAAATAATGGAACTAATTAAACCTTGCAATACACTTTCATAATCTTTATTTAAAAATAGCAGATACTATGTCTGTGTGTGTGTGGGGGGGTATGTGTGTCTGTACCAATGGATCTCTGTAACGGCTAAACCGATATGATTCTCCTTTACAGTGTAGATTTCCATAGGTCCTAGAAAGGTTTATATTTATTTTAGGGTAGGGTACAATTATCCTCCGAAGAGAATTCGCCTCTATAATAAATGATCCCATAAACATTTACAAACATTTAAAACTACAATTGCGGGATCGACTTTTCGGCTTTTTGATTCTATGCTATTGACATATAAATTTAATGCATTTTCTATTTCAGATGCTGGATTCGTACCAAGTGTGTCATCTTCTGATACTATCCCAGATGATGTTGGAATTGAAATACCTCCAGTCAACAACTTCCAGAGGATCCCAGTTCCAGAAACATCCAGGTAGAGCTTCAAATCCGATTAATATCCGGTGGATTAGAACCGGTTCTCAGTCATACTGAATAATTATTTACAGCATCGTATTATCAATAATACAAAGTAGTACGATGTCTGTCTGTCTGTCCCTTAAGATCTCGGTAACCACTGAACCGATCGGATTCTACTCTTCAGGGTATATACCTATTGGTCCTGTGGTGGTTTTAAGCTATTTTTTTGGGGGGTGGGACACCCTTAACCCCCCCAAAAACAAAAAAATCCCCCCCTTATTTTTTATTTTGCTCTGCTACAGGCTGCCGCAGGCTGCCCTTTATTATTTTTTATTCCAGCATTTATTTTGAATGAAAGAATAGCAACACTATCTCACTAAAAACAATAAATATTAAATTTTTTATCACCTAGAGGCTAGGGGCGAAGCCGCTATAGTATCCATAAAAAGCACAATATATCGGAAAGCTGTTTAAAATATGATGCGATAAATAACTATTATTCCTGTCAAATATTTGCATTACTATTATTTAATACCTATATTTGCGACAACTTGTACTGTATGAAAACCACCAATTTTGAACAATTACCAAAGATTCTATGAATGAGTTTTAAGAGGTATCGGGTATCATTACATAAAAATGATAGGGTTGATAATATTACAGTTCTGTTAACTACTTTTCATTTTATTAGATTTTGTCCAAGATCTAAAAAACTGAATGCACAATTAAAATTCTTTACTAAGTTATTACAACACAAAAATCAAAATATTCAAATTAGATTGAGCTTTAATATTTTCAGGGGCCAGCAATTGAATGAACAGGATCCAGCTTTTGCTCCAGAATTTGATTCCCAGGTATGACAATCATTATTTATACTTTGCTTTAATGAGAAATAATCTTTCCAGTATGGCTTCGAATCCGATAAATATCCGCTGAAATAGAACCGGTTCTCAGCCCTACTGACAAATTATGTACAGCATCGTATTACAGACAATATTCCACAAATATTAAATAAAAATCATAAATTTAAAATCAGTTTTGTTAGACCAGGACTCCGACCTCTCAGGCATAAGAAAACTGTTTTAATCTTACAATTTTTAATTCTAAAATCCGCGGAAAGCTGTCTATAATACAATGCGATATATGAATATTCTATCTTTTTCTCCTCTCTTTTTTGTGACCCTTGTACATTTGCTTGATAATTCACTCTGACCGTTTGTCAATCTATGATAGTATTGTCTTGCATATGGATGGTGTCATTAAAAGTAATATTTATAAAAATGAAAAGCAAGGATGACAACATCCATAAAAGCGAAGCTTTGAAACAAAGGACAAACAAACATTAACACTTGTAGAGTGTTACAACTGAAAAAGCAGAATATAGATATGTATATAATTAATGTATAATGTAATTTGTTACCCTTTAAAAATAATTTGGTAATATGTGGAATGGTCCCAAATTGATATAAATTTTAGGAAGGAGAGGTTTTGTCTGCGTTTTCAAGTTTGATGGAAGTTGCCCGGGGATTCAAACCATCAACAAATTCTCAAGGATTGTTTATGAATATGTTGTTGTAATTTAGTATCCTTAATGTCCACTCTATCCTATGTCTAAAGTCTAGAGTCTAGCATAAAGATATAATGCCCTTTAACTTTAAAGATTAATAAACATGTTCTCTCATTGGATGGCTTAAAAACTTTGGGTATTTCATTTAAAAATTGGTTAGTTAAAACCAACATTATTTTTCTACCAATAATAAATAATTTCGATCTTAAGAATGGGTAATTTTGTTTATCATCATCAGGAATGTATACCAATGTATTGTTCACCTCTATAGGCCTCTAGGGGCACCTGAAATGGGGGGGGAGTTGAATCCCAAAACCCATTTATTTTAGATTTTGAAAAACAAAAAACAAACAAAAATTTAGGGGGGCCGGGTCGACCTTCTCAGACCTATGAGCATCTACCGTTTTAAGGATAATCCGATCGGTGCAGCAGTTAGCGAGATCCTTGGGTACAAACATACAGACATCCTGTTACTTTATCATAAGGATTGTCTTATCTATACTAGGCGTATATTTAATAAACATAACTGTATAAAACAGGATTCCAACCGACCATCCCAACTACCCAGAGACCATTTTTAAGAAGTCAGCCCAGACCTTCTCCCCAGTCTACTACAGGTACTATAGAAAATATACATTGAATACTGGGATTAAACAGTAATTAAGGACGGGATTCACAACAGGATTTAACACCTGCAAAAAAATTATGTTACCCATATCCCTTTCAGTGCCTTGTGTACTTTAGGACAGGTTAGGTTAGGTCATATACAGTGCTGGGTAGCCCCGTAGGTATAAGACTCGCAGAGTTAGGGTCCCCTATATCGGCCAGGCTTATAAAATCTTGTTAAAATCTTGAAAAAAATAAATTTTCTACAGGGAGGGAGGGGACATTGGGCTATTTATTACCAGGTCCCCAAAGTTATATAATAATGTTTTCTTATTCGTTGACTTAATTAACAACTCTGGGGACTATTTTTAATTTTTGAATGGTTGATTCATTAAGTTAACTGTATATATTCTGACCCTAGGAGCCAAACTGCCGAACAAGATCCGAAATAACCCAAAGGCGCGAGGCTTTAGTCTGAGTCAAGCAGTTGAGGAAATAAGCAACACCATAGACCAAGATTTAACTACTGATAATAAAGTCAGGGTGAGTAAAACAGACAATAATTAATAATAATTTTCCAGTATTTATTTAAAACCGATTAATATCTGTTGAATTATAACAGATTTTTAGGCATACTGAAAAAATAATGTATAGAATCGTATTATAGAGAATTTTCCGCGAATATCAAAATGACAATCATAAAGATAATACCAGTTTCATAGATCGAAACTTCGGCCTCTTGTGTCTAACAAAACTGATTTTAATATTCTATTTTTTATTTTAATATCCGCGGAAAACTGTCTATAATACGATGCAATAAGTAACTATTATAGTATCTGGGTGCTAGTTCAAATAATTCCTTTCCTTTTTACTCACATCCTTTAGTTTATGTAAAAAGAAAAAAAGATATTGGTTTACACTTTCTAAGATCTTTTTATTGTTATAAAGAGAGGGTTAATGCTATTTTTTAACCTTCTCCAGGGAAATTACTCTCTTGGAATTTTAGATATCTTAAACAGCTAAACTGGTATAGAGAAGTCTCCAGTTTTTTATAATGTATTTTTTTTTATTTTGTATTAGGTTGTTAATGGAAAGAGACTGTTAATGAAAAGAAGAAGGTATGGTAATTGAATATATTTTTACAACTTGTTTAAAATACATTGAAAATTTATTTCCATTTTACCTTTAAGATATGCATAAGAAAAGCGATATTCTTTTAGTTTAAAAAAAATATAGAGTAGATATTAAAAAAACATTTATTCAACAAATTAGTGAATTAATTGATGTATTGGGGGTAAAAAGATTAAATGTAAAATAAATTTTAGTTCATATGAGCATTACAGACCTAGAGACACAAGGAAACACAGAACAATTCTGACTTATAAAGTAGCAATGCTTCTCATTGTTACAGAGATGACAACACCCATTAAAGCGAAGTTCTAAAACGTTGGACAAACGCACATAACCACTTGTAGAGTGAATAATTAGAATATAAATGTATAAGAGTTTAAACAAAATTATAAGTATATAACATTGTACTTTGTTGTCCTAGGAATCAGTATTAAAAAATTCAGATCACTTGT
This sequence comes from Acartia tonsa, assembly GCF_053477335.1. Taxonomy (NCBI): domain Eukaryota; kingdom Metazoa; phylum Arthropoda; class Copepoda; order Calanoida; family Acartiidae; genus Acartia; species Acartia tonsa. The sequence continues at coordinate 14,914,116 of NC_137271.1, read as the reverse complement.
ATACCTACTATAGGAATTATCATGCAAAGGATAAGTTCGATAGAACAATTTTAATGTGACTAAGTTAACGAAAAGAGCTAACAGTTACAATTACAGAGCTAACTGTTCCGGAAGGACCGAACTTAATAATAAGAAAAAGCTTCGCTCTAAAAAACATAACTTTTAGAAAACCCTCTGAGCAAAGCAGCATCTCTGAAACAACAACTACCACCTTACCTCAAGTTGATAACCAACAATTCAACACAATTCAAACAGGAAAATTGATTTTTATAATAACACAAGGATCAAAACATCCATAAGTACAGAAGCAAAAAAAATTATGGAATGAACAAACAGACAAAGCAGATGTTCAGTTTTCATACTAAAGAAAAAAAGAGAGAATATGCAAAAACTCCAAGAAAATCACTAAACCTTAAAAGAATAATGTTTACATCTTTTGAAACATAACGAAAAGACAGACAAACAAAACAATGTAATGATTAGATGTGCATACATCATAGGATTCTTCACTAAAAATATCAGCTGTATATATTTAATAGCAGCCGAGAAATTCACATTTTCTCCATAGAGCTATACAAAGCTGACTAGCAGATTGACGGACGGACAGACATAGTGACAGACATAGCTTAAAGGATTCTTTAAGATACTGTAAAGGGCATGCATTAAGAGAGATAGGTAAATTTGTATTTAGACAACCATACAAAAAATACATAATCAATTATAGATTAGCTTCGCCATTCAGACTGAAAGTTATTGCAATAATTAAGGCTATAAATTTGTTATTAGTGCAATTTATCTCTCTCCCATAAAATGATAAAAAATTAAATAAGAAGCTTCACTGCACTGAATTTTCCTGACTTAAAAAAATATTCTAAAAATCTATTTCTGCACAGAATCAGAAGACAGTACTCAGTTACAGAAGGCTGAGGAGCGAAGACGACAATTACTAGAAACTGAGAGTAGACGACGACTTTCGTTTCCCCCGCGGGATTTTATGCAGAGATTGAGCACAGACAACAGTAAGAGGGATTCCAAAGCTTTGGATAGAAAAAGGTAATTTTGACGGATTTTTTTGGGTCTTGGTACGTTGGTCTTGAAATGTGTGATAAAAAAAATCTTTTTTTGGGGTTGGAACAAACCACGTCTTACCTTTTTTTTACTAGAGAAAGGGTAATTTTGTTTATAATTGGGGAAAGATTAAAGCATCATTTATTTTCCAGTAATACCAGTTTTGTTAGCCCTGGGTTTCCGACCACTCGGGTATAACAAAACTGGGTTTAATCTTTAGAATTTGCATTTTAATATTCGCGGAAAGCTGTCTTTAATACGATGCGATAAAGAACTTTGAGTTACAATTAAAATTGTATTGTTTCGCGCTGCCGTAGAATCATTTAATACTTGTAATAGAGTAATATGATATCTTAGTGTTTTATAAATCTATTTGCGATTACTAAATTGGCATCTATCTTATAAATCTATATTCGAAGGGTAATGATATAAGAAAAATAGCCTTAAACCTTTCTAAAACAAATTGTCTAGGCCATGGGACCTTTGTGAAGCTTAAATAAAATGAAGAACTCAATCGGTTAACTAAATTCTTTAAGACGGCAGGATTGTTTTAGACTCCCCTTTCGAATAAAGAGCTCCTATAAGCTAGGAGCAAAGCACAATATTTTAACAAATTTTATTAATTAATTTGTTAAGATTTGTTGTGAGAAGAAAGAAACAAAGTTCAGAAACAAATGAAGCTCAAAAACTAAGGTAAAATCAAAATCAAATCAAATATTTTTTTTTGAGAAAATGCAGTTCAACATCATCATCATCCTTAAAAAAAAACAGTGTGTACTGAAGGATCTTGCTAACCGCTGAACCGATATTTAAAATGCTGCCGAACTCATAGATCCAAAGATGGTTTTTAACTATTTTGGAGGTGAGTGCAACACTGAACACTCCTCCCAAGAGTAATCTTATCTAGAAAAAAATTAACCAACTCCAAATTATCTTTTTAAAAAATGAAAATTGGGGGGATGTTGACTTGCCAATCCCCACTTTAAGTACGGCCAGCTCGTTATACTCGTCCATCTACGCCCAAAGATTTTTTTTTGCTAAAAGGTCATTACCTAAGCTTTTTATATTGTGGTCAAACGTCCTGATTGGTCAAGTAGTTTTAGCGCTATGGCTGTTTAAAGTTTGTCCGGTCTTATTTGCCCCACCCTGTATATTAAAGGCCTCTAGTAGCGTAGCCGTTAGAATTTACAGAAATATTAGACATATTTTAAGCATATGAGGATTTTTTACAGTTATTGTCAATAAATCCCTGTTTAGATCGTCTGGGGGAAGATCTGTGACATTTAGGAGCGAAGCTGCTCCATTACAACATCATACAAATGCTCATCAGGACCCATATCCGTTTGTTTCTGGTACATAGATGGATAGATAACTAAACAGATTAATAGATAGATGAATTATATATAAATAGATAGATAGATAGATAGATAGATAGATAGATAAAGAGATTGACAGATAGGATGATATAGACAGAAAGACAGATAGAAAGAAAGACAGATAGCCAGATAGCAAGATAGACAGACAGACTGATAGACAGAAAGACAGATAAACAAAAAGACAGATAGACAGAAATGTATATATAAACACTAAGACAGATAGACAGAAATACATATGAACAGAAAGAAAGATAGAAAGAAATGCAGATTTACAAAAAGACAGATAGACAAAAATATACATAAATATATAAACAGAAAGACATATAGACAGACAGACAAAAATACAAATTGACATATATACAGAAAGACAGAGAGAGATAATGACAGATAGACAGAAATACAAATAGACAGAAATATAGAAAGACAGTAAGACATATAGACAGAAAGACTGATATACATATGGACAGAATGACAGATAGACAGAAAGACAGAAAGACAGATATACAGAAAGACAGTAAGACAAATAGACAGAAAGACAGATATACATATGGCCAGAATGACAGATGGACAGAAATACAGATTAGCAGATAGACTGAAATACAGAAAGAAATATAGGCAGATAGACAGATATAAAGCTAGAAAGATAGACAGAAATATGTATGGATAGTAAGACAGATAGACAGAAAGCAAGATATAGAGATATAGAGAAACGGACAGACTTATATATATATAAAAAAAAATAATGTATTACATAAAACGTACAAACTTGCGTAATCAAGACAACTCTGTATATAGAAATATGTCAATAAATCCCATATTTTCAGATATTGACATGTCTACTGGCTCATACTCAATCAGCTATGGAAGATAAGAGATAGAATAAGAACATGAGGTGGATTCTTTTAAAAATTAGGATTGCTGCATTGTTGCATCACCAAATTTGTTTTTGTGAAAAATCCTCCAAAATGACATAAAAATCTACAACTTTTTTTTTAAGAATCCAACTCTGAAGAAAAAATGCACAATATGTACCTTCTTACTTTTCTGTATAAATAACCAGGGACAGGACAATGGATTATAAATAATCTTTTCCCAATTATGATAAACAAAATAGTCACCATAGTTTTATTATTATGTTTTCTTATGTCTAAACAAATTTGTGGACTTTTATTGAATTTTGATTGCTTGGTTCATTAAGTTAAGTTTCCAAATGTTTCAACCACTAATTTTAATTTACAGAAGGAGTAATTTTGTGATTCTTTATTGGGGATGTCACCATTTTATCGGTTATTGTCTTATCTCTTTAGATTCCTGGTTCTTTGTATATTTTATATGAAATAATAAGTTTTAAAAGACCAAATAGACAGAAGAAATTAAGAAAGATTTTCTTAGACCAAAGACCTTTTTGCATTCAAAAAAAGATTACTTTTTTTAGTAAAACTATTTCATTCAAATAAGATATCTTATTTTATCTTTAATGCAAATTTTAAGTATGTTGTCAAATATGTATTGTATTATGTGATGGAAATAAAATCAATTAATTATTAAAAATTGTCTTAATTTCAGCAGTGAACCTGCTCTATAAGTTTGTCTATCTGTCGTTCTGGTAAAGTTTCTCCTATTCTTTGCGGTTCTTTCCCTCAAGTCCCTGTCAAGCACTGAAACCCATTCCCTTATTTTTAAAAAATAAAGGGAATATTTCTATACGTTTTAGTTCCTTAAAACCAACATATTTTTTTTTAAATTTAAACTACTTCAAAAATAAGGGGCCTTCAAAACTGATTGCATATCTAAATTCTATGGATAGATTTTACATTTTTTACAAGGAAAATTTGAATAAAATGTAAACGTGTTGTTAGATAATATGTAAACAAAGATGGCAACATCCACAAAAGCGAAGCTTTAAGTTCGGACGGAAGGATTTATTAACGCTTGTAGAGTGTCAGAAGCTTCAGACCTTAAAAAGCTGAATAAAAGTATTTTTATACCCCATGTAGTCCTAGGAATCATTGCCTAAAAAATCAGGAGAATAGGATAATTATATCATATAATAGTTTTGTCAAAAAAGTTAAAATTAGCATCTTTAAAATGGACTTTTTGGTACGATTATAGCGTTGCTGTGTTTTAATTAGTTTTAAACTCTTGCTGGGATTATCATTAAAAGTTTAAAATCGATTAGGACCATTCTAACATGCCTAAATTGAGGATAATAGCTCTCTGTTACGGACGGACGGACCGACAGTAAAAGTATAAAAGCTTCGCCTTAAAACATGTCAATTTTCTTAATTAGAAATTACATATATGTACTACTCGATATACTAATACTTGGATGTTGCACCAGATTTTCATGTACTCTGATAAAGTGATGCTCACAGCTGGCTAAAATAACGATGACCCCTATACATCCCCTTTAACTATTCCCCTACCCTTTAACCGTAAGAACGAACTGATCAATAAAGAAACAAGGTAAATTGACGACTGATTTTCTCCTGTCAATATATCCACATATTTATCCATTTATGTGTACTGTGGATAAGTGCTATTCAATAATACCCACATAGTAGACAGGATGTCTTAATCTACAAGGGATCTAAAGGGATAAGACAATGGCCGATAAATTGATGTATATCCACAATGATGATACACAAAATTATCTCTTCTGAAGATTACATTCAGTGGTTGAATGGTTTGGACACTCAACATAATAAACCAACCAATCAAAGTAATTAAAGTCACCAAAGTTGTTAATGTTGAGCCAACCAATAATAAAAAGTTATTCTAAAACTTTGAAGACTAGTGTAATAGACAGCCCAATGTCCCCTCCCTCCCTACAATCATACCCACATAGTAAGGCGAGTGTCCCACAACATAAAAGCATTGGTTATCTTGGGTTAGATCATTTTAGACAGCATTTTAGTCATCGGGGTTTGTGGTGATGGGTTCGAACCTCAAACCCAAACTGCGTGGTACTAAAATCGTGGAAAGTTTTGCAAGATACTGCTGCCATGTCTGATGCATGACATCAAAAGTAAAAGCAGGGGAATGTCATGGCTAAAACATTCACAACTAGCTTTTTACAGATCACAAATGTCTCCTCTCTTAATAAGATTATTTTACCAAGCTTTCAAACAAAAATGCTTCAGTCCTCTAGGAGCCCAACTTCTTGTAATAAAAAAAGGGGAAAGCTTTACTAAATAGATTTTAGAACACACTATGATATAATTACATAAGTTAAAAAAAGAATTTATGTAATTTAACGGTCAGTTAATAGAAAAATAGATCTATAAAATACTCTTTAAAGATTATTTTCTATCTAAAGTTCCATAATTAATGCTCACAGACACTAAAATATAGATTTTAGAGAAGAAAATTTTTTTTCCTTTTTTAGAGGTTGGGTGGTACAATATGAAATTGTCGGCTGCTACTCTAAAGAGATATGACCGTTATTCAAATGACATTATGACAATAAATGTAGTAAGTATAGATGTATAACCCAGACAACTACTTGGCCCTTGTCTTGGGGACCTTTTTCGTCTGATTGCCAACTGCTTTTTGCTCTTTTGTAGCTACTTGGCTGTGTTAATATTTACGACACTATTGGCTGATAATCAATTGAAAGTATGCACAGGGGGTATGTACTATGTATATACAGTTATTTAACCCCTTTCCGATTTATTGTTTTGCTCTAATATTATTTAGTTGATATATTGACAAAACAAAACTTGACTGGGTTAGTGGAAAAAATCAACAGAAAGACATACATGATACATCCTACCACTTTTACATAATTGGATATTATTTCTAATAAGCAAGACATTTTAATCTTTAGGTAAAATACATTCTAAGTAATATTTCTGTGTTCTGTACTTCTGTTGCATATTTCAAAGCTTTTTGTATTTTAACAATATAAAATTTACTCTTTTGTTAAATTGTACGGTAAAACAACACAATTATAAGAAGTAATATAACAAATCTTAAAGTAGTTGAAATCGAGAATTAAACATTTTTGGGTTATATCCTTTTAGAATTTTTTTCCAATTTTGAAAATATTGGAGTTAAAAATTACCAACACAATGTTGACAAGAAGTTTCAGCCTTTAAGTTTTTCCAAAAAAAACATTCTAGACATACAGACGGGCATTTCGAATTATAGAGTAGCTTAACTAATCACATTCAATCAGTACACTTTTAACATATTAGTAAGTTTACTTTTGGTGACCTAATTTGATAGAGATAATAATCTAAACACAGTATAAATGTTCAGTTTTCGGAAAGCCTCCAAAAAAATAAGTTATAAAATATTAGATTTAATGCAAAGACTATCAAAGATAAAAACACAAAGAGTAAGTATAAAATATTTTTGATAAGTTAAATGTTTTCAAGACCTGAAATGGTACACTTAGAGCTGCCGCTAGTTAAAATAGGGAAGTTACAGTCAAAGTTATTTTAATATTTAATTTAAAAAGTTACAAATTTATTTATTAGTTAAATAAGTATGCTGAAATCAAAGTGCATCTGCTATTTTTGTAATTTAATTATAGTTTACTTTTTTTAAAAATTTATTTGAATTATGGGAAATTTTCTTATTCTATTGTTTGAAATTGTTTTAGGGCTTAAAATAAACTTTCTAAAACAAAAATTTATACTTTTACAATTTACTTTTCATGTGATTTTCTTTCCTATTCTAGTAAAAAAAACAAAAAAACATGTAATGCATATTTTTTCAGGATGTCATTAAGATTATATGTTTATCTGTTACTTGTGAGTTCAGTTGCTATAAAAAGTATGCCTAAACCACAAGCTAATGATGAGGTAGGTTACTTTTGGCAATTTTAAAAATGTTTAAGGAGAATAAATTAGGAAACCTACTAATTTAAGCAAAAGTCTAAATTTAAACAATAAAAAAATTTTACTCAGTTGGAGTCTGGAAAAAAAATCGCTGAATCGGCTATGGTCGCTGTATCCCTTAAATTATTCTTATAAAAAATCTTTTAAAATGATATTATGAATCTAAAAAAAAACGGATATAATCATATGCTTGAGACCCTTCTTGGATTTTAGAACACTTCTAAATTAAAATAAGATTTTTGAAAATTTTTACAAAATAAAAGTTATTGATCTGGATACCTTAGCCATTTCGGCAACCCTTTTTTTTAAGAATCCATCTCAGTTTAAATTTCATTTTGACCCTATTATAACATATTTTTAGATTGTTTCTTTTCATAACAACCTAAGAAAAATATTTTTTACAGATTGCTTTTCTTTAGCTAAATATATAGTCTTTTTTGAAGCCGGTAAAATTTTATTAATATTTATTTATCGCATTGTATTATAAACATCGTTTTGCGAATATAAAAATGAACAATTATAAGATTACAACCAGATTTGTTAGCCCCGAGATGGCGATGGTAGGGCCTAACAAAACTGGTTTTAATATCATGATTTTCATTTCAATATTTTTAAAAAACTGAATATAATAGAATGTGATAGATGATTTTTCAGTATGGTTTAGAACTGGTTTTAATCCAACGGATATTTTCAGTTTCGGAGCCATACTGGAAATAGTCAATACATGATTTTTATCTTAACCAGTTATATAATGTTGATTAGAACTTTCTTTCAAAAGTGTTTTATTTTCTCTTTTATTGACAATTTACAATCTCTAAAAAAGTCTCATTTAATTAGGATGATATAAGAAATTATGAAAAAAATACTTTTTAAAAAAAATTCTAATAAATGTCATCATCATTTAAATCATATTTATTTCATTTACATAAATTAATCTTTTTTATCATACATCATAATCATTATATTTTGATATGCCTACGGAGGTGTAGTAAGAATCTTTAAAAAATCAGTTAATCTGAGGTAACATTTTCTCGTATTCATTCGAATCCGGTGGATAGGAACCGGTTCTCATCCATACGAAAAAACTATGTCTAGCATCGTATTATATCCAGTTTTCTACGAATATAGAAATGTACAATCATAAGATTAAAACCAGTTTTTTTAGCCGGTGCCTCCGGCACCTCGGGGCTAAAAAAACTAGTTTTAATCTTATAATTGTACATTCTATATCCGCGGAAAGCCGTTTATAATACGATACGAGAAATAACTATTATATCATTATTATTGTCATTATCATATTCAATCCTTATAATAAAGTAACAGGGTGTCTATCTGTTTTCTGTTTGTCTGTACCAAAGAATCTTGCTAACCACTGAATGATATGGTTCTACTTTACAGGATAGTTCTCACAGGTCCTGGGAAGGTTCATAGTTATTTTGGGGGAGAGTACCATCACCCTCCCAAGAAATATTACAAAAAAACCTAAGAAATATAACTAACCTAATCTAGAGGTCAAAAAATATTTTTGGGTGAACAGCTGATCTTAACGTAAAAAGAAAAAAACATTTTATGTGCCCCTAGAGGCCTCTAGGGGGTATAGCGGCTAGTATTCAATAGATATATTTATACATCATTTCTATTTCTAAATTAAAAGAGTTTTTTCTTTATATTTAAGAAACATAAAAAAATTCTTTTTATATCATAAAAATTGTTGTTTCTTCAATGTCTAAAGTTAATATTTTAAAGAATGATACAAGTATGAACACATCAAGTAGAGAAGCACAATTTATGGTGAGCATTTTTAAATAGATAGCCTTTTTTTATCTGATAAGATAAATTATAAGAAAAATGATTGGAAAAAAACTCAACTTTTTCTTAGCAATCAATCATTTTTGCTGAGTTTTATCCAATATCCTACCAATCTAAAATATTTTATTGAATGATTTAATAAAATGTTTTTTTTTATTTAAACATTAATTTGTTTGATACTTTTACCTTTTCTTTAATATTTTGTGTCAGGCTAAAGGTATTACAGTGATGAACCAGCATCATGCCTGTATTATATTAGCAGTGAAGCCAATCTATACAGCTGTAACCAACAACTGAATTAATTCGAAATGTATTTGGTAATTTTAGCCAAATTTTTTCCAAGTTTGCGGGGCAATTTCAGCTTTAAAATAAATTTGGGGGGGGGGGTGGTATTTTTTTCTTGGGAAGGTGTTGGTACCCTACCCCAAAATAGTTTGAAAACTTCCCAGGTCCTATGAAAAGCTACCACTAGTTTATTGCTATAGTAAGATGACTGAGGGTGAAATGTCCTTTGATGAAGTGAAATGGCCGGTTTTTTTGTTGAATCAAAATTTCAGCCTTATATCCCTCACAAATATGTGTGTTACAAATCTTATATAAAATTATTGACCTATGATAGAAGGAATATACTACATATGACCCTAATGTAAGTTGAAGTGTCGATGAATTATCAATATCTAACTCCAATTCAAGTATCTTTTATTTTTAGTCACAACTGGACTTCTTGCTCTCCACCTACCCCGAGCATGAGAGGGAACAGAGACGGACACAGTTGATCCTACGCTTGCTCCAGCTCAGTGAGAGAATGAGGGCTATATTGGACCGCAGGTAAGCTGAATTGACTGACATTTGCGTCCATTAACCAAAAAAAGTTACGATTTAATAATGTTCTGAATGACTAAAGTTTTTTAAAAAGTAATAATCCTGACATTACTTGCAGCATTCTCTTCGTAACTTTAATAGTTTATATATAAGATAATTGGATTAAATAAGTTTGGGCAATCAACTTTATGAAGCAACCAATCAAAATTATGTAATATTCCCCAAAATTGTTAGGGCAACAAAGAAGAAAATGCTATTATAAAACTTTGGGGACTAGCGTAATATACATTCAAATGCCCTTTTTCTTGCTGGCTTTTACTGAAAATCTTACCCCTCCCCCATAAGGGGGAAAGGGTAGTTTTTTTCCACCAAAGCCCAACCACTTTGGGTATATAACTATGCACTACCTTCTACCCAATAAATCCTAACATAAGCTGACCTAAAGTAATACAAGTAAACAAACGACCCCCCCCCCCCCTATTATCAATTTAGATAAAAAGTACTCTACAAGTTTGAAGACATTTTGTATAAAATGCTTGTAAATAACAATATTTTTTTTAATAAGGAACGCGATAGAAGAGCTAGAATATTGAAGTAGCCACGATTTCTACCATGTTAGACGCGTGAATAGAGACAAAGAAAGAAGGTGTCAAGACAGAGGAAAGATTAATTTTAATACTTGCTGTAGATATAACTTATAGTTTTATATATAGTTTAAGTGTAAGTCTCACTAAAATAGTCATATCCTAACTGTATAATTTAGCTGGATATAACATATTCATAAAAAGACAATCCGTAATTTTTTTGCACACAAGCTGCGCGGCTTAGGTTCGGCTGTCGAGTCCTGGTCGTGGCAAACAAAAAAGGAATTAATTCTCTGATTTTATTAACATTTTGGTGAAAAATTAATATTCCAACTTTGTGTATGTAAAAAAAAATGTTTTCAAATACAGAAATCCTTATACTAAAGTAACAGGATGTCTATGTGTGTGTCTGTTTGTTTGTACCGATGGATCTCGCTAACCGCTAAACCGATCGTGTTCTCCTTAACAGAGTAGCTTCTAATAGGTCCCGGGAAGGGTTATAACTGTTTTGGGGGAGGGTACCACCACCCTCCCAAGAGAAATCACAATAAATTGAATTTTTTTCCTCGAAAAGAGACGTAACATTGCAAAGTATCGTACCAATTTGATGGAGACTCCTTCGCAACATTGCAAGGTATCGTATTATTTTTTTTAAAACACCAAACATTTAAAGTGCCACCGCACTTATATTACCGCGTAACCGCTGGTAATATATATTTGACAGTGGAAATTAATCTGATTAAAAGCCATTTTAGAATATTTTTTTCTACAAATTTTTCCACGGATAGTAACCTGAAAAAAAACGTTTTCAGTTTTGTTTGCCCTTATGGGCCCAAGGAACGAACCAATAAAATAGGGATACCTTAATAAATGTATTATTGTTCGTGGACAATTTTTTGTAATACGATACAATAAATGATTAAACCGGTTTTGATCTAGTGGAAAGTATTCGGTTTCAGAGTCATGTATCATGAATAGCATCGCATTATAGCAAATATTAGAATAAAAAATAAGATTAAAACGAACTTTGTCAGTCCTTAGGGGGCTCAAGCCCCGGGCTATCAAAACTGGTATTCATATTATGATGATTATTATTATTTTCACGGTATATTATCTGTAATACATTATTATACATAATTTTTCAGTATTGCTGGTGTCTAAGCCATACTAGACAATTTACTGTAACAACCCATTACCTCATACGTAACCCAAACGACAAAAATAATGATTTTAGAAACTGTTTGTAATTATTTTTCTTTGTTTTTCAAAGTATTATTTTTGTTCTTGTTTGCTCAATGTTTTAGTTTACTGGTATTTTCACGTAAAGAGCCTAGTTAGCACAGGAATCACCCCTCCTCTTTTTAAAATTAAAGTTCTAATCCGTGAACCCTCTGTACCCAATTTAACCTAACCTAAAGTAAAACAAACTACCCCTCCCCCCCCCCCGCTTATTTTCAATTTATCTAAAAATATGAGGGAAAACAGTAAAAGTGTCTGACTATGACGTCAGAAAAAATTAACAATTAACCAATGAGAGGCCGCTATATATTTTACCACAGTGAATACTGGCTTCTTATTGGTTAATTGTTAATTTTTTTCTGACGTCATAGTCAGACACTTTTACTGTTTTCATATGAGGGGGATGGGGATTTCTGTGTTCGTTAGGCAATTAAAGTATGTTGTTTAAATAAGTATGAATTAACCGAATATCACATTAGTTTGTACCACAGCTTCTATATAACCAAGGTATGTCCGTACGTCTGACATGTAAATAATAGAATTTTAACAAGTGCCTTAAAAATGTTATTTTATGACCATAAGTGAATCCTAGTTATAAATCAATCAATCTAACCAAACCCTTTTTAAAATTACTCAATTATCCTTTTCTTGATTTTTTTAAGTAGTCATTCCTTTAACGATATAGCACAATTTTATAATGTCCTTCTGATGAATTCTTTAATCAAGCAACTTATTGAGCATCGAACTTTTGTACAAGCTACTAAATAATTTTATATTTCATTATAATTTCTATTGAAATGATCGTTAGTCCAGCTGTATAAATTTTGAGCTTTGCTTTGTTTGATATTGTTATCCTTGTCGTATTAAAAATTGAAATGTGTTATAATAAATGTAAGTAAATAAATGAAACATAATAATTTCTTTGTCAAGAAATTTACATTTGTTCAACATGTACATATAGTTTTTTTTATCTTTATAAAAATAAATATTTTATCATAATGTTTGAAATTTCTATGTGACAAAATTTATATTTTATAAATATTTTTACATTTTTAGATGTTGTATATTTGCCAAGTGGACCACTTTTCTGTACTACCTCTCCGATTTTTGTAAGACTCTATATCTAGCTATCCATAAAAGTAGGTCCCGAAAACAAAAACACCATTTTGTGACATTTTGTATTCAATCTTTTTCAAACCTATACATCTCGGGGCTAGAAAAAAAACTTGTTTCAATCTTATAATTCTACATTCTATGCATATTTTTAGGATTTGATTACAGAGATGCCTCGCTTATAATATTATACTTTGTTTTTCTTGGAATCAATATTATAAATATCAGATGAAAAGGATAATTATATCATATGAAACCTTGGTTTCAAAAAAAGGTAAATTGTACCTAATTGTACCAATTCTAATATCTGAATTAACAAAATGATCTAACCGTTGACGCATAGACGTCCAAGCTTTTTTTTTGGGGGGGGGTAAAATTTTTTGAGGGGGGGGGGGTAATTCGTGTTTGGGGGGGTAAAATGAAAATTTTTTAAATTGTTTGGGGGGGGGGGTAATGGGGCGATTACCCCCCTTGGACGTCTATGCGTTGACGTATAGACGGACCTACCCTAATTAAAGAAAAACTTCGCCTTTAAAAATTTTGATTAAAAAACTACTTTATTTCCCAAACATATCTAATAAAAAAATAATTTATATACTTTAAAATTATGATCAAGATTAAAATGTCAATTATGTCCTGAAGAAGCTTTAAGTTTTAAAGATATTTAAATACAGACATTGTCAATAAATCATAGATGAATAATATGAAACATTTTGCCAAAAAATAGAATTTTATATCTAACAGAATTCATATCTTGTAAAATTGTTTAAATAAAACTAAAACGTTTGTTAGTGAAAGCTTATAATTAGGTGTTAAGAAAATGCTTATCTACATAAATTGATATAATTATTTTTAAGCTGCTTTAATTATATCAACTTTCATTGTTGAATACTTCATTTTTTTCGTTGTTCCAAAAAGTTTTTTTCTTCTCAAAACTCCAAAAGACATTAAACCTAATTACATAATTTTAGATTTTAAACGAAATATAATTGTAAGTGTTTGTGAATGAATATAGCAGCTAGATGGGGTTAGTTATGTTTTTTTTTTGTGATTTCTCTTGGTAGATTTGTGGTACAGGATCTACGAGAAGCTATAATGTAAAGGAGAACCATATCGGTTCAGGGGTTAGCAAGATCCTTTGGTATTAACAGACACACAGACAGAGATCCTGTCACTTTATTATAAGGATAGCGGTTGAACCCTAGAGGCCACTAGGGGCACTTGAGGATGGGGGAGTTGAATTTAATAAACTAAATTAATTATTTATATTTAAAAAGAAAAAGTAAAAATAAAGGGGGGGGGGGGGGAAATCCCAAAAATCTACTTGATGTGTCAAACAATCTCAAAAATCTACATGTTTATTGTTTATTATTGACAAAGAAATTATGTTGTAATGAGTGCAGAGATTTTGCACTTTTTATGCAGGGTTCTTCATAAAACCAGCCTCCCAGCTTTTGATTAAATTTTGCTTAAGAGTGTTGATTATACCTGTTCATTTGCAATGATTAAATCTTTTTCAATGACATTTATTTCCTCATGAACATCAACTTGCTCAGTAACCTAAAAAAGTTTTGTAGTATCAAATATATAATCCTAATATATCTGGGTTTTTAATTATCAGTGTTAATGAAACTTATGTGAAAGCAAATCTAATGAAATAGACAAAACCTGATTATTGTTTGTTAAGAGTGCTTTTTTTTCATCCATATCTCTATCTCTGACATCTGCTATCTGATTATAATGAAGATATTAAATAAAAAAATATTTATATAACAGATTATAATGTTATATATCTGTAAAAAAAAATTTTATGTAATATAATTTTTAATCAGTAACATAAAATGTTTGTAAAGGAATGTTGATTATACCTGTTCATCACGTTGAACATTTAAATCCTTGTCAACAACATTTATTTCCTCATTATCATCAACTTGCTCAGTAACCTAAAAAAGTTTTATACCATTCAAAATCAAAATCAAATCAATATACGTAAAAATATATAATCCTAATATACCTGGGGTTTTAATTATCAGAGTTAATGAAACTTATGTTAAAGCAAATCTAATGAAATAAACCAAAACCTGATTGTTGTTTGTCAAGAGTGGTTCATTTTCATCCATACATCTATCTGGGACACTTGCAATCTGATAATAATAAAGATATTAAAAAGAAAAGTAAGATACAGATGTATATGACAGATTATAATGTTAAAAATCTGTAAAAAAAAAACAAGGATGACAACATCCAATAATAGCGAAGCTAAAAAATTATGAATAAATATCAGGGGAAAATTAACTATAGTGCAGTGTCATCCAATATATTTGATGATATAGGGAAATTACAAAAACTTTAAAATCACGCAACCTTTAAATCACAAAAATTAAAAATCTAGGAATCGATCTAGCACCACAATTAATAGACAAATCTTAATGAAACTTGATGAAAATATGTATAATATGAGCATATTCAATCCCTGATGATTTCAGTCATCAATCCTGAATAGGAATATAGAGAACCATGAAAACTTAAAAATCTATGAATTGATCAAGCACCCCAATTAATAGAGAAATATTAATAAAACTCGGTGAAAATATGTAGAATGTAAAATTGATGAATCCCTAAAAATTTCAGTCCTCTATCTTGAAAAGGTATTGAGAAATTCACGAAAACTTAAAAATCTAGGAATCGATCTAGCACCCCCAACAACAGACAGATGGATAGAACAATGTATAGATTAGATGGGTATATGTTATAGGAATCTACACTAAAAATTTCTATCTAGAATAGGAACCGAGAAAATCATGTTTCCCCAAAAACATTTCAGACATACAGACACACAGACAGACATACGGACTTATGGACATACGGACATTTCAATTTATAGAGTAGCTTTGCTACAAAAATGATCTATGTGTGATATAACTTTTAATCAGTAACAAAGAATGATTCTACATGAATGTTGATTATACCTGTACATTATCTTGAACATTTAAATTCTTGTCAACATTTATTTCCTCATAAATATCAACTGCAGTAACACTTCCCTTTAGAAAAAATTGAAATATTTTGACGAATATTTCAAAAGGAAAAGATCTATTATTTTTGTCAATGACTAATTAAAATAAGGTTAAGGTTAATTAAATCTACTAGAATGTAACAAAACCTGATTGCTGTTTGTCAAGAAGAAATCATTTTCATCCATATTTTCATTGCTCATTCTTGCACTCTGATATAAAAAAATATCATAGCTAGTAAGTGACATAAATAGATATATCTTATGAAAAATTAGTGGTTTCAATATGGTAATATGGTTACAAACAATGAAATTCTTTTTGATGTATAATATGATGTTCTTTCTTAATATGTAACATCAAATGTTGCTACATAATTATCATCATACCTGTTTGACTTTGATTTTTGATTTCTTGTCAAAAGCATTTCTTTCATCATGAATTTCTACTGCAATATCAACCTGAAGAGATTAAGATTTTAAAACTAAATTTAGAATATAACTGGGCTATGTAATTCAAATGTCATGTAGTGTCAATGCAGTAGCAAATTTATTGTAATATATTAAAACCTGATTGGATTTTGTCAAGAGAGGTCCATCATCATCCATTTGTTCACCTTTGACACTTGCAATCTAATAAATTGTTTTTTATGAATATGAGTTATTGAATCCGACTTTTTTAAAATGGAAAAGACTTTAAACTAAGTAAGTGACATGAGTAGTGAAGAGAATGATTATAGGAATAAATTATTAAATTGAATATGACCTTTTATGTACTAGAGGCTAGTTTTAACTTGATGAAAATAAATTATCAAATGTAATGTTGTGAAAAGTAGATTTAAAACATATTCAAAACCTGATTTGTGTTCATCAAGGAAAGCTCATTTTTTTCCATATATTCATCTCTGACACTTGCACTCTGGTATAGAAGTAGTATTAAATAGTGTTAAATATAAAGGACATTCATATTCAACTGATATTTTTTCTTCTCAGAAATATGAATATATTGAATCAGACTTTAAAAAATACTAAAGACTAGTTGGTTACTGTTTTCCACATTTGATTTTTACCTACCCAAAATTATTTTTAGTGTGAATGTCTATGAAAATTTAAATGTAATAAAATAGTCATTCTAGAGTTTAGGAAATAAGGGTAATATCCTCTTAGAAAATTTTAAAACCTAACCTAACCTAAAATAGTTGTTCATCATTGTCAGGGGTGTACTCAAATTTTCAAAAGAATAACGCCAAAATAGAAAACTGATTAAAAAGATAAAAATGAGTACTAGAAACATAAAAGTTTTTTAAAATTGTCATGTTGCTGACAATATTTTATTTTGTTATTTCAAAGTTTAAAGCAATTCCATCTTTAGTAGTAGTTTACCCAAAAAAAATAAGTATAGGAATAATTACTAAATGAATACCTAAAGTCATTTTGATTCTGTAAACTTTGCTTTTAATAATACAGTGTGTATTTTATGAGAACTTTTTTGAAAGCAATTTTACCTCACTTATAGTTATCAGAATTTAATGATTAATAGCTTATTTTCTTCGTTTTTTGTAACCATTTATAGAACATCAAAAAAATATTACAGTTTTTATTTAAAAAGTACAGTAAAATAAAAAAATTCAAAACTTAGGTGTCAACATCTAAAAATGGTTTTAGCGCATTTTTCTTAGGCTCAAATCTTTGCAAGAAAAAAATTGGATTTTCAGTAGTCGAATTTGGAAGCCAGTACTCCCTCCCTGGTTGAGATATGGCCTTCAAACTTCGATATGTCTAGTACATGTCCCCAAAAGTATCTGTATCAATCAAAGAAGATAAAGTATAGAATAGAATCCAGGTAGAAGATTCTGCCTGGCTAGCCTGAATTTAAATTGGAACATTTGAAAGACCAAAACGGCTATAAGGCTGTTAGTAAATCACATGATTTAAGTAATTATTCTGAAAAAATATTCAAAATAAATTCCTTTTGCAATAATTTACTAAAAGCCTTGTAGCCAAGCCTCGAACTTTCTCTTCCCTATTCACGATGGATTAAAATCGAATTTTATGTCCAAAGCCTTAAAAATTTTAATCAAAGTAAGCAAAATTATTGGTCTCAGCATTTATATTATAGGTTTCGCTCCTATGCTGTTTTCAAACAGCTGATTGTACATACTAGCAACTACATCCATACATGAACTTGAGGTAGGGGAGGGGGGGGGAGAGGGGTTGTACCCATTTAGCTGACCCTTAAAAATTATAAATGTGGTCAATTGTACTTATCAAAACAAGGTGTACAAACACAAGTAACTTTTCATCTTTGTTTAAAACGACCAAGCATCTAATGCTATTATAACCTCCACATGAGGTGTGTCATGGTGGTGGTTTTCTTAGTAAGACACCAATATCTGTAGGGTTTAAGAGTACCTCCTATCAACTGTAAATATAAGCAAATTATTCAAAGACAAATTTTACAAAACACAGTATAAACTAAATTTTAAAGGCTTAAAACAAATGTTTAACAGTGTATATAAGATTTTGATACAAATTAAACTTTTTTAATTTTGTCCAACTAGTCAGTGTGATTTGTACTTTAACATTATTGTCTTTACTGCGCAAGTCAAAGATTCCTTCAAATTTCCCAGAAATATTTAGGGTTTTCACTTCTATTCCTCCTTATTCTATGGTATCAATTGTTAACTCTGTATCTCAACTTTTGCAGCCATTCTTGCAAAGGGTAGAAGATTTGAGCATGAGAAAAATGCGCTAAAACCATTTTTAGATGTTGACAACTAGGATTTGAATTTTTGATTTTACTGCACTTTTTAAATAAAAGCTGAAATATTTTTTTGATGTTCCATAAATGGTTATAAAAAATGAAGAAAATAAGCCAATAATCATTAAATTCTGATAACTTTAAGTGGGGTAAAATTGCTTTCTAAAAAGTTCTCATAAAAAAACACATAGTAGACAATCAAACTGAACAGCCTAAGATGCGTTAATACAAATCCTATTGATGAAAGAGATTATGTATCTAAGACCACCTGAAGAAAAACTGTTTCCTCGATCTCTTGATCATTCAACTCTTTTGACTCAGTATTCTCTTCATTGATGAATGGATTCTCAACCCCTGTTTGATATAATAAATAAAAGCCTGTTTATAATTATTTTCTAATACAAAGTAGCTTGATGTCTGTCTGTGTACATCCTTTATGATCTTAGTAAACACAGAACTGATTGGATTCTACCCTTCAGGGAATATACCTACTGGTCCTGTGTTATTTTTAGGCTATTTCTTGGGGGGTTGGGACAACCCACATCCCCCCAAAAATAAAAAAAATCCTCCCCATTTTTTTTAGATAAGTACCTATTTTTTTAGGTAGGTACCTACCAATATTTTTCTATTTTTGCAACAAGAACACTGGATTACCACATACAATTTGTATGTAGGAGGGTTGACTTCCCCTTAACTAATAGAGAATTAGCAACGGCGTTGCTACAAAAGACCAACTCTACAAAAGACCAACGCCTACAAAAGACCAACTAGTCGGTTCTACAAAAGACCAACGCCTACAAAAGACCAACCCTACAAAAGACCAACGCCTACAAAAGACAAACGACTACAAAAAATCGTAGAGCTGGAAGGTCTATAGCTGCAACTGGTGAAGCATCATATTTGTATTTATCAAATTAATAAATATAATGAATATAATGTATGCTTTAAATAGATTTTAAGCGATACAATTACAAGAAAAAAGTTGTAATTATTTTTTTGTATCAATGTAATCAAATAATGGCTTCAAAATCTTCTAAATTTTAAAGAAAAAATCTTCCAATTTTAATGATATCCAATATGGCGATTAAAACACAAGGACAAAATTCAAAACCGAAATTTCTTTCTTGAATAACTTTGTCCACAGGCTGAATTTTAAAATTCCGTCCGACAGTTTGTCCAAAGTCTGTGTTTGCTACGTAACGGAATAGTTTCGAACCCGATACAACCTTGCTTTTAAAAAATTGACCCTTTTGTAGTTGTTGGTCTTATGTAAGTGTTGGTCTTTTGTAGGCGTTGGTCTTTTGAAGGCGTTGGTCTTTTGTAGGCGTTGGTCTTTTGTAGAGTTGGTCTTTTGTAGGCGTTGGTCTTTTGTAGAGTTGGTCTTTTGTAGGCGTTGGTCTTTTGTAGAGTTGGTCTTTTGTAGCAACGCCTTAGCAACAATTATATTAACTTTGTTCTTATATTGAATATATAATTAGAAAGTTTACCTAAATAATCCTCTGTTCTGAAAGTACATGGAATGGCCCAGAAGATTTGTTGTATATTTTTTTTCCTGATAAACCTGATAAAAACATGACTTTAATAATTTGTAATATTCAGTCAAGCACAAATTCAGCAGAGGAGAAGAGGAGTGTAGGGGTGGTGTATCCGCTCCCTGATAAAATTAAGGGGGTAGGAAATTTGAAAGAGTTATGGGAAATTTTCAGCTATGTGCAACTTCTGGTAAAACCTATAATTTGTTTAAATTGGGTATAATATGAAATAGTTGCTTGGTGGTATGTTGCATGTATGGAAAATCATATTGCCAATTGTCATTGTTTATTGCATTATTTGTGTGCGTGGACTCTAAGGGGACTAGCAAATACTGATTCAATTTTGATAAGTGAATAAGACAGAATAATATCAAATGCATTATTCCTCTAAAGCTTGCAAGTAATGGAAATACATGATAAAAACATGTTTGTTTACATACATAAATTAGACGTGATTCTCAAAATACACTTTTTTTAGTTAGATTCTTTTGCTGAAAGCAGTTAAAAAACTCCAATTTTTTAATTATCATTGCAAACATAACTAAACCTATACTACTTAGAATTTACCTTGTTTTGAAGGTGTATTCTCCTTTCTTGGTTTTCTTGATTCCCAATATCTGGTTCCAAACATGAAACTTGGTGTAATATACTACCTAATAAAGATAATACTTTAATAATATAATTGTGCAGCTAATTTTATTAAAAAAAAGTGACTACAAGAAATAAGATGGAGTTGTCACTCCCTCCCTCCCTTTCTAATTTTAGGTGCATTATCTGCTTGAAGTTTGGTGGTCCACCATAATAGGTATAAATATTTCCAAGACCTATGAGAAGCTTCATTGAAAAGGATATTCATACTGGTTCAGTGGGTAGCAAGATCTTTTGGTAAAACAGACAGAAACAAAGACTCTTGGACATCCTGTTACTTTTATGTAAGATTTATGATTTTCATCAAAAAAAGTTTAAAATAGATTTATAATTACCTCTAATGTAACACTTATAATCCAGAAAGAAACTGCAATAGCAAGGTTTCTACAAAATGAGTGTTCATTTCCATCCTTGTAGAGTCCAGGTAAAATGAAAGGGAGAGTATTCAGTAGTAAATTCTCACAAAATACCAACACAAAAAACAGGGCTTGACTTAATACATTATATTTTGGGTAGTGGTGTCGGGATGATTGAAAATGGATGTTATTTGATAAGAATGTTGAAGATACACAGCTGATGAAGATCAATATTGGTCTCTTTATTTTATAAAACAAAATCGAAAGTCCATTAATTATTCTGTTCAGACAAGGATATGATTTTAGCATGCAGTCTTCCAATATGCGCTTGAGCCATTTAATTTTTATCTGCTTTAAAACATTCTCATAGTTCTGTACGGATAAACCTTGAGTGTTCCTTTTAGTTTTCATCTTTGTTCTGGTCTCTACCATTACTTTGATAACAATGCACAGAATTGTGTGGATGCCAAGAAATAAACCATATTTAATCAATCCACTTCCATCCATCAACATTAAGTTCCATAAAGAAAGAAGTCTAGCTACAGTTTGGCAAAGGGCACTTGGAAGTAAAAAAAATAATGACTTTAATTTACTGCTAAATTTCAAGCCTGGTTTTTTCAATCTCAACATACTGCTACCAAAACTAATTGACAACACAGCAAAGAAAATCTTTCCACAGCTAATTGCCACATATCCAGGTTTATATAAATTGAAGGAGATAATATTTGCCATCCCCTGTAATCCTTTTAAACCAAACTTAGACCATCCAAGTTCCGGCATACAAGAAATGAATGGAAGAAGTGTCCAGACCATAAGTACAAGCTGTAGTGTGTTTTCTACTGAACTTTCAATGAATTTTAACCCCATCCAAAGGTTGTCTGACTTGTATTTTCCTTTGTTGAATTCTATTGGATTTTTTGATGACAAGTAAAAATATTGATTTGGCAGTAAGATGAAGATAGGCCAGAAAAGCTTTGCAAATATTCTTAATAACCTATAGAATATAAGTTTCTTTTTCATACCAGGAACCTTTGTTTCTAGATCCTCACATCTTTTCTTTTCATCCTCAGTAATGTTAAATTTATTAGCTATCCAATTTTCCAATCTAGCATACTCCTGTAAATCTCTAGTTATAATATCTACTCTCACATCAATCCAAGTTGGAGAACATAGGAAACAGCCAATTAGATATACGAATAAATTTGCCAAAAGAATCCATTTCAAAATTTGACTGACATATTCATGTTGTCTGTTTATTGTATTTTCTTTAGATAGAACACAGTCAAAGTTTATTTCTTCATTCATGAGTTCACTGACATTAAATGAGCTGAGGGAATACATCAAATTTGTATCAGAGACCTGAGAGTGAACAATTAGCTTTAAAGGAACCCTGTAAGAAATACACAAATTAACTGCTGAAGGACTGCCATAAATAGACCCAATACCCCAAAGAAGCTTTCTGCTTTAATAACATGAGGCTTTTTAAAATGACATTTAAGTATGTGAAAATGTTTTAGTTTTTCCATTGCTCATGAAAGAATTTTTGAAGCTAAATTACACACCCTAAAAACAAAATTATATGCTTATTTTCATCAACAAGTTTAAAAAATCATTTGTAAAAATTTATTTTATCTTAGATTGAACTGGGTATTTCCAGCCAATCAGGAGGCTGCATATGCTCTACAACCAATCACAGCAGAGCGTCTGTATTACTTGTATGGGATTCATTTATTTAGGCTTTATGATATTATGCTTACAAATGTTTTTGCCAAAAATTAGCTAATAATTTTGTTCCTAGCCAACTTACTTTAATATCTAAATTTCTATCATGAGTAATAAAAAACTCAAAATTTTCATATACCTAAAATGTCATTTTAAAATGCCTATAACTCTTTTGTCATTGAAGCTAAAGGCTTACAATATAAGATATTGGTTCTACTTATAACAGTCTTTCAGCAGTTGAAGCGGTGTATTTCTTGCAGACTTCCTTTACTATGAATTCAGAGATTTATAGAATTGTACCTATCATGTACAATACAAGAATTGACTGAAATATCATAATAATTCAGATTTCAAATACCTAAAGGTAGTAATTGTCTTTCCTCAAAAGGTTGTATTTTAATAGCCCCCCCCCCCCCCCCACATCCCCCATTTTAACTTTACAAATTAAGGAAGAGGCTCCAGATAAACCCTCTTTTGTAATATATCTTAAACTTGTTTAAGCTTTTTGTCATTCCTGGTCCATGGCATATGGTAGAATAGATAAAAGAATGGATCCCACAATTATTGAAATCCACATTTTGATCTTCTTATTGATTCCTATCTTAGCAAGAAAATCACTATCATTTTCTTTATTGATTTTTCTCACATTCTTTAGTTGTAGCTCTTCTTTTTTTAGGTGCAACCTTGTGCATTCCAACAAAGATAATTGATTTTCTAGATGAACTTTATTTTCATACTCCATAATTAAATTAGCTGACACTTGATCATTGTTTTGGTTTGCAATATCCAAGAGAGTTTGGTACACAATCTTTCGTTCCTGCTTTTTCTTGTGGATAATTTTATATACATCTGATCTTGAAATCAATTTACTTGAGGTAGACTCATCCAGCTTCAGTAAAAAATACTCTAACATCTGATGGTTCCTATATTTTGTAGCCATACTTAGATGGGAGTCAAGATAACTAATCAAGGCTTCCTTTGATTTTGGTGGCCTTTCATCAAATGATGGGATTTTTGTTGTGTCCAAATTGTTGATGTAATTTTCTAAATAAGATAAAATGTAATTAATGTCTTGATGCCATTACTGAATGCAGCACAAATTTAGATATTTGATTTGATTCAGCTGTGATTGTTGATCTGATTCAGCCCTATGATTGGCTGGAAAGATTACTATTGGTACAATGCAAAGTTAAACTGAAATTAAAAAATGGATTTAGACCATGCAAATCAGTGTTATATTGTAAAAACTGCAAAATATAAGCTTAAATTTTTAAGTATAGGCAACCCAATTTAGTTTCTTTAAGTTTTTTGTACTTAAAATTTTAATTTAAGTGCCTATTTCTTTTTGTTAATTAATCTGAAGGATTTCAATTGGGTGTATTGGATACATTTATGTCAATCTTTCAGCATTTAAATTGGTGTATTTCTTGCAGGCTTCCTACAAATACTAATTAACAACATCACTAATGGCTTTCAGTTGTGTCAGTTCTTGCCTTATTTCATTTTCATAGAATTGATTTAGAGGTGTCATCCCTGTCATCTAAGATGATAATTGATGAAAAAAATCACTCAATACTGTTCATGCCCCCCCCCCCCCCAAGAAAAATATAAGAATTATCCCCCCCCCCCTCTCTTCAAATTTATTTTATTTACACCTTCTGTAAATCACAATTTCTTTCTGTCAAATCTTGGCATTAAAAAAAGATTTGTAATTGTGACTATAGTTGAAAAGAGCAAAAACCTACATTTTATGCACATTTGTGTACAAAGCAATAGTTTATAAAATATGGTCAAAATCTTGAAGCTGAATGAACTGTCAAGAACAAAAAAAAATAGTTGAAAAGTAGAACACAATCACAGACCTTTTATGTAATTTGCATTTACTTCAGGCATATTTTGCTTAATTGCAAATTGATTAAATGATTAAACATTTACCTGAATCATAAATTCCATCAGGTCTAGAACCTAAGAACAACAAAAGTTCCAAACATTCTGATTGAACTCTACGGTAAGAAGCATTATAGACTGCAGTGTGCCCTATACAAATTATGAAAATTATTAATAACTGAGGATTGAAATTTTTTGAAAGCCCCATCCTGAAAAACACAGGATACAAACAAACCAGGCAGGATCATCCAGATAGTCAAAAAATAGTTTTATAATCAAACAGAACATTTATAGAGCCAGCTTGCCAAAAAAAATCTTTAGTACAATTTTTGACTGAGAGACTTAAACATATCATACATTGATATTGGTAGTTGAATTAAGTAATTTATGTCCGCTATGAAAGTGGCTTTGTCATTTGGGAAGGGAGTTGTCCATAAAACTTATTCATTTATTACTTTAACTGTTCTGAGATCTTAAATTCTTTCTCATCAAGGATCTACAAAAAAATTTTGCCATCTAGCTCTAATTTTATTACGAGCTTAGAAAATAAGGAGGGTGGCAGGGCTTATAATCTTCGTGCCACCCTTCTTTTTTACCTTCATTAGTTTTATCCTCCAGGGGAGCTCCATTTGTTACAAGAAAGCTAATCAGTGAAGGATGGTTGTGCTCTGCTGCCTGCATCAATGCAGTTTCTCCTATAAAATAAGGTATGTGTTAATATATAGGATTGCTCATCTTTAGGGAGGTTCAAATCTCACCGTGTCATAACTAAAGCCAATAAAAATGGTACCCATAGGCGTCCAAGGAGGGGGGGTAATGGGGCGATTACCCCCCCCCATTTAAAATTTTCCCCTACCCTGGGGGTGCCGTAGGCACCCCTAACCATTTTGGAGGGGGTATTTACCCCCCCCCAAACAATTTGGGGGGGAGGGGTAAATACCCCCCCCCCCAAAATAAAAATCTCTAATAAAAAAAATTTTTGTGCGCTTCGCGCGCATTTTTAATACTATATATTTAATAAAATTTTAATTACCCCCCCAAAATATTTTACCCCGGGGGTAAATTTTTTTGGGGGGGGAAACTAAATTTACCCCTGCCAACAGATTTCAGGGGGGGTAATTACCCCCCCAAGCAAATTTTACCCCCGGGGTAAAAATTTTGGGGGGGGGGGGGGGGGTAAAAAAAATTCTCGGCGAGCTTCGCGCGCCATTTTACCCCCCCCCCCCCAAAACGAATTACCCCCCCTTAAAAAAATTTTACCCCCCCCAAAATAAAAAGCTTGGACGCCCCTGATGGTACCTACTGATACTATGTCAGGTGTGCAACATTATTAGTTAGTGTAGGGAGAATGCTTCAGCCCAAAACAGGTGCAACTCTTTACCATGCACAGTTAGGACTTCTCAGATAAAGGTGTGCAATCAAAGGGTTGGTTGTCTGAGGGGCGAATGAACTCTTTACACCACAATCATAAGCGGAGTATGTTTCAAGGTGCATGAAGGGGTCTAGAACTCGAAGCAACACCAAGTCCCCTTGAGTCTTAACTCTTAACCCATTTGTGCTGAGCGCCACTTTTATGGACGTATCAAGCTGAAAATTTCAGGGAAGCTTTATTATGGTAAAAGCGGAATTCTAATTTTTTTTTGCTCTAGTGGCATCCACAGGAAAGTTGTTGCAAATAAACTCAGTCAAGCGCGAGTAAAGAAACTTTTCGGCATAGGTACCCGTTTTGGGCGGTTTCCCCCGGAATTAAAACCCGTTTTTTGTTTTAAATACCCAGTTTTTTGGCCCAAAAAATTTAAAATGTAATATTTGAACGTCCAAAGTGAGTTGTAAAGTAGCTAATACTACGATACAATCCGTAATTGAAAACTACATAACCTCATGTAATTTAGAGAGCTACAAGTAATATACGAAACGATTTATATCACATTTAGTGTTTTGGCTATAGGTGCCACCCTTTTCGGTTTAAAAAGCCCGTTTCTAGAGTTTTTATACTTTCTGATAATAATTGTATTGATAATAATAGGAGGGATATTGATAATGTAATTTTTGAACATCCAAAGTGAATTATAGAGTAGCAAATATTATATTCTTATCTTAATTGACAAATATATAACAAAATGTAACTAACTATCTATCTATTGTATTATCATTGAGGACCAACATCAATTTATCGGGGAGACTGCCATTTACACATCCAGCAAATTTACAGTGGATGTGTTTTTGCCAGTGCTATGGATGTATTTATGACAAACTGAATTTTTACTGTATAAATGACAGTAAAATCGATTCTCTTGCCATAAATACATCCAACACTGGCATTTACACATCCATACTTTTTCAATTATATGTCATAAATACATCCGACACAGGCATATATACATCCATAGAAAATTTAATGTAAAGTGATAAGAAAACAACACACTTGTATATTATTTGAGATATAATATATTTGTCAGGTTAAAATAAATAGCATTATAAAGATTTAAATTATAATATATTTGTCAGGTTAAAAAGCATTATGTGATGATCTTGATCTTGTCACAATTCTATATATAGGTTGACCAAAATCACCACTCAATAAGTCGGACATATCCCCACTTTCATTTTAATTGTGGGGTCTTTGAGGTCCTGTCTCTTGAATCCCTGTACTGGGTATCCATAATACTTCTTTCGAGAAAAAAAAATCATCTTGTATTTGAGAATAAGTTATTTCTACATCTGGATTTTCATTTAAATCAAAACATGAAATTTCAGTATCAAACAATGGAGCTTCTACATTTGACTGCTATGTGACTGGTGCCAATGGACAAATGGCCATATGTCTCTTAAGATACGCATTACTGTTGTACTATAAACTAATAATAAATATCTAAATTATCATTTTATAAAGAAATAATTTGACAACTTGCTCAAAGGTATTGATGTTTTGTAGGGAGCAACTTGAGAAAAAGGGAAGGAAGTAAATAGGTGGAGAGTAACTAAAATAGGGCAAAAATTTTTAAACCTATACATACTGTACAAAATCTAATTGATTGTGAATAAATATTCATATGAATTAATCTAGATGTGTATTTGCCAGTGTTGGATGTATTTATGACATATAATTGAAAAAGTATGGATGTGTAAATGCCAGTGTCAGATGTATTTTTGGCATGAGAAAAAGGAAGAAAACATTTTGCCAAAAATACATCAACTGTAAATTTGCTGGATGTGTAAGTGCTATAGCCCCATTTATCGTCCATTGTCTTATCCCTATAGATCAGTGTATCTATCTATCTATCCATCCTTTTATTTATCTATCTATCAATTGTATTATCATTGGGAATCTACATAAATTTATTGCTTATTGTCTTATCCCTATAGATCTATCTATCTATCTATCCATCCTTTTATTTATCTATCTATCAATTGTATTATCATGGAAATCATTGTACATGAATTTGTTACAAAACTAGTAAACACAGGATACTGTTTAACGGAAATACTTACATTTTAGAGATTATAAAGATGCTTTGCTTATAATATTGGAATTTGTTGTCCTAGGAATCAGTATTCCAAAAATTAGATATGAGATAATTATATCAAATAAAAAATTTTTGTAAAAATGTTTAAAATCAACATGATTTTAATTAACATATGGACACTCTGGTAACGATTATAAAGTTCCTATGCATTCTAAATTGTAGTTGTCTGTTATGGGATCATCACGCAAAGTTTAAAATTGATAGTACAATTCTATCATGTCTAAATTAATGAAATTAGCTTACTGTTACCTAACCCTTATGGACGAACGGATGGACTAACCCTAATTATAGAAAAGCTTTGCCCAAAATATTACCCAATTCTAGCCCCACTCTATACATCCCATTACATAAGTCCATTCATTGGAAATTAGACTTATGTATAAATTAATGTTCTCCTTATTAGGATTATTAGGAGTTGTTGTTCCTTTGTTCCTTCCTTTGCTTTTATGGATGTTGTCATCTTTGTTTTGTTTTGATAGTAGATACTACTAAATATTAAAACTTACCAATATTATCTCTTTCACTAATATCTGCCCCATCTTTCAATAGATATTGTATCACAGGGATGTGTCCTTCTTGTGAGGCACACAATAATGATGTATTACCTGAAAATAATCATAATTACTAATATTCATATTTTGAAAAATTATCTATCAATCAATTCTGTTATTCTTATTTGTTTTTGTCTCTCTATCTATTTATGTATCTATCTTTTCTTCTATCCATCAATATTTGATTTATATATAGTGTTAAAGCTAAATAATAAAACTTACCATCATTATTTCTTTCAGTTATATCTGCCCCAGCTGCCTTTAATAGATATTGTACCACAGGGAGGTGTCCTCTTGCAGAGGCCCACAATAATGCTGTGTTACCTGAAAATAATTATGATCATTATTTAACATTCATGCTTAATAGTTATCTAAAAATCAATTCTATCATCCTTCTTTCTCTTTTATAAAAGTATGTGTTTTGCCTATCTATCTATCAATTTGTCTATCTTTTCTTTTGTCCATCAATAATTGACTTATAAATAGTTTTAAAGCTAAATAATAAAACTTACCATTATTATCTCTTTCACTTATATCTGCCCCAGCCTCCTTGAACAGATATTGTACAACAGGAAGGTGTCCCTCTGCAGAGGCAGTTAACAATGCTGTTTCACCTGAAAATAATCATAAGCATTAATATTAGTGTTTTGATAGTTCAATTCTGTTAGTCTTATGTTTTTTGTCTTTCTATCTATCTACTAATGTATATGTCTTTCTTATATCCATCAATATTTGATTAACAAATAGTGTCCTGAACATTAAAATTTATGTTTCATTTTTTCCATTATTAAGTTCTCTTATACTTCTTTCTTTGTTTTACCTATCTATCTATCTATCTACTAATTTATCTATCTTTTCTTCTATACATCAATATTTGATTTATATATAGTCATAAAGCTAAATAATAAAACTTACCATAATTATCTCTTTCACTTAACCCATTAGTGCCGAGCGCCACTTTTATGGGCCGATCGAGCTGTAAGTTTCAGGGAAGCTTTATAATGGTCAAAACGGAATTCGTATTTTTTTGTTTTGCTCTAGTGGCGTGCACAGGAAAGTTGCAAAAAAACCCGGTTCGGCTTGGCCATAAATACCAACCAGGCATTAACACCCGTTTTTGGTGCTTTCCCCCAGTTTTAAAACCCGGTTGACCTGTATAAACCCGGTTATTTTGACCAAAAATCGAAAAATGTAATTTTTGAACGCCAAAAGTGAGATGAACACTTTTTAGAACTTTGATACGATCCGTAATTGAAAACTACACAACCTCATGTAATCTAAAGAGCTACAAGTATAATACGAAGTGATTTATTTCAAATTTCGTGTTTAGCCGGCGATTTCGGGTAAAAAAACCCTGTTTTGTTGTTGTTGTCAAAAAAGATCTATTAGTGAAACCGGGTAATAAAAATTTCAGACTCAAAATGGCCATGCCGAACCGGGCCTATATAGGGCGTAAAAAAACGATAAAAAAATCATATAAAAAATAATAATTTAAATAAAACGAATTCACAAATAGATGTACTTGTCAATAAACTTTAGATTTAACGAAAAAAATCAGCAACTTTACTATAAAAACAAAAAAGTTAGATGGGGTATTTTGAATTTTCATGATTTTCAAACTTTGTTGATCTATACCAGCAAACGGAAGTAAGCAAAATTACCTGCTCCAGGGGGAAATGAAAGCCAGGGTAGTAGAGGGGGGATTCATACTGAGAATGATGCAATTATGAAGCCGAAAACCGGTTTTTTTTACATTTTCTGGCACCGGGTTTTAAAACCCGGTTCGGCACTAATGGGTTAAATCTGCCCCAGCTTCCTCCAATAGATATTGTACCACAGGGAGGTGTCCTCCTGCAGAAGCAGCTAATAATGCTGTTTCACCTAAAATTAATTATAATCATTAATAATCGTGTTTTAATATTTATCTACCAATTAATTATGATATACTTCTGTGTTTTGTCTTTCCATATATCTACTTATGTATCTATCTTTTCTTCTATCCATTAATATTTGATTTATAAATACTAATAGTGGTAAAGTTAAATAATCTTAATTACCATTATTATCTCTTTCACTTATATCTGCCCCAGCTTCTTTCAATAGATATTGTACCACAGGGAGGTGTCCTCCTGCAGAAGCAGTGAACAAGGCTGTTTCACCTGAAAATAATCATTAGCATTAATATTAGTGTTTTGATAGTTCAATTATGTTATACTTATGTGTTTTGTCTTTCTATCTATTTACTTATGTATCTATCTTTTCTTCTATCCATCAATATTTGATTTATAAATGGTGTTACAGCTAAGTAATAAAACTTACCATAAATATCTCTTTCTATTATATTTGCCCCAGCTTCCTTTAATAAATATTGTACCACTGGGAGGTGTCCTCCTTCAGATGCCCACAATAATGATGTATTACCTGAAAATAATTTAATCATTAATTAACATTCATGCTTTAATAATTATCTAAAAATCAAATCTATTATCCTTCTTTCTCTTTTATATAAGTATGTGATTTACCTATCTATCAATCTACTATAATTTATCTATTTTTTTTCTATCCATCAATATTTGATTTATGTATAAATAGTTGTAAATAGCTATGTATTACCTGAAAATAATCATAATTACTAATATTCATATTTTGAAAAATTATCTATCAATCAATTCTGTTATTCTTATTTGTTTTTGTCTCTCTATCTATTTATGTATCTATCTTTTCTTCTATCCATCAATATTTGATTTATATATAGTGTTAAAGCTAAATAATAAAACTTACCATCATTATTTCTTTCAGTTATATCTGCCCCAGCCTCCTTTAATAGATATTGTACCACAGCAAGGTGTCCTCCTGCAGAAGCAGTTAATAATGCTGTTTCACCTAAAATTAATTATAATCATTAATAATCGTGTTTTAATATTTATCTGTCTCTCTATTCTCTATCTATTTTTATAATTTACAGACTCTAGTGGCACTTATGGAAAGATGTGAGTCGAGCCCGCTGACTTCACAACATTTTATCTTATTGTGGTATCCCCTCCATACTTCTCCTAGCTGTAGAGTAGCTTTGCTCCTAGTTATGCCCGTCTTAGTAATTTCCCTCGATAAAGGGGCGAAGCCATAAAAATCTCCTCCCATTGATTGGCTCAATTGTTGGTGGCAAAACTTATTCTATTTTTAGCTGTAGATATTGATTTATCCCTCTGTTTACCCATCCCTGCCAGGGATGGAGGGAATTATAACTATCTTGTAATGTGTATATGCATTTTAACTTATGTGTAAGATATAACTATTCCATTATCCATGTATTATTGTTATTTGTGTATTATAAATCAGTAATTCTGTGCCCTTAGCTTAATAAACACCTTAAATGGTCAACTGCATTATTGTTGGTGAATAATAGAGAAGCAGAGCTCCTCTATACTTTGGTCTATATACATCTGTTCTCCACTGCTGTCATGTTTGAACTCCAGCGGCTATTATTGGCAGCTGCTACTATATTAATACCAAGATAAAGGGAAAAAAATCACTTTTCTAGATTTTAAGCCACAGACACAAGACAGACAGCCAATTTGTTACTCTATAAAATTACAATTTGCTATTTCTTTTTCAATCTATTCACATATTGCTCTATTAATTTATATTTTTTCATTTTCAAACTAAAAAATGTATTAAGGACATCTAATTGATGAGGGAGGAGGGTTAGGGGAAGTGATAAAAGCACTTTAGCACCCCCAAAATTTCTATAATCACATCCCCTACCGTTATCTACACATCAAATGATTTAAAAACTTCAACCTATATTATCTTGATTTTAGTTTCTTTTATTAAAAGAAATAATTTCACCTGTTTCCTCATCTTTACATTTGATGAGATTAGGATCATCTCTCAATAGGTTAGCAACTGCATCTACCTTCCCTTCAAAGCATGATCTTCTTAAGTTGAGAAACCTCTCTTTGTCCTCACTGGTACCCATTTCTGTACATAAATAATATTGTTTTATGTTTGAGCTTACTGGTAATTATTACTTAAAATAAAAGTATTGCCATATTTTAATAAGAAAAAGGAAAAATGCTCATATTATATCAAGTTCAACAATCACAGAAATAATTTTATTTGGAGAACTAGGACATCAAAAGGAGGGGGAGTAAGGATTTGTTTAACTGCCCCCCCCCCCCCTAGGGAACAAACTATATTTTACCCCCGACCATAATAATTTTAACTGCATGTTAGGGGTGCCCCAGGCAACACCAAAATTTTTGGTGTAGCTATAATATCACCTTGGTACCACATCCAAACCTTATGAAATCCCCCACAAATTATTTTGTTGTGCACTTTGTGTCATAGTTTCATGTTTTTAAAAAATCAGATAAATTGTTTGCATATGCCCTAGGTATATATTGTTTTGGGTAAAAAATAATTTGAGCATGCCATTTAAATCACCCAAATAAAAAATTGGATGCCAGGGTAGAGAGAAATATCTTATAAAGAACATGTCCTAGTGATTTTTTTACCCATTTGTGACGAACTCCCAAAGTTCAAAGTTTAGGTTCAATAGGGTTCAACAAAATGGATTTTTTCAATAATTACTCAACAAAATTAAAAAAGTAAGGTGTCAAATTCTTACTATTTTTGTTCATAATGGCAATTTTTTTTGGAAACTTAAATTACTTTTTTTTTTAAATGTACAAAAAAACGATTGCATAACTCAATTCTATAGATCATATTACAACAACTGCTTTCTAAAAACACGGACTATCTATTTTTTTTAAATCAAAAAAGGTAGGACACGTTCTTTAATAACAAAAATTATCAATGTCACCCATCCCCCCTCAACCTTAACCTCAAGGGGTTAAATAACCTAAAAAGTCAAAATATACATGTCTATACCTGGGAAGTTATACTGATAACCGGAACAAAGGGATATCAAATCAACATTGCAGCATATTTCAAATTCTTTCAAAAGAAAATGATTAAAAAACACGGTAATTTTTCATTATTAGTTCTATCACAATAAACATATAAATTAAATTAATTTTTGTAATTAAAACAAAAAAATCCCGCTTTAAGCATCACTTTATCCATCCCCTGCAGTTGGATTTTGGTAAACGCGGCAGAGTTTATAGTTCTGTTCAAAATTTTAAAAAACTGAAAAAAAAT